>NC_091711.1:24862500-25165530 GCF_041296265.1 Equus caballus | reverse complement strand
ATTTTCATAGTTTATAAACCATGTGTCAATATTCTCATGTAAAGGGACTGCCCCAAATTTTGCCCCAGGTAATGAAAGTAGTTTCTTTTTACATGATTTTTAAAAACTTCATACTAATAATTTTAGCTCAAGTGAAGGGAATAGTATATAATACTTTATGTTTACAGTTTATAAGGTGCATTTGCCTACCTAATATTGTGACATTTTTAAAAGTTTGGTATCTTGCCCTTAATTTTCCAAATAGATTATTGTACCTGTTCATAGCACCTCAGCGCTGTGGTCTTGGTCTTTCCTATTTTCTAAATCAGTTTTATTATATATCTGCTGTAAAAATATTTTCCAAAATAACTTATCTAATTTAAAAAGTCTTACCACAAGGTGTCATTGTAACCTATAAAAAGAATTTCTAAGTAAACATGTGCAATACCAATTTTTACATTTCCTTGTGCTTTTAAGTCTATTTTTTTCTGTTTCATATTTTGCAGTTGTCTCAAGATATATTGTATATCTCTTGTATTAAAGGAAAAAAATAAAGTAGCTCATGTTTTTGAGTTCTCATAGTTTTGCAAAAGCATATGCTTTCCACCCACAAATTTCTTGTGTGTTGCTATAGAGATGATTGTTTGAAGGAAAGAATGAGGAGGAACAACAGCAGGTGGACATTTAAGAAACCAAATACTTATTTTATATCTTTGTTCCTGACAGAGCCAGCCTTAGAGTTTACCTCTCTGCTGATGAAATCCCTGTGGAAGAAAGATAGACATTTTGAGTGTTTTACTATGATACTATTTGCATTTACTAAACTGCTCTTGCAGAGGTCCCTGTGCTTGATTCTTTGTTCCTCTGGAGGATGAGTGCTTGAAGTAATTGTAATCTTTGAAACAAGATTACAATCTTTCTTCTACTCTAACTGATTCTGTTTTACTTTTGTTTTCTTTTGTTTAACTGTCCTCTGTCCTGATTTCCTGGTTGGCCTTTAAACTAGTGACATTAAAATAGTTTTTCTTTTTTTGAGGGAGAGAGTTGTCAATATCTAACTACTAACTCCTGTTCCTTCTACCTCTATATTCGTTTTCAGGACTGTTCTCTGTGGACTACCTGCTGCCACTATTTTAGTTCGGGCCTTCATCATTTCTTTCCTTGATTTTTTATTTCCGTTTCTCTACTTTTGATCTTTCCTCTTAACTCTTTGTAAGCCACCCCACCCCCACCCCGAATCTATTCCCCACACCTTGGGTAACCTAGTTATTTTTCTGAAGTGCAAATCTGAAACCATCCTGTGCTGTCTGTCATCCATCCACAAGCTTAAAACCTTTCCTTGGCTCTCCTAGACCTCAGGATATGCTCCAGTCTTCTGCACAGTGCCTTTAAGGCCCTACCTCATCTCTGCAGGCTGATCTGCTTCCTTCCATCCCTCCCCCGCCTCCCCTTGTGTTCTTCTCTTCCATCTCCATGCCTTTGTACTGGATGTTTCTTCCCTGCATCCCTTCCTTTGTTTTAGACCAGGATTACGCTCTTTGTGAAGTCTTCCCTAACAGTTTCTCTAGCAGAATAAGGCCTGCCTCTCCTGTGCACCTGTACTACCTATAAATATATTACTATGCTTTGTAGTTTTAAAACTTTCTGAATTCACTTATCATTTTGAATAGGTCATATATGCACATACTTTTATGAATTTTTAAAGTACAAAAAGGATTTAAATAAATCGTTAATTTTCTCTAATCCTTGTTCATTCAGCACTCGTTGATTAACATGTATAAAATTTTCTTGACCACCAAGAACTCCATGGGGGCAAGAATTTTCTTTTATTTATTTCTGTATCCCTGTACCCAACAAAGTGTCTGGTATGTAGTAGGCACTTAGAAAATAGCCATAGTCCTCTGAATATGGGTGAGCTCTTCCTTGCTAAGAAGTCTGCTTGACTTGATGGTCTGCATATTTCTGTATCTCAAAGCCCTCTTAGTGTAAGTGACCACTCAGCAGATATAGTGCAGTAGCCACTAGTAAATACTGGTTGTTTAATTGCCCTGTTTTTTTTAAAAGATAAATGATTTTAAAATTAACCTGTATGTCTTGAGGATGGCTTTTATTTATCTCCCTTTTCTGGCTCTGAAAATTTTATGTTTTTTTTTCTGGCAGATTTTCTCAAAGATGAAAAGGAGGTTGCTTATGTTAACTTCAGTAAAAATACCAGTTGAACTCTTATTAGGTTTTTTCTTTTATTTAGTTTTTCAGACTAAGGCATAAATCTCATGGAAATAATATGGTCAGGATTTGTTTAAAAAATAAATAATTTCCAGGATATGTTATTGAATCAGTAGACATCCTTCATTTTGTGTTAGGAGCCATATGGTAGCCTTTTCTGTTTCAGGAGGAATGTAGGAATGTGAGCAAAGAAGACTCTACAACTCACAAAGGCATTAAAGCCTCATAAATCTTTTGGAAAGTCCTCATCTTATAATAGAGCCTACACTAAGAAACATTAAAATGAATTTGAAGTATGATTTAGACAAGAGTCATCTTTGTCTTTCAGATCACAACTTTTCAGAGTTTTATAATTCTAAGCATTTGAGGTTGGCTGGTTACTATATCCTACTTTCCAGAATTCTTTTGTGAGAATTAAGCTGTGTGGAGGCAGACAGTGCAATTATAAGAATAGAATAACATTTTAATTCAGAGTGCTTGGTGGTTGATTGCTAACCACTCTAATACATATCTTCTTCCCTTCCTCTTTCCTTGTCCTCCCGTTTCTTTCTAAATCACAATTATGGGGCCTGGCACCTTACCACGGCTTTGAAGGGTCTGCTCCCAGCTGCACTTCAGGTTTTGGCAGGGTGTCAAGTTGTGACATTTTTTGTATACAAGACACCCTGGGATGGCCATCCAAAGGCTATTTGGGTGACTAGTATAGGATTCTCTCTGGATTTTAAAGAAATTCATTTCTAATGTTTTGTTTTTAAGTAAGGAATGCCTGATATAGGTTCTCCCTAGACTTTTAATGTTATTTTTAAAAAACAGCGTTCACTTTGGGGGCATGTTGTATTTAAAGCATTGTTTTGAAATGTTCAAAGGCATAGCATGTGCTTTTTAATGGAATGTGTTTTGGAAGCTTTCCATGAGCATCAGCAGCTGTGCTTTTAGAATATTCTGAATTACCATCCTTTTGGGCACATCTACCTCTGCTTAAGAAGTACAGCTCCTGTTCCAAAGAAAATGTCATGTGTAGGTCTGTAGAGCTGGGACTGGTCAGAAGAATTGGTGGCAGAGACATATGGGTGTGGTTATGTGATAGTGATAGTTGCAATGAGAGGAAGATGAAGTATTTGGAGAAGGGTTGTGCTGAGTCTTTCACAGAGACTAGTCCATCTAATAAGTGCTCACTGATTAACAGGCTGATCAAAATAATGTTTCACTGTTTTTTTAATACAGTTTGAATTATATACTTTTAAATATTTGCATTATGAGTTTATTTAGTAAACTGCACAATAGGGATTGTTTCTTTTATTGTATAGTTCAAGTGCCTAATACGTATTTAGATGTTCTGTGAGTAATTGATACATGTGTATTGACTGGTTGAAATCAGAAAAGCCTGACCATGGTAGGAATTTAAAATTGTGATAGAAATTTTGAGTTTGGGTAAAATTCATTATGAATAAATAGACTAAAGAGAAAGCCAGTGTGTTAATTACCTGTGGCTACTGTAACAAATCACCACGTACTGGGTGGCTTGAAACAACGAAAATTTATTCCTCAGTTTGGAAAGCAGAAGTCTGAAATCAAGGGCCATATTCCTTCCAAAGGCTCTATTGGAGAATCCTTTCCTTGCTTCTTCCAGCTTCTTGTGGCTCCAGGCATTCCTTGGCTTGTGCTCTCTCTCTCTAATCTCTGCCTTCTTGGTCACATTGCTTCCTCTTCAGTCTCAAAACTCCCTCTGCCTCTCTCTTATAGGAATACATGTGATTATATTTAGAGTCCACCCATATAATCCAGGATAAAATCTTCCTTTTAAGATCCTTAATTTAATCACACTTCTACCGTGTGAGGTAATATTCATAGGTTACAGAGATTAGGAAGTGACATATCTCTTTTTGCGTCAGCATTCAGCCCAGTGCAGTCTGGAAGCCTCAGTTACTGAATATGGATGAAAAAAGTGAATTGAGGCTAAAGTGTCATTAGAATGGTGAACATATTCATTTAATACTTTTGAGCTAATATGTGCCTGTGTGTGTTTTACGTATTGGGTTATAAAGATGAGTAAGACATGTTTCTTGCTCTGGAGGAAGTTACGCTGGATGCGTTCCATATACTAATATACAAGATAAAAGACAGAATAATTACCTATATATGTTTGAGACAGTCAGGAAGTACTTCCTGGAGGAAGTAATGCATTCCTGAGCAGGGTTTTGAAGGCTGACTAGGAATTCATTAGATCAGGGTGCAGAGGGATGGAAAAGGCCTTCAGGGCAAGGAAGTTAGTATTTGCAAAAATATGGAGGTGGAAAATTGCAGTGTGTGCTCAGGAAGGCACAAGTAGTGAGTGCACTGAGATAAATTTTAAAATTTGTTTTCCTTCCTAATATACAAATAGCTGTCTACCATTTACCAGCTGCAAAGTAAACATGTTTTGTTGTGATGGTTCTTAAAGCAAAGATTTTTTCATCGATTAAGACGATCTATGAATGGCCATTAAATAATGAAAAAGTGCTTCAGGGAAGTGCAAATTAAAACCACATTTTGGGGGCCTGGCCCCGTGGCCGAGTGGTTAAGTTCGCGCGCTCCGCTGCAGGCGGCCCAGTGTTTTGTTAGTTCGAATCCTGGGCGCGGACATGGCACTGCTCATCAGACCACGCTGAGGCAGCGTCCCACATGCCACAACTAGAAGGACCCACAACGAAGAATACACAACTATGTACTGGGGGGCTTTGGGGAGAAAAAGGAAAAAATAAAAAAATCTTAAAAAAAAAAAAAAAAAACACCACATTGTGGGGCCGGCCCATGGCCGAGTGGTTAAGTTCCTGCGCTCTGCTTTGTCGGCCCAGGGTTTCACCGGTTGGGATCCTGGACGTGGACGTGGCACCGCTTGTCAGGTCACATTGAGGTGGCATCCCACAAGCCACAACTAGAGGGACCCATAACTAGAATATACAACTAGGTACTGGGGAGATTTGAGGAGAAAAAGCAAAAAAACCCCCCACAATGTGATATCACTTTACATCCCCTACATGGGCTAAAATTTAAAAGACCAATAAACAAGGAGGCCATTAGACTAAGGTGGCTCTAATGCCTCGGTAGCCTGTGTGAGCAAATCAAAGCCTAAGCCAGAATCAATGAACTGAAATCTGAGGAAATAACAACAACCAATCACAGCCAACTAGACTTTTCCAAATAAGGCAGCTCCTTAGGCTATAGACAGTCAAATCGTTTCCTTGCTTTGCTTCCACATCTTCTTTATGAAAACTTCTCTATTAGCTCCTGTTGGTGGAGTGTCCCTAACCACTTTGGTGCTGCCCTGTTGGAATGGATGTATGCTCAAATAAACTCTTAAAAATGTTAATGTGCCTCAGTTTGTCTTTTAACAACTGACAACGGCTAATGTTGACAAAAATGTGGAGCAAATGTTGTTTGTTGAAATGGAAAATGGTACAACCACTTTGCAAAAAGATTTGTCAGTTTCTTATGAAGTTAAAGATATATTCCATGATTCAGCACTTCTACTCTTGTATATTTACTCTTCTCCTCAACTGAAAACATGTCCACAATGTCTTGTAAAAGAATGTTCATAGCAGCTTTATTCATAACTAATATATTATGAATTTAATTCCAGAAACAACTTAATAATCTAATAGCTAATAATTAATAACCAGAAACAATCCAAATGGCCATCAGTAAGAGAATGGATAAACAAAGTGTGATATATTTAAACAATGGAATACCCTTGGGTTCTTCCTTTGTGAACTCATGGAATTGTGTACTTAAAATTGGCACATTTCATTCTATGTAAATTTTACCTTAAAAACAAAAAGACTGTAAACAAAAAAAGAGAACTGGTAGAAGAAATGGTCCTTTTTCTGAGTGTTACTGTGTATCTGTGTGATGTTTAAAACTGTGGTATCCTCACAGCCATGAGGACAATTAAGCCAACAGAATGTGTTGGCAAAAGGATGGAGAAGACCAGGGTCCTTGATGAAACTGAGACTAATTTTTGAATGAAAACTTAAAATTTTGAATTTAAAAATTTTAAAATTCAAAATTAATCCTCTTAAAAAATTGTGAATTATAACATACATACAGAAAAGTGCACAGAAACTGTCTATCTGCGTGATTTACAAAGCAAACCCCTATGTAACCACAACAAAGATTAAGAAGTAGAACACTGCCAGCCTTCTTCGGGTAACACTATTCTAACTTTGATGTTAATCACTTCCTTCCTTTACAGTTTTACAACCTAAGTAAACCTAAGCATGTATGCTCTAAATACTGTAATTTTGCCTGTTTTAAGTTTTTTCTGAACTTTATATGTTTGGAAAATTTAGTTTGTTGTCTTTTGTGTCTGGCTTTTTTCTTTTGCACCATATGTTTGTGATAGTTACTTATGTAGAGTATATCTGTGGCTTATTTTCATTGCCATCAGTGTTAGTTCCATTATACCACAATTTGTTTTTTCAGGTGTTAATGGACATTTGGCTTATTTTTAAGTTTCAGTTGGGAATAATATTACTATTATTCCAATATTACTATTAACAGTATTGTTTCAACAGAAATCTCTTGGTCCAATTGTATTCACATTTCAGTTGGGTGTATATCAAGTAGAGGAAATGCTGAGTCAGTATATGCATTTCTTTAACGTTAGTAGATAATGCTTGTTTTTTTCCAAGGTGGATATGCCAATTTATACTACAAACTATTGCCTCCCATCCTTTCCAAAATTGTAATGGTCAGTCTTTTTGGTTTTCTTATTGTGATTTTAATTTTATAAAGTATTCCTACACATTAGTACACTAAAAAGACAAATCAATAGGGAAAAAATGTGCAAAAGATTAAACATAAAATAGATATTTTACAGAAGAGGATATCCAAATGGACTGTAAACAAAGAAAAAGTGCTCAGTCTCATTATTTATCAGGGAGTTTCCTTTTAGAGTTTCTAGTATATTCTTTTCCTGCCTTGAGTTAGTGAAGATATTCTCCTATATTCTAGCAACTTTGTTCTTTTGCTTTTCACGTTCAGATCTTCATTCTAACTAGAATTAATTTTAGTGCGTAATAATAAAGTTGAGCCTAGGTTTCTTTTTTTCCATAACGTCATCTGGTTGTTCTAGCATCCATCTTTTATTGAAGACTTTCTTTTCCTTACTGTTCAGCAAAACTGTTCTAAATTAAATGTTTCTGGGCTGTATTGTTTTGTTGATCTCTTTGTCTGTAATTAAGTCAATGCTATACCATCTTAATTACTGTAGATTTATTTTATAGTAAGTCTTGATGTCCAGTATATAACATTCTCCTATTTTGTTCTTTAAAGTTGTTTCTGCTGTTGTTGGCCTTTTATATTTCCATGTAAGTTTTTGAATCGTCATGTTAAATTTCACACACACACAGTGCTACCTGTTTGCATATTGATTGGTATTGCATCATCTATAGGTCAGTTTGGGGGAGAATTTATAACTTTAGAATGTTGTTTTCCACTCTGTACACTTGGTATATTATCTCTATTTACTTAGGTCTTTTAGTTTCTGTAATAGTTAGCCATATTTTTTCCATGTAATAGTTTGCACATCTTTTTGCCTAGGTATTTGCTATTTTTCAATGCTAGTGTTAAGAATATCTTTAAAATATTTTGTTACTGGTATATAGAATGGAATTAATTTTTGTATATTGATCTTTCTAGCAATCTTCTAGTGATTTCTCTGTAAATTCTTTTGGATTTTCTACATACACAATCAGAACAGCTGTATCTAAAGAAAGTTTATTTTTCCTTTTTCAGGTTTTTTTTTTTTACCTTTTATACCTTTGTCTTGTTTCAGATCTTCAGTACAATGTTGAATAAAATTGGTGATAATGGACATCTTTGTCTTGATCACATTCTCAAAGGAAATCATTGAAGTTTTAAAGTCAAGCATGGTGTTCACTGTTTTCTTTTTATATACACTTTTTATCAAATTGATGTGCCTTTCAATTCCTAGTTTGCTAAGTTTCATTTTTTGGGGGGAGTAAAAGTCATATGACATAAAATTAACTGGATGGTTTTTGGGGTTTTTTTTTGGTGCCTGAGCTAACATCTGTTGCCAATCTTCTCTCTTTTTTTTTCTTCTTCTCCCCAAAGCTCCCGAGTACGTAGTTGTATATTCTAGTTGTAGGTCCTTCTGGATCTGCTATGTGAGACACCACTCAGCATGGCTTGATGAGTGGTACTAGGTCCACACCCAGGATCCGAACTGGTAAAACCCTGGGCCACCAAAGCAGAGCATGAGAACTTAACCATTCGGCCACAGGGCTGGCCCCTAAAATCAACTGTTTTAAAGTGTGTAGTTCAGTGGCACTTAGTATATTCACAATGTTGTACAACTACTGCCTCTATTTAGTCCAAAGCATTTTATCACCCCCAAAGTAAAGTGTGTACCTATTTAGGGTCACTCCCTATTTTCCTCTCCCCCCAGCCCCTGGCCACCACCAGTCTGCTTGCTTTCTGTATGGATTTACCTATTTTGGATATTTCATGTAAATGGAATCATACTCTGATGACATGAATAGTAGATGTTTTAGCCCCACAAGTCCCTGAGCATCTCTTATTTATTTTTTATGTCTATTTTCTGTCTGTTATTCAGGTAGAGTAATTTCTATTGTTCTGTCTTCTAGTTCATTAATTATTTTCTCTCTTTCCTCTCCATTTCTGCTATTGAGCTCATCTACTTAGATTTTTATTTTGGTCATTGTGTTTCTCAGTTCTAAAATGTCCACTTGGTTTTTCTTTATATCTTCTCTTCTTTGCTGAGACTTGTATTTCTTTGCTGTGACTTTCTCTGCTTTCATTTATTTCAAGCTTGTTTGTGATTGCTCATTGAAACATTTTCTTCATGATTTCTTTAAAAGCTTTGTCACATTAATATCTCTGTCATCTTACTGTTGGTGTCTATCAGTTTTATTTTTCCATTCAATTTGAAATCTTCCTTATTCTTGGTATGACTAGTGATTTTCTCTTGAAACCTGGACATTTGGAGTATTATCTTGTGAGACTCTGGATCATATTTAAACCTTCTGTTTTAACTGGCTTTGTCTGACATCACTCTGATAGGGCAAAGGGAAAAATGTTACTCCATTGTTGCCAGCTGGGGATAGAAGTCCAGGTTCCCAAACTGGCCACTGTTGGCACCCGAGTTGGGGAGATCATCATTATTGCTGGGTCCTGTGGAGTTCTGGCTCCTCATGTGATCTCCACTCATGTTCTGGAAAGGGTAGCCTTGTTACTGCTGAGTGATGGTGTCAGTCCTAATTGTCCACTAGGCCTTCTCTGACAGCACTTTAGCAGGGTGAGAGAGGTGCTCTTCCTTACTACTGGTGGGGGTGAAAGTTCTGGTTTCCCATGTGTCTCTACTGACACGGCAGAAGCATGGGGCTTTATAACTGCTCGGTGGGGATGAAATTCCCAACTTCCTACTTGGCTTTCTTGTATATCATCCGGGCAGGATATTGGGGTACCTCTTTATAACCTGGGCCTCCTCACTTGGCCTTTTCTTGTGTGGATGAGGGTGGAGCCACAGTTTTTTCTGTACTATTTGCCTGGAGTAGATTGTTATTGTCTAAAAATTTTTTGTCTTGCTAAACTTCCCTTTCTTACTTTGGCTAGAGAGCAGGCTTTTGTTAAGGCTTTTTTTTGGTCTGAACCCATTGGCAGCTTCTTCAGCTCCAAGTTGGGCATATATGAGGGAAGAAGAAAACCCAGGGAACTCATCACTGTGTTGATTCTTATATCCTGAGGTCCTTAGCTGATTTGCCTTCTACTCTCTATTTTTCAGTCATGTTATCTATTTCATATATATAATGTTCAAGACTTTCAGTTGTATTACTGGGATTAAATATGCTCCATCTTCCTTGAAGCCAAAGTCTTTGTCCCACAGATTTTAAGATGTAATATTGTGGGGCTGGCCCCTTGGCCGAGTGGTTAAGTTTGCGCGCTCTGTCTTGGCAGCCCAGGTTTTCGCCGGTTCGGATCCTGAGCGCGGAGATGGCACCACTCATCAAGCCATGCTGAGGTGGCGTCCCACATGCTGCAACTGGAAGGACCCACAACTAAAAATACACAATTATGTACCCGGGGGCTTTGGGGAGAAAAAGAAAAAAAAATAAAATCCTTAAAAAAAAAGATGTAATGGGGCTGGCCCCGTGGCTGAGTGGTTAAGTCTGTGCGCTCCGCTGCAGGCAGCCCAGTGTTTCGTTGGTTCGAATCCTGGGCACGGACATGGCACTGCTCATCAAACCACGCTGAGGCAGCGTCCCACATGCTACAACTAGAAGGACCCACAACGAAGAATATACAACTATGTACTTGGGGGCTTTGGGGAGAAAAAGGAAAAAATAAAATCTTTAAAAAAAAAAAAAGATGTAATATGAGTTTTCATTTGGTTCTAGATATTTTCTAATTTCTATTGTGACCTTTTCTTTGATTCATAAATTATTTAGAAATGTATTCTTACTTCTTAAGCAGGTGTAGCTTTTCCAGTTACCTTTTCGTCTTGAGTTTTAGTTTAGTTGCATTGTGGTCGGAAAACATATTCTGTATAATTTTGATCTTTTAAAATTTTTGAGTTTTTCTTAAGACTCAGTGTGTGATCAATATTTAATAATGTTACATATATGCTTATAAGGAATGTGTATTTTATATAGTTATTGGGTATCATTCTCTATATGTGTCAGCTAGATTAGGTTGGTTAGTTGTGTTGTTACCAAGAATAGTGGTTTAATTCTCCCCCTATGATTATGAATTTGTCTGTTTTCCTTGTAGTTCTGACCACTGCTGCCTTATATATTTAGTGTATATAAACTAAAATTGTTGCATCTTTCTGGTGTATTTAACTTTTTGTCATTATGGATATCTTTCTTCATCTCTAGTAGTGGTTTTTTTTGCCTTGAAAACAACTTTATCTTATATTAATAGAGTTCTTCCATCTCTCTTTTGATTGCATTATCTTTTCCCTTTCTACCTTTCTGTGCCTTTGTGTTTTAAAAATATGTTGTAAAAAAGGCATAAAGTTGGGTTATATTTTCTTTTAAATTTCTTCGTAACATTGATTTAAGCACTTTAATGTAAACACTGATATATTTGTATACATCTACTGTATTAACTGTTTCTATTTTCCTACTTGTTTTATGTTTCGTCTCATCTTCCTGCTTGCTTGCTTTCAGGTGAAATTCTCAGTGGAGAGGTAGTTCTCAAAGGAACGGCAGGGGGTGATTTTTGTCCCCTACAGTACTCTTTGGCAAGATGCAGAGACCTTTACTGGTGCTAATGGCATCTAAATGTTACTAAATACCCTACCATGTACAGGATAGCTCCCCTCAACAAAAGAATTCTCTGATCTAAAATATCAATAGTACAGAGGTTGAGAAACCCTATTGTAGAGTGTTTGAGTAATTTTAATTTTTCCACCCTTTTAGCATTCTTTAATGGTTATCTTAGAGAAAGGATCAGCAAACATTTATTATGAAGAGTCAGACGGTAAATAGTTTATGCTCTTGAGACAGTGTCTGGTTTGTGTCCTATATTCTTACCTTCCTTCCCTCTCTCCATTCCTTTCTTCTTTTCTTTTTTAGAACTATTTTAACAGAAAGTACAGAGGCTTGCCATATACCCCCTGCTTGCCCCTACACATGCACAACCTCCTCCATTACTAACAACCCACAGCAGAATGGTAAATTTGTTAAAATAGATGAACCTACATTGACATATCATTATCACCCATAGTCCATAGTTTACATTAGGGTTTTCTGCTTTAGCTTATTGATGTAATGGATTACATTGATTTTTGTGTGTGTGTATGTGTGTAAGACTGGCCCTGGCCCTGAGCTGACATCTGTTGCCAATCTTCCTCTTTTTGCTTGAGAAAGATTGTTGCTGAGCTAACATCTGTGCCAGTCTTCCTCTAGTTCATGTGGGATGCTGGCACAGCGTGGCTAGATGAGCGGTGCTGAGTCCATGTTGGGGATCTGAACCTGCAAACCTCAGGCCACTGAAGCGGAGAACATGAACTTAACCACTATGTCACTGGGCTCGCCCCCATTAGTTGATGTTTTGAATGTTGAACCAGTCTTGCATGCCTGGAATAAATTTTACTTGGTCATGGTGATATAATTCTTTTTATACATTGTTGGATGTGATTTGCTAATATTTTGTTGAGGATTTTTGCATCTGTGTTCATTCATTTTTTTTTTTTTTTAAAACTCAAAAAGGGAGATAATGTTCTTAGCTTGGGGCCATACAACAAAAGACTGCAGGCCAAATTTGGCCCATTGGCTATAGTTTACCAACTCATTTCCTGGAGATCTCAATACGCATCTTTGACTTATCAAAGTGTAATATTAATTGATACTTTTCAGGCTTTTCCTGTATAGTGCAAAGACTCTACATCACGTGATTCTACCTCTACTGACCTATATGCCATTTGTATCATTTATTTTGCCTATATATGTTAAAATCCCACACGATATTATTTTATGTAGTCAATGTTGAATTTCTGAATTATGCACATATTTACAATTTTCATTTATCTTCCTTTATTTATGCTATGTCAAGTTCACATCTAAGATTATTTTCCTTGTGTATGAAGGATTACTGTTTCTTTTAGTGTGCATCTTCTGGGATGAATTAGTTTTGTTTGTCTGAAAATCTGTATTTTACCATCATTCTTGAAAGATACTTTTTTGCTATATTTATAGAATGTAAGTTTGGCGGGTATTTTCTTTTATCACTGTAAAGGTAATATTATATTGTATTCTGACTTTCATTGTTGAAATCATTTCTTTTTGTTGCTAATTTGAAGGCACTTTGTCTCTTTCTGGCTGATTTTAAGATGTTCCCTTTGTTTTTGGTTTTTATCTATTGTAATGTGATGTGCCTAGGTATGGATTTCTTTTTATGTATGTGCTTGAGGTTTGTAGGAGTTTTTGAATCTCATATTTGATATCTTTCATTAGTTTGGGAAAGTTGTCAACCTTTTTTTTTTTTTTTTTTGCAGGTATTGGTTCTCTATTCTCTCTCTCCTTTCCTTCTGGGACTCCAACTGCATGTCTGTTAGAATGACATCTTAACTTTATTTTCTGTATTTCTTTCCTTCTTTTTTGTATTTTCTATCCTATTTCTCTTTCTACTTTATCTTGAGTGTATTCTTTTAACTTACCTTCCAATTTCTTCTTAAACTATATCTAATCTGGGCTGTTATACCTGCTCATTGAGCTCTTAATTTTGGTAATCGTATTTTTCTGTTTAGTTTTCATTGGTTTCTTTTTATGATTTCTACTTCTCTCACAGAATTCTCACCCCTGTTTTCTGTTGCCTTGTACATGATAATAATACAAAACTTTTGGAATCCTTGTCTGATAACTCTAATAGATCCTCGTGTGTCTGTTGTCTCTTGTTTCTTGTGGCTTTAATTCATGTTCCCTTATCTTCCTGTGGACTTGGCAAAAGTCCATAACAATAAATATTTTTTCTTTTGTCTTTTTTGGAAAAGTCAAAAAAGATTTTTTTAATGTTACATATTTATTTGTAAAATTGCTTTCATTTTTCTTCTGAATTCTCCTTTTCCTAAGAGACAGCCTTTAAAGTCTCTATCCAAAATGAAGGGTGTTCACCAGGGCTTCTCGTCTCCTTGCTGGTCCCATCTTTTTTTTTGAGGACTGTCAGAAGACATTCAGTCTCCCAGCCACCTCTCTGGAACTAGTAGATGCCTCCAGGGGAAAGGTGGTCCCTAATGCCAGTCTTATCTTTCTGCATCCACGTCCTCCCCTGTTCCCATCTCAGTGAATATTTATTCTCTTGTTAGGTTTATAATGTCTTCCAGCAGGTTGTCGAAATATGTATCGAGATTTTCTTGTTGTCCTTAGCAGGAGGCTTGATTCAGATCACCTAGTCCTCTGTTACTGGAAGTGGAAGACCGTCTTCAAATTTCTTGATAGGAGAGATAGATAATACATTTTCCACAGTGTTTAAGGTAATTGAGTTGGGTTTTCTGATTTTAGCTAAAAGCCTCCTTGTATCATTAGTTTAAAAAATAGTTGTTTCTTTGTGACCCTGAATATAGAATGTTGGAACCACTTTTGAAGGTCAGAGAAAGAATTGTTTTATCATGCCTATCTATCTGTGATGCTAGATATGTGTTTGGAGGACTACCATAACTATATTCATCAAGATTATCATTGATAAATTGATTACTACTGAACTGGAGAACTGAATACATGTGCAGAATACTTAATAACAGATATAAAATTCATTCTGACCCTGGTAAGACTCACACAAGTAAGCAGATTGTTTTCTGTGATTCTTAAATATTCCTACAGGAGAAAATTCTGAAAAAGGCTATTGGCACAGGCAACCCAGGGACTCATAACTTTTGAGTCAAGAAGTTCTTTCCAATATTTGATCAAACTATTGCATTTAAGCCTATGCATATCCAATCATCACAGAAGTAGAGAACAGTTAGTGATTACAGGCCATGCTATGATCTATTTTCATTAGTGTAGGATTCACAAACCAAGACAGAAGCTGCGTGAACAAAGGTGTCATGTGCGTATTTGTTCAGGGGATAGCTGGAGTGGGATATTCCTGGCAGGTGGTAGGAAATTAGACTCAACAAGGTAGATTGGGGCTGATTGTGTAGAGACTTGATATGCCTGAGTGTTTTAACTTTTTCTTATATATAGGAGCTTTTGAGTGAGAAGTCAAATAAAAAATTTTTAATATTAATCTGTCAGTGCTTTGTGGGGTAGACCAGAGAGAAAAATATTGAAAGCAGGGATAACAAAAAAGCTCTAATAATGGTGTAGTTATAAGACGATAAGAGCCTGCCTTTTTGTGGTTAAGTAGGAATGGAGAAAATGGATTCCATATTAAAGGAAGAGTATTTGGTGTTTATGTATGGGAAGTTGAGAGAGAAAGCAGAGAAGGCTTTGGGGTTGTAAGTATGGATGAATGGTAGCATAATACTGGTATCAGTACCAGAAGCAGGAAAGTCAGGAGGATGAAAGTAGATAGAAAGCAAGGATGATGAATTTGGTTTAAGATAATTTGAATGTATGATGATAGAGGAATTATTCATTTTCTGAAAAGTTTTTGTAACTATTAAAAAGAAAATTTAACAATAAAATGCTGAAAGTGCAAGGTGCCCTGTGGAGGAGTCCTCTATTAATATTTCCCCAGAAGTTACCACTATTAGCTCAGTATATTTTATTTGACTCTCTTTGTATATGTAAACACATGTGTGTGTATATCTATCATTCATACTCCATCATGCTGTTCGGGACAGTGGGGACAGATCTGACTTACCCTTTTTAATGCATAATATAGATATACTTTATTTATGGAAGTTTAGGTTATTTCTGATTTTTAATTTTTTAATGAAAAACAATGTTGCAAAGAAAATTCTTATGTTATTATCTTTAGGTACTCGTCCAGCTATTTTCATAGAGTAAATTCCTAGAATTGGGCCAGGAGATAAGCAGATTTATCATTTTGATACAGATAACTTTCCAGAAAGGCTAGTATTGATTTTTGTGTGTATGTGTGCAAATTAATAATGTGATTATTTTTTGTGTGTGAGAGGGAAAGTATATCATGCATTTGGGTGTGGTACTTACTGGTGATGTGTGATAGTGTATTTTAACTTTTTAGTCGCTAAAATTAACATATAAAAAGGAAATGAAATTGCAAACATCATCTTGGAACAGGAGAAATCCTCCTGGTTTGGGAAAATAGAAGAGGGCAATTCACATATGTTTGCATAGGAACTAGAATTGGAGATGAGGTAATGGTGGTGGTGATTGAGAAAGGGATATCCTAAAATTAGTGAAGCCCTGAAAAGTACTTTGAGTAGATTTCAGTTCCAAAAGGAAAGGAGAAGTCATTTTTTTATTTTCCAAAAATGTTCAGGTCTTAGTGAATTTTGTTTCCATAGGGAATTAATTCCCATTTTAAAGTAGGAGTCAGTGAGGATACTTTATTGTTGACTTAACTAGAATAAAAAATTTAAAAATATTCATTTTAGCGTGGAAATCTTTCTTTCGCTAGTAGGACCAAAGGGTGGCTCTTGAGTTTTCTAATGTAGTTTAAGCTTTTTGGATAATCAAAATAAAACCCTTTAATACCTCTTGATGGTGTGAGAAAATATGAGATAGGTTTGTTGTATGTTTCTATCTCATAAAAATTAAGTTGGCTCAAAGAGCAGAATCAAAATTACATGCCAGTTTTATGATAATGGCATAATGTGGCAGCTGCTACAACAGTTCGCTCTGCATTTGCAAAGGTTGAGTCCTGGTGCACATTTAACATAAGAGGAAGGAGTAAAGTGTCCCTGAAGGACTTTCCTCCCCTCTATTAAAATATAATTTGACAGGAAACCAAAGCAACACCAATTTTAGTTTAAAAGTCTTATGTAATATGTAGACATCACATTAATTTTTCAAAAATGATGTATTTCAAGCAAGACTGAGTAATGGTTGATTTACATAGGCTAAAGACCTTTTCTCATAGTAAGAAAAGGTGATTCATGTTAACCCATGACTAAGGGAGATGCTTTTAGGAAAAAATTTATGTAATAGTCTTGAGAAATACTAATGAAGTTAAAGGGGACAGAATTATTTTGATTAAAATTCTTGTTTTTAATTTTTTACAGTAAGAATTTTCATTATTTTTTATTTCTAGTTACAAAAAACTTTTATTTACTTTCATAATACTGGGTCAGTGTTTTTAGGTATAACTGAGGTGATTTAATTTTCTCTTCTTAGCACAGTGCATAACACATAGGAGGTGATCAATGTTTATGCATTGACTGATTTCTCATCTGAATATGCAGCCTGAGTGCACTTCACCTTGTGTCAAATAATAGACCCTACATAGCATTAATCAGAGACATAGTTACTTGCTGCAGGTCATCTTTGTGACGACTATGATTCTCCCTAGCCTCCTGTCGAGTTCCAAGTGGCTTTTCCCCTGATTACAGAGTATTGATTTTGTACCACGATCTACCCTTGAAGTTTACTCCAGTAGCTTCAGGAAACATCTGTGGTTTGTGAATACAGGAGTACCTAAACTGGAAAAGTCAGTACTTCTAGTTAATACTTGAAGATGTGACCTTGATGGTCACATAAACTTTGCATGGAAGTAAAGAAAATTTGTTAAGGTATGATTCAACTTGATTCTTGAATTTTGTTTTATGAACAATTGAAAATCTGAAAATTGGATTTTGTTATAGAAATAAGAATAATAAGTGATAAAAATTTAATATTGAAGGAGTTCACTAATCACTAATTAAGTGTATTTCTCTGTGCAGGTATAATTTGGCCTCACGAGATTCTGTCTTAGCAAGAAGGAAGTGGAAAATACTCTTGGAGAGAAAACTAAGACAATAAGAAAGCGAGAACTTATTTTCACATGGTTGTCAGCTCACTTACCAGTATGGACACTTTTCCCACCACTTTTCCTCCTGGTGGAGATAGTGGGCTGACAAGTTCTCAATCTGACTTCCAAAAACTGTTAATTGATGAAAGGTTACGATGTGAACATCATAAAACTAATTATCAGACTCTGAAAGTTGAACACACAAGGTAAATTACTTAAATTTGGAGGTGAGAGGCTTGGTTAAGAAAAAAATGTTTTTTGTCTGTTTGCTCTGGAACATATAGTATAATTTGTATTTTGCAGTATATTCACTTAAGACTTTTTTAATAAAGTAAAATTTTTGCTTTAAAAGTACTTTATTGAAAACTGAGCATGTATTAAGTGGGTTATGAATTTATAAAAGTAGCAAGACCTATAAAATTAAATGTATCTAGGTGGCCAAATGGTTTTTTTCCTCTCAGAGTAAAACTGCATGCAGAAATTAGTGTTAATAATTAAATGAAACTCAGTAAAGAAAGATATTTTGCAAATTAAATGGAATGTATTCTACTGGTCTTGTCCTATAGTGTTGGTTGACTTTACATAAAGTAATGAAATTAGAAAGCAAAGGATACACTTAAAATGGAATTCTTTTTTTAAAAATCAGGTTGCAAGATGAGTACATAAAGTCGCAAAATGAACTCAAGCGCCTGTTAAATGAAAAGCAAACTCACCAGGAAAAATTTCAGCTGCTGCTTGAAGAGCTAAGAGGGGAATTAGTAGAAAAAACTAAAGACTTAGAAGAAATGAAGCTGCAGGTAAGAAAACATTTTTGAGTTAGTATAAAAGTAGTTAGATGTTTAGTGGAAGTAAGTATTTTTGACAAATTCTCTCTATATTCTTAATGAGTATTTTGCTATATCTCCAGGTGGTATAATTTAATCTTCTTTCATATATTCTAGAATGTTAGCTACCAAGTAGAGTTTAGCCATGAAGCTGTTATTTTATGTAATTTGTGTTATATTACCTGTTCTGACTTAAATAATATTTCACTATTCAGAACAACTGGGAGGAAATACCAGTTTGAATTGATAAAAATTCAGAATTAAATAATATTTTTTTAACGGTTTGTTAATTTTCCTTTATTGTAACTGACACTGAACTGAAAAACTGATAGTTATTTTTAAGGAGCTTCTTAGCAGACGCTGTAAAAACAGTAAGTACACAAAATTTATGTGCGCAATGTGACATAAAAGGAGTTTCTAAAGCAAAAGATACTTGGTACTGAAGTACTGACTGCAGTGCCTTTATATATTTTTCACACTATTCACTTTTTGTTTGTCTAGAAAGTAGAGCAAAGCTAAACTTCAGCACCAGTAAAACTTACTATAAATTTCAAATAAGTAGGTATCAGTAGTGATATTTTTCTGTATTCATTTAATCTTTGAATAACACCAGCTGTGTATTTCTGCTCATGTAGTGCTTGGTACAAATAATAAGGTATTATGAATACTAGAGTCAGAAGTTGATAGGTGAAAAGCCATTTTCAAGTCATCTAGTACGGCGTATCGCCCAAGCGCTGGATTCCTTTGACGGCAGTGGCGGAAGTTCATCGTTCAGTATCTTCTTGAAATCTTCCATTCTTGGGATCACTGCCATTGAGCTTGGATTGGAGCCTCCACTGTGCTTGGCTTTTTCATTCCTAGCTATATTTAGGGCATCTAAACAAACAAAAACCTAAGAAATGTGAGTTGAAGAGGAAAATGTAATTTAAGCCTCTAGAATTGGTAGATTAATTGGTTTTGCAAAAATTGAGAGGCCTCTGTGAATGGAATCTGTGAGCACGGAACCTGAGGTGTTCAAAGTATTCTTCAGGCATTGCATATGATTACTCTGTTTCTTGAGGGCAACATGTAGATGTGCTTATTTGTACCAAGCGCATGCAAACAGTAAGCTTACAAAGACTGGAGTGGCTATATTAATATCAGATAAAATAGAGAGTATCACCAAAGATAAAAAGGACCTTATTATAACAAAAAAAAGAGTCAATTCACCAAGGAAATGATGACCTTCAACAAACAGCTTTGGTTCTATGCCTTAGTTTTCTCATGTGGTAAAGGGGATAAAAGTTGTTACCTAGCGGGGATTTTTGTGAGGACTAATGAGGTACTATTTATATTTTTAGTACAGTATTTGACACATAGTACTCATAAATGGCAGTCATTTTTGTTCTGTTTGAATGCAGGCTCCATGAGGGCAGGAACCCTTTTTCACTGTGTCTCCAGTGCTCAGGATGGTGTCCAGCAAATATTTTTTAAATGAATGACACGAATAAATAGAAAAAATGAATGACTCAGAATTGTTGTTCTGTTCATATACATACAATGTTGCACTTCTTGTCTCATACGTACCTAGTGCCTCAGCATCTTAGAGTTGATAATCATATAGTTCTCTTTCATACCTGTTATAAGTTGTATTTTTTTCCCCAAAAAAGATATGTTGAAGTTCTACTGCATAGTACGTCAGAATGCGACCTTATTTGGAAATAGGGTCTTTGCAGATGTAATTAGTTAAGCTGAGGGGTCTTACTGAAGTAGGATGGGCCCTTAATACAATATGACTGGTGTTGTTATAAGAAGAGGCGAAGAGACCCAGAGACAGAAACGCATGGGTTTGTGGGGCCGCAGGGATCGGGAGAACATCTTATGATGACAGAAGCAGAGATTGAAATGCTGCAGCTGCCAAAGAACGCCAACGATCGCCAGCACACCACCAGAAGCTAGGACGAGGCAAGGAGGGATTCTTCCCTACAGTGTTCAGAGGGAGCATGGTCTAGCTGACACCTTGAATTTGAACTTCTAGCCTCCAGAACTGTGAGACAATAAATTTCTGTTTTAAGCCACCCAGTTTGTGGTGTTTTGTTATGGCACCCTAGGAAACTAATACCCTGTTCAAAGCAGAATTCCTGTTTGGACCATCTATGACACAGGACTCTTCATTCAGTGCTGGAGAACCTAGTGAACTTTTAGAGTGGTCCAGTTCCATTTATGGATTGAAGTGTATTAAGGATGTTCTCTCTCATATTGAAATGAAGTCATCCTTGTAGTCTCCCTGTTGGTTCTTTTAGTGTTTCTTGTACTCTACACAAAATAACTTTGGACATTTCTTTATGTGATAACTTATCAAATGCTTGCTGACAAATATAATTTATCTCATAAAGTTTCTATTTTTCAAGATAAATATCACATAGAAATCAGATACGTTTATGTGGCAAAAGTAAGGTAAAGAAACATCTATACATATATATATACACATATTGAAGCAATTTAACTATTTGCTTTAATGAATGTTTGCAATTTGTACAAATTGTGAATTGAATAAAGTTAA
This sequence comes from Equus caballus, assembly GCF_041296265.1. NCBI lineage: Eukaryota > Metazoa > Chordata > Mammalia > Perissodactyla > Equidae > Equus > Equus caballus. Next base: position 25,144,563 of record NC_091711.1, on the reverse strand, counting down.
GTAAATTCAACAAAGTAAGATCAGCAAGAGAGATTTCAATGAAGATTTATGAAAGGTGATTATTTTTAAAATACACATGTATTATATTATCTTGTCTACCTGCAAAATGCCTTTTCTGAGTTAAGATTTAATATCCCTTTGGCTTTTATGTAAAAATAATATAAAAGACGTTCATTTAAAACTTTCTGCATCATTTGTTTGGCTGTAGTGAATGAGAAGAATAGTGCCTACTTCATACGATGGTTGTAAAGATGAAGTGAGACCATGCATAGAAAGTGTTATTATAGTACTTTGATGTAGTAAGTGGTTAGAACATGTTAGCTGTTATTACTATATTGTTGTGATATTCCATGTTAGCAAAACCTTTTGTTTTAAATATGGGAGTCATTTGATATATTTCTGGTAAAAATTTTAAATAATTACTGTACCAAAAATTTATATGCATTCTTTGTTCCAGGCAATGAAAACTATATAACCCAATATGTTTCCTATTTTATTTGGCTGCTAGGAAGCTCAGACCAAAAGTTATTACTCAGTTTCAGTCATTAATTTGTTAAGAATCTCTGGCACAACAATGTTTGCTTTCTTAAATTAAAACATTCCTTGAAAAATTTTGGTCTATTTTATGTTATTAATATGACATGTGTTGGAGTGTTACAGATTTGTTTTTATAGATTTAATATAGGTAATGACACATAGACTGTTGTATGATAAAGCATTCTTGTAAGTTTCTTTTGAGACAAATAGTGGCAGTATTCCATTAGAAGTCTAAGACACAGCATAATTTCCTTGTAAAATGGTGTGGGGAAAATCCTGAGATTCAATGTCTTAGGTGTATGTGTGCTTTGAGGGGCAAGGAGAGAGAGATTTTTATGTGTGTGCTTGTTTTTAATAAGATTCTTAAGAGATAAAGAGTCTTAACTCTAAGATTTTTTTCTTTATCAGAAACCTCATAGATCTCAAGACTCCCATATAGTTGCCAGTTTCAGTCTTCTTTTTTCCTTTGAGTAGATCTATATTTCCTTCAGTATCATGTTCCTGCTCTCTTAAGGACTTTCTTTAAATTTCTTGTAGTGCAGCTCTACTGTTGAGAAATTTTTTCAGCTTTCATATATCTAGAAAAATTGTTTTTAAAGATATTTTTTCTAAGTATTGAATTCTAGGGTGATAGTTGCCCCCCGTCCCAGTACTTTAAAGATGTTGATCTTCTGTCTTCTCACTTATGTTGTTTCACATAAGAAATTTGCTGTCATCCTTATCTTTGTTCTGTGTATGCAGTGTGTGTTTTTTTCTTGGCTTAAAATTTTCTTTTTGTTGCTGATTTTGAGCAGTTTGATTAACATGCCTTTGCACTTTTCTTCTTTCTGGGCTTGGGATTTATTGAGCTTCTTGGGTCTGTGGGTTTATAGTTTTCATCAAATAGAACATTTTTGCACATTATATCTCAAAATATCTTTTGCTGCCTCCTCTTTCATCTCCTTTGGGGGGAGTCCAATATCAGACCATTTAAAGTTCTCCCCTAGCTCACTGATTTCCGTTTCTTTAATCTTTTTTGTCTCTTTGTTTCGTTTTGGATAGTTCCTGTTGTCATGTCTTCAAGTTCACTGATGTTTTCTTCTGCAGTGTCTAATCTGCCATTAATCCCATGTAGGGTATTTTTTTATCTCAGAAAGTGTAGGTTTTATCTTGAAGTCCAACTTTGGTCTTTTTCATATCTTCCTTATCTCTGTTTAATGTATTCAGTCTTTTCTATAGCTTTTTGAACATATGGAATTCAGTTATAATAACTATTTTAATATCTTTACTAATTCTAACCTAAATATCACCTCTGGGTTGGTTGACCTTTTTTTCCTATTTATTGTGGGTAGTATTTTCCTGCTTCTTTGCATTCCTGCTAAATTTTTATTGGATACTAGACATTGTAAATTTTACTTTGCTGAGTGCTAGATATTTTTGTATTCTGATAAATATTCTTGAGCTTTCTTTTGGGACACAGTTACTCTGAAACAGTTTTATCTTTCTGGGTCTCTTAACATTTGTTAAGTGGGAGCAGATTAGTGTTTAGAGTAGTGCTAATTATTTCCCACTGCTGAGATCCTTCTGAGTACTCTACTCATTTCTCTATGAAATGAAGTTTTTCAGTCTGGCTTTTGGGAAAAGGAACTATGCATAGCTCTTTGTGAGCTCTGAGTAATCATCCCTCTAATCCTTTCATGTGATTCTTTTCTTGGTCTTAGGTATTTTCCTTACGTGTGTGCTGATCAGTACTCTACTGAATGAGTTAAGAGGAACCTTGTGCAGGTCTGCATGATTTTCTTTCTCTGCCACCCTCCTCTCTGCTGCCCTGTCTTGTGACTCTAGCTACGCTAGTCTCTCTGGATTCTCAGTTCCATCTCCTCAAGTCAGGGAGTCCATCAGACTCTGTCTGGGTATCCCTTCCTGTGCCATTGCCTGGAACCTTTCAGAAAGCTCACCTTCTCTGTTTTCTCTCACTGATCTTTGTTGCTTCATTATGTCCAGAGTCTTGAAAACCTTTGTTTGATTTTTGTCCATTCTTTTGTTTGCTTCAGGCAGGAGACTAAATCTGGGCTCTATTATGCCATATGCTGGAGGTGGATGCACTTTTATTTTTAGTATCATTATTTTTTATTATTGACGTCATAATGGTTTATAACATTGTGAAATTTCAGGTGTACATTATTATTTATCAGTATTCTGTTGACTGTATCATGTTCACCACCAATAGTCTAATTTTTATCAGTCTCCATGTATATGTGCCCCCTTTAACTTTTTTGCCCATCTCAACCCCCTTCCCTCTGGTAACCACTAATCTGTTCTCTTTTTCACATGTGTGTTTATCTTCTTATAAGTGGAAGCACTTTTATTTTTAATTAACTTTTAATTGTGGAAATCTCAAACAAGTACAAACGTAGAAAAAATGGTGTGATGCATCACCATGTGCTTGTCACCCAGCATCAATAATTACCATCTCTGAGCTAGTCTTGTTTTATCTTCTAACCTCCCCCCATCCCCTTTCTGTCCCTCAACCCCTCTGGATTATTGAGAAGAAAATTGTACCCTAAATATTTTAGTATATATCTCTATTATTTACCAAAGCAGTCCCTCCTTTAAAAGCATAGCCACAAAATCATTACCATACCTAAAAGTACTTGTTCCTTAGTACCTCTTAATGTAACATCTTTGTTCAGATTTCCTTAATTTTCCCACCATTTTGCTTGCTTTTTGGTTTATTTTTCAAGTTGGTTTGTTTGAAACAGGATCCAAGTAAGGTTCACCTGTTACTCTCTTCCTTTTAATTATCACCCCTTCTCGGTTTAGACTCTTGATACTATCACCCAGACTCCTGACATTATAAACAAGATTATAACAAGGGCTTTTTATCTGGTTTCTCTAGCTCCATTGACTGCCTCTCCTTCCCACAGCCACCAAAGCTTTTGATCTATCTTACTTCTTCCTAAAGTATAGATACAGGGATGGCATTCTTAAGCTTCAAAACCTTCAATGAATAAGCAAGATACAGAAAAATGTGTATAGTATGCCTTCTTTAGGTAAAAATTAAAAGTGATATATAGGCATATATATCTATAGATTGTTTTAAGAAGGATACATAAGAAATTGTGAACAGTGGTTGCTTCCTAAGAGGGAAACTGGATGACTGAAGTGAGAAGGCTTAGTTTTTTAATACTGTATTTTATTTTGTTTGAATTATTGTATTATGTGATTACATTTATTCATTTTAAGTAAAAATTATTTTTTTTAAGTAAGTACTACTGAATACAGAGTAAATTAGAAGAATATGAACCCTGGTATTCAGGAACCTTCCACTCTGTGCCTTCCATGTCTTTCCCTTTTGCTCCCAGCCAGGATGCAGCTCTCCGAGGTGGCATTTGGAAATGTGTCAGCATGGCCTTGTTGTCACAGTGTCTAGAGATTGCTGTCAGCATTAATGCACAGGGACCCAGGATTCTAAATTTCCTGTAGTGCTCAGTGTGATCCCATCCAAAATGCCTTTAGCTCACCTTTGAGGATCATTTTTCTCCCCAGGGAATTTAAAATTTTACCCATTCCTTGGTGTTGGGTTCTACTTAAGCTTTAGTTTTCCCATTCCTTTGGTGTGCCATTCGTTCTGTCCTAAATAGCTTTTCTGTTTGTTTTTGCCTGTCTGGTAAACCTATATTGCCTATTTTTGTAGTTATTTATATGGATAAGTTATTTTTTATGTGAGAGTTTGAACTGCTTATGGAGAGAGAGATGCTTCCTGTGAGTTTTTGTGATCTCGAGAAAGTTAGACTGTGTGCTTCAGTTTCTGTAAAAAGGGGATGACAGTGTAGCTACATTGTGGATTGTTGTGGGGATTAAATAAATTAATGCTTGTAAAGTATTTGGAACAGTATGTTATGTAGATTATAGTATGTTGCACAATGCTTTATGTATTGTAGGCATTTATTCAGTAAAATGTGTGGAGTATTGATGAATAAATGAATAAATTGAACATTTTTCTTAGTTTTCAGAGATTAATGTAAATACAAGCTAGGTTTTTTTTTTTTTTTTTTACAACTAGTATTCATTCATTCAAGAAATAATTATTGAATGGTTCCTGTGTGTCAGACAGTAGTGTGAGGTGTTGGGACACCATGGTGAATAAAGACCATGTGTGCCCTTAAGGAACCTATATAAATATTTGATTACTTATTGAAATATGAGTAAGAGAGTATAACAGGGGAGAGCCTAAATTAGTTTTGGTGGTCAGAGTAAAAATCAACTTTTTCTGATTGAAAATAAGTCTGAAGAATTCTCTGTGGTATACCAAATTATTACAACTTTATTTTGCTTGCTTTAGAAAATAAACTATCAGCCATTGTATCCAACATGATAACCTTAGCTGCCAATATAGTTATTCCTTACAATAACAATCATAATAATCAGAGAATGTCTTTACCTCATGTTTTGACATCTCTAACAGCCTGAAATTGAGATTCTTCAAGTATTGTTTCAAATGATGGTTCTATGTATATAATGATTACTGTAAAATTAGGTATATTGTGAAACTTGTATGCATTGAATTTCATCGTCATAATTAGGAGAGGCTTTGAAATTTGGCAAATTCTTGATTTTATTATTTGTGATTTCATATTTAGAATTGTTTGTATTTCTCTGCATATCAGGTATTAACTCCACAAAAGTTGGAATTGTTACGAGCCCAAATACAACAAGAATTAGAAACTCCAATGAGAGAGCGTTTTAGGAATCTGGATGAAGTAAGTAATTTATATAGAAGCAACTATGCCTTTGTCTTCATGTGACTGTGAAAAGCTTGATGAAAAGCATCATTCCCCTACTCAAAAGCCCTGCAATAGCTCCCTTTCTTACTCAGAGTCTTTACAGTGACCTTTAAGGCTGCACAGGATCAGATCCCATTACTTCTCTGACTTCTTTCCTTCATCCACGTTGGCCTCCTTGATATTTCTTTGGCACTCCACAAATGGTGCAGTTCAAGAGTCTTTGCCCAGCTGCTACTTTTGCTTGAATACTATGCTTCCAGATAGCTTTTGGCCAACTTCCTTGTCTTTTTTAAGTCTTTGCTGAAATGTCACCTTCTCAATGAGGCCTACTTTGACCAACCCTGCCTCCACCTAATATTGCAACTTGCCTTTCCCATCTTTCCTTAGACCTTTGGATCCCCATTTACCCTGCTCTACTTTTAATTTTGCTCTAGTACTTATCATTTTCTAATATACTATGTAATATTTATTGTGCTTATTTTTTATTTTCTCTTTTACCACCTCTAGAATGTAAGTTGCATGAGAGGAGGAACCTTTATCTGTTTTGTTCAGTTATGTTCCATGTTCCTAGAACAGTTCCTACATACAGTAGGTGCTCAGTTAATATTTGTTGAATGAAAGAATAAATTTCATGCTCAGAAAAGTAAAAATTTGTTACAGCTTTTCTTCAGATTGAGATCAGTCTCTTTGTATGAAATGTTGGTGTAATATGACTAAATGTATAATAATGGGAACTGGAAAAGACAACAGATATTAAGTATATTAGGTACTATGCTGGACATTTTATGTGTGTTACCTCCTTTAATAAATATACCAGGCCTTACACAAATGAGTATTGTTGCCTTGAAAATGGACCCCTTTGGAAAGCTGTAGTCTAGTGATGCTGCCCCTGCACAAAGCAGTTGTGGAGTCTCTTTTATAAATGGCTTACTGGCTTGGTAAAGTCATCTTTTGAATATCCTCCTAGTGAATAACCAAAGGATTATGGTTTGGGAGTAGGTTTAATTCTTGGATGTAGACTAAATCACGTGGACCTCAGGTAGGTGATCAAGTTAAGTAAAAGCGCTGTTTTGTTTTTTTTGGTGAGAAAGATGGGTCCTGGGCTAACATCTCTTGCCAGTCTTCCTCTTTTTGCTTGAGGAAGATTGTCCCTGAGCTAACCTCCGTGCCAGTCTTCCTCCATTTTGTATGTGGGACGCTGCCTTAGCATGGCTTGATGAGTGGTGTGTAGGTCTGTGCCCAGGATCCGAACCTGTGAAGCACTGGACTGCCGAAGCGGAGCACGCAAACTTAACCACTATGCCACTGGGCTGGCCCCTAGAAGCATTTTTTTAAAAAAATCAAAACAAAGTATGTCTCTAATAAAATCATGAAACCCATTTTCTTGGTTTGTAAACTGGCTTAGAAGAGAAATCTTTCAGTTGAAGATTACAGTCAGCTAAGGATTTTAGGAGGTATGCTTTCCTTGTTATTTAATTTCCTTATGGGTGTTGAGATATGTCTCCTTCACCTTTCTGCTTTATTGCCTAAGTACTTATTGAGATTCAGAATGCCAGCAAGTCTTGTTGTGTTAGGAAGCAGCATTGGAGCATACCAGGGAGTTGCATGTGTTCCTGGTTAGTCAGGAAGGTTGGTGCTAGATATATTCTTCAGACTGGCATGTTGAGTTGAACTATCGTAATATTTGATTGAACCTTAAGTTACTGTACTAAATATTCAAATAATCTTTTATCTACTTTGAATTCATCCTGTCTGACTTTTAGGGGGTATTTTATATTTTATTGTGGAATTAATTTTTTTAATCTAAGTATATTTTGAAAGATATTCTGCTTTCTCAAATATTATTTTATTAAGCTCAGAGGTAAAAACTTTTGACGTGTTATAAATTTTTATGATTATGAGAGTCAGTGAGGAAATAAGGTTAGTTGAATGGTAATTTGCTTTATTGGTACCTTCTCAGGAATGTACTAATTCTGTATGGAGGATACTTGTCATGAGAACTTTTCCAAGGTTTATTTATACTTCTGTTAAGCTTATTTTTTACTTTTGGAATGGCTGTCACATATAATGCCATTTAAAATATATTTGCGAAAGTCGTTTTTTGGAGTGAGTACAAATTTCATTAATAAATTTATGATAAATTGCAATCTCCTTTTAATTTAGGAAGTGGAAAAGTATAGAGCTGAATATAATAAGCTTCGCTATGAACATACATTTCTCAAATCAGAATTTGAACACCAGAAAGAAGAATTTGCACGTATTTTAGAAGAAGAAAAAATAAAATGTGAATCAGAGGTGAGTGATTGATTATACTAACTTAGCCATTAGCCTTCTAGTCAATAAAATTTTATGATTTTTTTCAAAATCCCAAGTTAGAGTGGATTGCATAGTTATGTTTTATTAGTAAATGGTGAAATGTTTGTCATGATTTTCATCTACTCCATAGCAACACTTTTCTTATGAATGTTCTTTTTTGGCTGTTAGATTTTCCTATTCTCTTTCTCCCTTATTTTGCCCTAGTCATTGGAGATAGTCTCTTTTCTTCCATAGCCACAGAGATAGACTTCTCTTTGCAAGTATAGTGTGTGTGATTTCTTATTTAGTACTGTCTCCCTCTACTTCTTAGAACCAAACCACATCCAAGAGAGCTCTGGCTGTTGTTTGCACTGACAAAAACAAGGGGTTTTATGCCTTAGGGTGTGCCCGTCACCTTCAAGAAGTGTACTTTGTCCTTTCTGACGTCTGCACTTGCAGCATTCTCTCTACAGCGTGCGCCCTTACGCTATCTCTATTGCTGGTGGCAGTCCTTCTCCTCATTTTGTGGTTTGTCTCCTAATTTTGCCAAAAATGGAGTGTGTGTTTCTCATTTTTTATGTTGCTTTTAGATGATTTTTCAGGATGGAAGGAGAGAAATACCAATTTTATCCTGCTATATTCAGCTAACAAATCTAATGCCAGTTGAATTTGTTAAAAAAAAAAAAGATTGATGTCTGTAGTTATGTGAAATATTTTATGTGCATACACATCTGCATTGTATATTTATTGCATTGTCTTTATTTGGAACTAAGATTTAAAATATACTCACCTTCCTTTATCAAATACTAATTGGATCAAACTGATTTGTTCTTATTAATAGTGAGCCAACTGTTTCATTATTGTTCAATATGTAAGAAAGCTGTGTGAACTTTGGATCATTTGAATCCATTAGTAATAGAGTACCAGAAAACTATAAATATTTACACATCTTTTTCATTAAGGAGATTCTTTACAGCTTTAAATGCTTCATTCGTATATGATCTCACTTTTGTTATAATAGTCAGTGAGATGAGGCAGGACTGTCTTATTTTCTCCATTTTAAATGAAGACACTGAAGCACAAAATAAGTGACTTGCCTAAAGTCTCACAGAAAGTCAGCAGCCAAGTTAACAGCGAAACTCAGGTATCCTAACTCCCAGTTTTAAGTTTGAAAGTATCAATTATTTGAATTTGCCTTGCTAATTAGGGGCCATCCAACAACTATAATTGATCTGTGTGATTATGAAAGGTTTTGAATGTATAATTATGACATGCTTAAAGGAATTGCATATAAAAATTTTCTTGTGGAAAATAGGAGCGATAAAGATTTCTAGCCTAAAATGTAAATTTAGTATATTGAAGAGTAGCTACTGAGGTTAAGGACAGTGGTGCTTCATTTTACTCTTTGCTTTTAAAATCTAATGTTGGTGTTTATCTGGTAATGATTATTTGAATTCTCTAGTTTTAGTTTTATTATTTTTTTAAAGAATGAAACCTGCATCTGAAATCTGATGACAAATCTGTTTTTTACTCATGAAAGACAAAATGATATCCATTAAAATTTTTTAGAGGTCAGTGGCATCATCAATTTTCATAATTGGAATGTCTTATGACATTCTTAGAAAGCTGAAGATAAGCAGCTAGCTAAGGAGCCATAATTAGTAGAGGTTAGAAAAGTAAAACTTTCTGATAAGACTGAAGGCCTTTTCTTTCTACTTCCCAATTGATTATGTAGGAGCAATATTAATTAGTGGATATTGGGTATTTTCTTTCATTCCATCACTAATTCTTTATACTCCAGTTTCTGTATACAATAACAGTAAAACCTAGAGAGATGATTGTGGATCATGAACAGCAATAAAACTTCAGAGCAAAGCCTACTCTTGCCATCTTCCACTTTTATAATTTCAACTGGTGTAAAATATATTAGTTTGTACTGATATATTAGTTTCATACATATGAAATCCTGAAGTTGCATATATAGTTGTTATTCAAAAGTGGTACTATTGTGTTTTCATTATGTTATTAGGACTCGAATTTTATATTATTCTGCAAATAGTAATAAAGAGCAGTGCAGAGTTTTAGGTATAGGTGATTATACTGGTAGACTGAATGAGTGAAAGAAGCAAGAGTAATTCAGTGGGGAAGTATTAAGATGTTGAGAGAGGGGCGGTGAGCCCTGCATCATATGAAAAACCATCAAGAGTGACAGTGCATAATAAGTCCCTGAGATTATGCCGTCGTGCTCTGCAAACTGAGCTCTACCTTCGCTTTTATTGGGCTAGTGAGAAGCCAAAGTTCCTATGACAAAAAGGAGACTTTTCTGGGTCCCTGTTACCACATGCCATTTTTTTCTTATAGCACTGGTAGCGCAAAACTGATAATGCATTTCTAGTTTGGTCCTTATCCTGACACATAGTCAGTAGACATCATGAAACCTCTAAAAACACTTCCTTTTTGTCCTGCTAGGTTCTGAAGTTCTAGCCAGATTGCTGCTTTAGGCCCAGATGGTTCCTTTATCTAAAATATTCCAAGTTCTCTGACTTGAACCCTTCTCAGATTACTCTGAACCACGTTACAATAGACAGAAGTCTCCCAAATTAAATTACCTCATGTTGGAATTCTCTGGGATTGATTTTAGCAAGCTTTTAGAAGGGCTTTGTGAAATTTTACTCATTAAAATTTTCTGTGAATGCAGTTTAGAATATCTCAAAAACTAAACTTTTTATGTGTAAATTTAAAATGTTTTAGATGTTCATTTAGTGTGACATTGGGAGCTGACTTAACTGCTGTGTGCATCAGTGTGCTCGTCTGTAAAATGATGTTAACAGCAGTACCTATCTTGTGGAGTTGTAAGAATTTAATAAATTAATATGTGTAAAGTGCTCGGATGAGTACCTAGCACATAGTAAGCATTCAATAAATGCTAGCTGCTATTATCATTGTTTAAAATTCCATGTCCTCGAATTTCTTGTGTATATATGTGATCTTCTTCTTTACTTTAGCATGCTAGAGTTTTCAGTGTCAGGTCTGTACTTAGATACTCTAAATAGTTTGAGGGCATTTCTCATTACAGTGTCTGCACCCCCCACCTTCACCTCCCAGCGTTCTGACTGCTCCACTTTCAGGTGCTATCTGCTGTGGCTTTTTTTTTTTTAGTTACAGCTTTCTTTTACTATCCTCATGACCAAGGTGACTCTTGGGGCCTGAAAAAGGCATATGTTTTATTATTTCTATTCCCTTGTTCAGTCTGAGTAGAATTCTTTTTTTTTTTTTTTGAGGAAGATTAGCCGTGAGCTAATATTTGCCAGCAATCCTCCTGTTTTTGCTGGGAAGGACTGGCCCTGAGCTAACATCCATGTCCATCTTCCTCTACTTTACATGTGGGACACCTGCAGCAACATGGCTTGATAAGCAGTGCATAGGTCCGTGCCCAGGATCCAAACCAGTGAACCCCGGGCCACCAAAGTGTAACATGCAAACTTAAGCACTATGCCACTGGGCTGGCCCCTAGAATTCTTTTTAAGACACTGAGTGAACATCACTCCATTTCCCAACAGTTCTTGTATCCCATCTCCTAATCTTTCCATAACTATAACTGGGATCAAGTACAGAACTGCTTTCTTCTGTCACTATCTTTCTTTTAAAAATATGGGAGAAAAATAGGGGTTTAAAGAAAGGACATGATAACTTCCAAAATTAGACTAACATATGAACTTTAAATCTGTAAATAATTTAAGTACTAACTTCTTCTTAGTGTAAATAAATGACAAAATGTTTTTGTATTCCATCATTAATATAGGAAAAATCAATTCTAGTACACATAGGAGAAAGGAGAAAATTAGAATAGTAGGAATATTAAAAGGTAAACTAACTTGATTTTAAAAACTCAGATCTGGGAACTTGAAACTTCATGTGTAAAATGTTTACCATAATGCCTGACATATAATAAATGCTCAAATTAATGGTATTATTACTATTAGTACCTGACAGCATTAATTATAGTACTAATTATCATAATAAATGTAGCAGATATTTTAAAATAGATTTCGCATTTGTAAATGAGAAGCTACAGAAGTTGAGGAAGTGAAAGACGTAGAGGCAAGACACAAATTCATATTTAATTTATTGAGAGAGGCACTTTGTATTACTTCTTTGAATTCTGTCAACAGCCCTAGGAATTAGACAATCAGTATCCCCATTTTATAACTGAGAAAATACTCATTTGTGAGGAAACACTCATGAAGCGCTGAGAGAATGGTCCAAGGTCATACAGCTAGTATGTGGTAGAGCCAGGATTCAAATCTAGGTAGTCTGAGGGGGGCCAGTTCTCCTTTTGGCCATGATAGAATAATAGGGACTGAATTTACCCTAAGGCCCTGACTGAAAACTGGGGCAAAATATAGGAAACAATGGTTTTCAGACACTGGAAAACAGGTGGTACAAAGCAGTGACCCCTGAAGGAAGAAAAATGAATGAAGTGAGCTCTATGAAGTGAGCCCTGTCTTATGTCCACCAGTGTGGAAGGGCTCCCTAATGTGTGGTGCGTTGAGTAGAAGACTCAGAGGGATTTTACCTCAGTAGTAGGGCCAAATTAGCCCTACACTAAAGGCTACTCTGGTCCTGCCTAACAGGTGTAAAAGCAAGATTTGAAAGGATCATATGATTTCTAAGTAACTTAATTGCATAACAGAACAAAGATTTAAAAGTATGTAAAGGGATACAAAAGAGCCCAGCACTGAAAAAACCATAAAATTCACAATGTCTGACATCCAGTAAAACGACTGGGCAGCCCAGATGGGTTTATAGGAGAATTCTACCAAACATTTAAGAAACAAATTATACCAAGTCTCTACAGTCTCTTCCAGAAAATAGAATCAGAGGAAATACTTCATAACTCATTCCATGAGGCCAGCATTAGTGTAATATCTAAACCAAAGACATTACAAGAAAAGAAAACAGAGCAATATCTCTTGTGAACAAAGATGCAAGAATCCTCAACAAAATGTTAGCAAATCAAATCAAACAATGTATAGAAAAGAATAATCCTGAACAATTAGGATTTATCCCAGGCATGCAAGCCTGGTTCAATATTAGAAAATGAATTAATGTAATCTATCACATCTAAAGTTAGGCCAAAGAAGAAAAATCACATGATCATATAAACAGATGCAGAAAAAATATTTGACAAAATCCAACACCTGTTCATGACAAAAACTCTCAGCAAACTAGGAATAGAGAGGAGCTACTTCAACTTGATAAAGAACAGCTACAAAAAACCTACAGCTATCATCATACTTAATGGTGAGAAACCAGAAGCTTTCCCGCTAACATTGGGAACAAGGTAAGGATGTCACCTCTTACCACTCCTTTTCAATATTGTACTGAAAGCCTCAGATAATACAATAAGACGAGAAAAAAATGAAAGATAGAAATTTGGAAGGAAGAAATAAAACTGCTTGCAGATACATGATTGTCTATGCAGAAAATCTGAAACAATCAACAAAAAACTCCTAGAACTAATAAGCAATTACAGCAAATTTGAATGTACAAAAGACAATCACTTTCCTGTATAACAGTAATGTGCAAGTGGAATTTGAAATTAAAAAACAGTCTTATTTATATTAGCATCCCCCAAAATGAAACTTAGATATAAATCTAAAAAAATATGTACAAGATCTATATGAAGAAAACTGCAAAACTCTGGTGAATGAAATCAAAGAAGAACTAAATAAATGGAGTAATATTCCATGTTCATGGATAAGAAGACTCAGTGTTGTCAAGATGTCTGTTCTTGGGGCTGGCCCCATGGCCAAGTGGTTAAGTTTGCGTGCTCCACTGCGGCGGCCCAGGGTTTTGCCGGTTCGAATCCTGGGAGCGGACATGGCACGACTTGTCAGGCCATGTTGAGGTGGCATCCCACATGCCACAACTAGAAGGACCTGCAACTAGGATATACAGCTATGTACCAGGGGGATTTGGGGAGATAAAGCAGAAAATTAAAAAAAAAAAAAAAAAAAAGATTGGCAGCAGTTGTTAGCTCAGGTGCCAATCTTTAAAAAATAAAGATGTCTGTTCTTCTCAAGTTCATTTATAGATCACAATCCCAGGCAAAATCCCAGCAAGTTATTTTGTGGATATCAACAAACTGATTCTAAAGTGTATATAGAGAGGCAAAAGACCCAGAATAGCTAACACAATACTGGAGAAGAATAAAATTGGAGGACTGGCACTGTCTGACTTCAAGCCTCATTGTGAAGCTGTTGGAATCAAGACAGTGTGTTATTTGCAAAAGAATAGATGAGTAGATCAGTAGAACAGACCAGAGAGTCTAGAAATAGACCCACACTGATACAGTCATCTGGTCTTTGACAGGAGAAAAGACAGAATGGAAAATCTTTTCAATAAAAGGTACTAAAACAGTTGGACTTGCACATGCAACAAAATGGATCTAGACATAGGCCATACACCCTTCACGAAATTAACTCAAATAGACCTAAATGTAAAATTTAAAATTATTAAACTCCTGGAAGATAGCATAGGGGAAAACTTAGATGATCTTGGGTTTGATCATCACTTTTTAGATACAACACCGAAGACATGATACATGAAAGAAATAATAAGTTAGACTTCATTAAAGTGAAAAACTTACACTCTATGAAAGACACTGTCAAGAGAGTGAGAAGAGAAGCCATAGACTGGGAGGAAATATTTGCTAAAGACGCATATTTCTTACAGGACGGTTATCCAAAATATACAAAGAGTTATGAAAATTCACAATAAGTAAACAGCGAATCTGATTTAAAAATGAACCAAAGACCTTAACAGACATCTCACTAAAGAAGATATTCAGATGGCAAATAAGCATTTGAAAAGATGTTCAACATCCTATTGTCATTAGGGATTGCAAATTAAAACAATGAGATACAACTATACACCTATTAGAATGGCTGAATTCAGAACACTGACAAAACCAATTGCTGGCGATGATGTGGAACAACAGGAGTTCCACCAATTGCTGGTGGAAGTGCAAAATGACACAGGAACTTTGGAAAACAGTTTGGCAGTTTCTTAGAAAAGTGAACATAATCTTACTATATGATCTGACAGTTGTACTCCTTTGTATTTACCCAAAAGAGCTGAAAACTTACATTTGCACAACAACTTAGGCACACATATTTCTAACAGCTTTATTCCTAATTGCCAAAACTTGGAAGCAACCAAGATGGCTTTCAGTAGGTGAATGGTTAAATAAACTGTGGTGCATCCAGACAATGGAATATTATTCAGCACTAAAAAGAAACGAGCTAACAAACCATGAAAAGATATGGAGGAACCTTAAATGTGTATTACTACATGAAAGAAGCCAATCTGAAAAGGCTATATACTGGAGGGTTCCAACATGTGACATTCTGGAAAAGGCAAAACTGTGGAGATATTAAAAAGATCACTGGTTGCCAGGGGCTACAGGAAAGAGAGGGATGAATAGGTGGAGCACGGAGGATCTTTTAGGGTGGTGAAATTCTTCTGTATGATACTGTAATGGTAGATACATGCCAGTATACATTTGTCAGATCCACAGAATGTGTGACACCAAGAGTGAACCGTAATGTAAACTGTGGACGTTTGGTCATAATGATACGTCAGTATAGGTTCATCAGTTGTAACAAATGTACCACTCTGGTGTGAGATGTTGATAGTGGGGGTAGGCTGTGGATATGTGGCAGCAAGGACATAAGGGGAACTTTGTGTACTTTCTGCTCAATTTTGCTGTGAACCTAAAACTCTCTAAAATATAAAGCCTTTTTAAAAAAATGGTCATGCAAAGAAGCAGGAAAATGTATTTTATAATGAAGAAAAATATCAATCAATAGGAATAGACCTAGAGATTACAGAATTAGTAGACAAAGTTAGTTATTAAACCATAAAAATATACTACATATGCTCAAAAAGTTAAGGAAAACCTTGAACATAATGAGAGACATGGAACATATTTTTTAAGAAAGAATCCTAGTAATGAAAAATATAACCTAAATGGAAAATACACGAGAAGTGGATTAGACACTGTGTAAAAGATAATAGCTAAATTGAAGATATAGTAATAGAAACTATCCAAGATGAAATACAGAGAGAAAAAGGATAGGAAATAACCAAATAAAGCTCATAGTAGGGCAACTTCAGATAATTGAAATTCTAAAAAGAGAAGGGAAGAACAGAAAAAAATATTTGAAGAAATAATGGCTAAATTTTTCAGATTTCATGAAAGCTATAAACCTGCATATTCACGAATCTCGATGACTGCATGCACAGAAAACATGAAGAAAACTAAACCAAGGCACATAGATTCATATTACTTAAAACTAGCGATAAAGAGAAAAATCTTGAAAGCAACCAGAAAATTTGTGCTTGCAAGAAAATGGAGTAGATTTAATTTTCCGTGTTCCTCCTGGTAAGTACAACAAAAAACTCTGGACTTTATATATAAAACAAACATAAGATACTGAAAATGGAGAAAAGGCATACCAGCTAAGGCCCTTGGGACCCAAGGACTGACTGTGATATGTTTCCTGGGTTTTTATTTTGCCTCATGGATCCCAGACTTGATGCCGAAGAAGCCAGCAACTTGGCATGGGCACTAAAAAGCCCCAACACAGGCCTGTTTTCTCTAGGCAAAGCACTAGGAAAAGAGCAGCCTAGTAGCCGAGTTAATTTAGATAATAACAGTTCTACTCCAGCCAACACTGTGGTAAAAAGTGGCCCACCCATTATAGCAAAGGCCAATGGAGTGCCTAGACTTCCACCCTCCCCAGGCTGTAACGAGGAACCCTAACTCCCACCAAGATGATACCAGAGAAGGCCAGGCAGGGAGCCAGGACTTTCATCCCCACTTAGCAATATAACAAGGGCTCTAACCCCTGCCTTGGTGGCATTGGAGATGACACCGGGAGCCTAAATTTCTACCTTCAACTGGCTGTAATGAGGTGCCCTGCCCCTTCCCTGCCTGGGTCATGCCAGAGAAGGCCTAGTGTAGAATCAAGACTTTCATCACTGCCCAACCCTGTAGTGTCGATGGAGGCCACATGGGGAGGAGTAACAAGACATCTGTCCCCTGCCACCTAGGGAGGCGTCAGTGGGCCTAGTGGGGAGCTGGAACTCTTGCTTCCACCCAGCATGGGTGTCATGAGGAGCCTCCCCATCTTGGGTATCACAGAGGTAAAGTGGAGAATCTGGACTGCTGCTTCCAGCTGGCACTAACAAGGCAGCAACACCACTCTTCCCCTGCCAGAACGATGTCATAAAAAACCAGCTAAGACAGAGACTTTAAATAAGGTCCAGAGTCTCATAACAATACCTAAAAAGTCTAAATTTCAATGAAAAATCATTTATCATACTGAGCATCTGGAAGATCTCAAACTAAATGAAAAAAGACAACAGATGCTAACACTGTGGTGACAAAGATGTTAGAATTATCTGACAAAGATTTAAAAGTGGCCATAGTAAAAAAAAAAAAAAAAAGCTTCAATATACAATTACAAGCAAATTTGAAACAAATGAAAAAATAGAAAATATAAAGAACCACCAAATGGAAATTTTAGAACTGAAAAATATAATGGCCAAAAAGATTCCAAAAAAACAAATAAAACATCTCAATGGCTGAACTTAGCAGAATGGAGGGGATAGAGGAAAGAATCAATGAACTTGAAGATAGGACATTAGAACATTAGTTATTAGCCAATCTGAACAAACTACAGAAAACAGACTTTAAAAAGAAGTGAATGGGGGGGGCTGGCCCCATGGCCGAGTGGTTAAGTTCGCGCGCTCCGCTGCAGGCGGCCCAGTGTTTCGTTAGTTCGAATCCTGGGTGCGGACATGGCACTGCTCATCAGACCACACTGAGGCAGCGTCCCAGAGGCCACAACTAGAAGAACCCACAACGAAGAATACACAACTATGTACCGGGGGGCTTTGGGGAGAAAAAAGGAAAAAAGTAAAATCTTTAAAAAAAAAAAAAAAAAAAGAAGTGAATGGGAAGAGCCTCAGGTGCCTGTGGGACACTAACAAATGATCTAAAGTTTTGTCCTTGAAAAGAGAAGAGGGCAGTGCTGAAAAAGTACTTGAAGAAATAAAGATTGAAAATGCCCCAATTTAGTAGACACAAACATATAGATTTAAGAATCTGAGTGAACATCAAACAGGATAAAACCAAAGAAATCCAGACTAAAAGACGACATAGTCAAACTTATAAAGAGTATAGGAAAAGAAATCTTGAAAGCAGCAAGAGAGAAATGATACCTTACTTACTAGGGGAAAACAATTCTAAGACATTTCTCATCAGAAACCATAGAGGCCAGAAGAACGTGCCACAACATTATCAAGTGCTGAAAGAAAATAAATGTCAACTCATAATTCTATATCCAGCAAAAATATCCTTTTAGGAATGAAGGATAAATCAAGACAATCTTAGAATAAGGAAAACTAAGAGAATCTGTTAAGGAATGTTTAAGGAAAATTCTCTAAACAGAAAGAAAACAATAAAAAAAGGAATGTCAAAACATCAAGAAGGATAAAAGAACACAGTAAACAAAATCATGGGTATATACAATAGACTTTCCTGAATGAATTTTCTAAATTTTGTTTGATGGTTGAAGCAAAAATTTTAACACTGTCTGATGTGGTTTTAAATGTGTATAGAGGAAATAATTAAGACAATTATATTGTAAATAAGCAGGGCAAAAGGATGTAAAGGGAGGCAAAGTTTCTACACATCACTTGAACTGGTAAAATGAACCCAGTAGACTATTATAAGTTATGTATATATAATGTAGTTTCCAGAGCAACAACTAAGAAAGTTGTACAAAGAGATACACTCAGAACATTATCGATAAATCAAAATGGAATCCTAAAAAATGTTCAAGGAAACCACAGGAAGGCAGAAAAAGAACACAGAAACCTAAAACAAGAAGTAGAAAAGGGAAAAGTAAAACTATAGAACCCAGCAACACCATCAACCAACAGAATCTGATCACGTTTATGGAACACTCTACCCAGCAAGAGCACCTAAACACATTCTTTTCAAGTGACCACTGAACATATACCAAGATAGGCCATGTCCTGGGTCATAATAAACCTCAACAAGTTTATAAAAATTCAAAGTACATAGTGAGTTCTCCAACCACTGTAGAATCAAACTAGAAATCAATAACAGAAAGGTAGCAGGGAAATCTTCACACATTTGGAAATGACATGACACACTTAAAATAGTTCGTGAGTCAAAGAGGAAATTTCAATGAAAATATAATTTAAAAAAAATACGTTGACCTAAATGAAAATGTAACATGTTAAAATATTTGGGACACAGCTAAAGCACTACTGAGAGGAAAATGTTTAGCACTGATTGCATTTATTAGAAAAGAGGAAAAGTGTCAAATCAATAATCTAAGCTCCCACCTTAAGAACCTAGAAAAAGAGGACCAATAAATCCAAAGCAAGCAGAGGGAAGGAAATAAAGAGCAGATATCAATGAAATTGAAAACAACAAAAAAAATCAGTGAAACCAAGAGCTGTTTCTTTGAAAAGATAAATAAAATTGACAGACCTCTAGCAAGACTGATAAAAAAAGAGAAGACACAAATTGCCTGTGTCAGGAATGAAGCAGAATATCACTGTAGGCCTTCCAGACCTCACAAGGGTAATAAGGTAATCTGGTGAACAACTCTGCTCAAGTCAATTTGACAAACACAGATGAAATTGATCAAAAGACATACTACCATAACTCATTCCATATGAAATAGGTAATTTGAGTAGCGATATAACTTAGTATTAAGGAAACAGCGTTCATAATTTTTAAAACTCCCCCAAAAAGAATGGTTTCACTGGAGAATTCTACCTAGTGTTTAAAGAAGAATGAAAGGCAGTTTTACACAACATCTTCCAGAAAGTAGAAGAGGAGGGATATTACCAGGGGAGAATCTGGGTAAACGGTATACGGGATCACTCTGTGTTATTACCAGGGGAGAATCTGGGTAAACAGTATACGGGATCACTCTGTGTTATTACCAGGGGAGGAGCTGGGTAAACGGTATACGGGATCACTCTGTGTTATTACCAGGGGAGGAGCTGGGTAAACGGTATACGGGATCACTCTGTGTTATTACCAGGGGAGAAGCTGAGTAAACGGTATACAGCATCACTCTGTTATTACCAGGGGAGGAGCTGGGTAAACGGTATACGGGATCACTCTGTGTTATTACCAGGGGAGGAGCTGGGTAAACGGTATACGGCATCACTCTGTGTTATTACCAGGGGAGGAGCTGGGTAAATGGTATACAGCATCACTCTGTGTTATTACCAGGGGAGGAGCTGGGTAAACGGTATACGGGATCACTCTGTGTTATTTCTTACAACTGCATGTGAACCTACCATCATCTAAAAATAAACAGTTTAATTGAAAAAAAAAAACAGAAAAAAGATATTTTGTACAGAAGAACCAAACTAAGAATGGCAACAGACCTCCTTTTGGAAATAATATAAGCCCGAAGACAGTAGAGCAGTATCTGTAAATACTGAAAGAAAAACAAAAAACTTTGGCCGTTTGATTCCAGAGCCTGTACTCTTAATCATTTCTCTATGCTGCATCATAAAGATAGTAAAAGCAAAGATGGATGGAGCCATCAGAGATACTACCTTTGCCTGTTGTGTGCTCTGGGGAACTAGAGTGGTGCTACCATCCTTTGAAAAGATGATCAACAACTAGTCCTAGTCCCTCATCTGTTTCTGTTCATTTTCCTTTACTTCAATAGTTTTTTTGAAAATAAAATTGGTTAATATATCAGCTTTCTTGTCAAGTAAGCTTATATTCTAGAAGAGAATAAAGTAAATACAGAGGTAACTGTAATACAGGGAGATTTGGATAAATATCATAAAAGGAAAATTCAAACAAAGCCTTTTGGAAATTGAGAGAAAGGATTGAGAGCACAACAAAGTAAGGATTTCAAGGAAGATGACGTGTGAATCTGATTGAGAATAGAAGAAAAGGGAAGAGCTGAGGATGAGTCCCAGATCTGTGCCCAGATGACTGGGACGAGAATGGTGTCATAGCAGTGATTGAAAATAAGCTCTTTGGTTTTGTGATGATTTTCTTGTCTGCTGGGTTCTCTAATGCATCCTTACTACCAAGAACAGTGCCAGGTACATAGTAAGTGCTCAATAAATATTTGTTGCATGAATGAGTAAATGAATAGAGAAATTAGAAGAAAGTGATTGCCACTTTTGGTAGGAATGATTTGATTGTGAGCTCTGGTTTGGGAGTTATACGTGTGGGATCTGATCTGGACTTTGCCCTTAGCTAGCTCAGTCCATAGCTTCAGCTACCACTTCAGCTATCACACGGACGCCTCTCAAAACTACTGGAGAAAGCAATAATGTAGGAAATAGGGTGGTCAAGAACATTCGCTGTCTGACTTCATATATAAAATGAAGACTCCAAGAGAAATTATTGTTACTAAATGAAATTTTATGTGTATCGCACTTAGCACTTGATCCATGGTAAATATTCAGTCAAGGCCACCATTTTCTGAACCTGAGTTACACATTAACTCCTGACCTAGGTAAGCCACCACCCCTCTAAAATAGCACGTTAAAACTGTATTTGAGTTACTTCATGCAAAAGCTAAATGGTATCTTAAGGATCATCCAGCCAAAGCCCTTTATGTTAACTGATGCCAAAGTGAAAAAGTGACTTGCATAAAGTCACACAGCTAGCCAAAGGAAAAAGAATATGGGGGCGAAAAAAGGTAGTTAGGGACCAAACTCCAGGGGTAACGTTTATATGTAAAGGGTGAGAGGAAAAATAGGAGAGAGGCCCTCATTTGTTGGCCTTTGAGGACTTGACTCTGAATTCTACAGCTGCCTTCTAGGGTAAATTTTATTTGCTAGAAAAAAATGATATTTTCCTGCTGGATAGCTCTACCTATGTTTCCCATTGACATCTTTAATTCAGCATATCCAACACCAAATTGGAATCACTACATGTTAAAACTGAAAAGCATCTTAGAGGGCCTCCAGTCTAACTTCTCATTTTACAGATGAAGGAAACAAATTCTGCCCTGGGCTGGAGGTCTCACACACTGCAGGTTCATTTAAGCAATCTGAGCAGTTGTCTCATGGGCTACTTTTGCCTAGGTTGCGGAGCATTTCATAAAGTCCTTTTGGTTTTGAGTGAGCCTTCTAAGCTCATCCTGGCTACAAACAACCCCTGGTGTTCAGAGCCCTGGTTTCTAACTTTTTTTTTTAACAGCTGAATCCTTTCTTTTAGTTGAATCATCTCAAGAAAGCCCATATATATAGAAAGAGACTAAAAGAGGAGCTGCTCTGACTAAAAAGGTTTGGGGGTGGTAGTGGGAGGGGATATGTAGCTGGGGAGACCGGGAAGGGGAAAGAATGAGTTTTACCTTGATTACTTGGCCCACTCATTCCCAGAGCTGAGGGGCCTCTGAAGGGCCTCAGAGTTTAGGAAGCAGTTTGGAACCCGCCGATTTGGAGGCCCACGGGATCCGGCCATGACAGTTAGCTTGAATGAGAAGACCACCGGTGTTTCCACTCAGCAAGTTCCCCAGCAACTTTTCCACATGCTCAAAGTAATGATTTTTAGTTCTTTCTTGAATCTAGGAATTAAGAACTAGGCTGTCATTACAACTAGGACTTTGATAAACTCTCAGCTATCATTTAAAAACTCTTACCAGTTACGTTTGTAGTTACTTACATGGACAAGCAGCTTTTTTGTGGATTAAGTTGCCTTGGAATAAAGTAACTTTGTTAGTGTAGCCCTAGCCCGGGAATCGCTGTCACATGAGGAAGAGCTGAGTGGTAATCAGCATATTGATCTTGTGTAAACACCTATAATGTTCTGATGAATTTTGAAATGCTTGACATGTTTTTAATAATTATTTCTATAGTATAATTTTGAATTTTAGTCAGCAACTGATGAAGCCCAGTGTTAGACACCGTGGGGAGATAGAAGGAAAATAGGACAAGCTCTTTGCCCTCACATCTGAGTCACGCTGAGTACGGAAGGAAGAACGTGATGTTTTAGACTTTTGTACTTCATTTAACCACATGAGCTTTCTTTTTCATATTGTGCAATTTTCAGTGTTAATTTACTGACTTGTAAAGCATGTTCATGGCTGCAAATTTGATTATTTAAGGTTGTGTGCTTTCTTTTAAATTATTATTAGATTGCGAGACTGGAGAAAGATAAAGAAGAACTGCATAATCAGCTGCTTAGTGTTGATCCCACAAGAGACAGCAAACGAATGGAGCAACTTGTTCGAGAAAAAGTCCATTTGTGTCAGAAATTAAAAGGTTTAGAGGCAGAAGTAGCAGAATTAAGGGCTGAAAAAGAGAATTCTGGTGCTCAGGTAGAAAATGTCCAAAGAATTCAGGTGCGGCAGTTGGCTGAGATGCAGGCGACAGTCAGATCCCTGGAGGTAAGGTTTTAATTGCTTCCCGGTAGAGTATGGCATACTTTTTTTTAAGTGCAGTTGACAAGCCTTTGATTTTTAGAGCATAAATGTATGCTCACCAATCTAATGCTGACACATTTGTGGAATCCCAAGAGTATGTATTCTTTTTGTAAAGAAGAAAGCTATTGATTCATAAGCAATAGCTATGCTACCACAGTTACAAAGGGATTATTTTTGGGCAGTCAAGTCACCTTCCTGAAGTGATTTAACTCTTATAATGCCACAGAGGAGAATATGCAGAAGCCAAAATAATTTGAGTTTTGAAGACTAAAATCACCTCAAACCAGAAAGAACAATTTCTTCCTAGATTTATGTTTCCTTACACTGTGATTTAAGGTCTTAAAATCATAAGTCCTGCTTAAGGAGAAATGCCATACTTCTGTATCTTTGACAGCTTCTTGCCAGAGTAACAAAAGTCAACTTGGCTACTAATGCATACAAACCTTTACTGAATTATTTCCCTGAGTTCATTAGAGAAAGAAAAGAGCTGGCAGAGCTAGGCTGGTACTCCTACGGGTATTCTCCTATGAAAATTCTTGGTTTTCCTTGTTGGAGGGGAAAAACTTTGTTTATCCTCTTAGGTTCAGTGCTTGGGAGTTGTGAATTAAACTGACAACAGACAGATTCACAAGAGAAAAAACATTTTTATTTATGTATATACGTAGGAGTTCACAGGAAAATGTGACTCAGAGGCAGTTAGAATTTGGGGCTCATGTACCATCTTAATAGGGAAAGGAGGGAGGGAGAAAGAGCACTTATAGGACAACAAATGACTTTTAGGAAAGATAAATGGATTCTTAGAAAAATAGATGGGAGATATGACAGTTTTGTGACAATGTCTGTGTAACCTGATTTCTTAACCTCATGCTGACTTCTTGTCTCTGTGATAGGAGTAAGTGTTCCCTGGTTACAAAGCCTCTGGAGAGGGGATTTATGCCAGTTAAATGCTTTTTTGGAGGCTCTGCTTTTAGGCAGAAAAGAAGAGTTCAGGGAAAAACCTTTCCTGTGTCTGTTCATTCTCAAATGCCTTCAGCTCAAAATAAGTTTTATGCTGTGGTGGCGTATTCTGGACCCTTTGCCATCTTATTCAGATATGCTTACTTCTCCTATTTCTTAGTGTCTAATATGTAGCAAATAGACTAGTTTAATTGTTTTGATTTATTTTGAGCAATCCAAAGTGTTTTGTTTGTTTAGTTTTCAGGATAGTTGTGAAATTATTTGAGTTGGAGGAAAGTTAGTGGTACTAGAAACTAGTACCTAGTTTGTAATTAAAATCCAATCTCCAAATCCAAAATCGTAATTTTTTCCCCAGCCAGCTGGTACAAGGAGTACATTGGTATGTTTTGAAGAGTAGAAATCACCTTTTTATTTTTTGGATGAAGCTTCTGACAGTATCGACTGGTTTCCTGAACTGAAGTCAGTATCACTGGACCTTGAGGACGTGAGGCAGTTCACAATGAGACTGTTTATGTTGCCATCCTTCCATCCTTAGTGTATTCACACAGTGACAGAATAAGTGGGATTAGTGCAGTTGACTATAGTGTATGGCCTCAGCGGGAAACTTTTCATTGAGGTCATTTAGAGGGATTATTTTCAGGACGAGTTAAATGATGACGAAAGGTGGGATGTGACATTTTCAGAAGAGCTTATATTTAGTTTTATCATTTGTCAGATGAAGTGAAAATAAGCACATGACAACAGTATTTCTTTCTTCTTTGATTTCTTTTTGGTTATCGTTGTGCCCAGAGTATCATTCTATATTTGAGGAAAATGGTTTTATTCTAATTATTTGTTGAAATATGCTCCTTATCATGTTTAAGTTATATAAGAAATGAGATGTTACAAAACTGAAGCTTATCCATTAAATGCCAAACATTTTCATTTTAACTATTTTGAATAGAAACATTTTTTAAAAGCATTTAGTTTTCCCTCCCTAAGTACAGAATACTATAAGTATTACCAACTAGAAATTTTCTTGACAACTTACAGACTTCATAAAGAATCTTTATTATGTGATGAGTTCAAGAGCTATTGAGCTCCTTGCCCATACTTCCAAAGGCTCCAGATTAGTTGAGGATTTTGAATTCTTACATGTCTTGGTTGTTGTTGTTTTTTAATCTCTATTGATTTTAGATGTTTAGTTCTTACTACAAATGAGTTTTCTCTTCTACCTTCTAATATGCTTTTCCATATCTGCTGTGGACTTGAAATGCCCAAAAATGTTTGCTCAGATTATGTCAGCAATAAGAGTAAAAGGTATCAAGTGAGTGCGTTAGGTTCTCTCATGAGAAGAGTGTTAGAGTTTTATTTTGTTGGTGGCTGTTGATAGGTTGTTTGTCCAGATACCTTTGTTGCGTATTTCCTGGAGCAAATATTTGTCCTCTGAATTCTACCAATTACTTTGAGAAAACTCTTGTTACTTTGGTACGTGTTAATATTGGCAAGGTTTTGAATAATTTTGCGTAGTATGATTATACATATATTTTAAATAGTGCTTATTTTACTTTGCATAATTGTGAAAAGTTATGAACAAATTTTAAAATATTTTGTTTTGATAAAAGGCTGAAAAACAGTCAGCTAAACTACAGGCTGAACGCTTGGAAAAAGAGCTACAATCAAGCAGTGAACAAAATACTGTTTTAATCAGTAAATTGCATAAAGCTGAACGGGAAATAAATACATTGACCAGTAAAGTAAGTCACTTTATGTTTCTGCTGCTTTCTTTAGAGTGCTTGAAATTGTATAATGACAAATTTTGTGCTTAAATAGTTTAGTTCTCTATATTGAAATCTTTTTTTATCCTGTCATTCTACCTTCCAGATACATGCAGAATCTGACCAATTCTTACCACCCAGTCCACTGTGACCACTCTATTCCAAGACAAGATCTCTCTAGGCTCTATTTTTACAATAGCCTCCTAAATGGTCTCTACTCTCTACTCATTCAGAACTTTGTGTCATCTGGCCCCTGCAGTCTTTCCACAGCCTCGCAGTTCATTTTCCCTCCTGTTCACTTTGCTCCAGCCTCACTGGCTTTCTCACTTTTCTTTGAGCAAGCTTATTTCTACCTCAGGGCCTTTGCATTTGCCCTCCTGGCATGCTCTTCCCTCACATATCTACATAGCTTGCTTTCTCACCTCTTTCATGTGTCACCTTATCAGAAAGGCCTTCCTTGTCTTAACTTTGTAAAATGCCATCTTCCCTCTTCCTCTGCCTTACTGTCTATCTTCCTTACCTGCTTTATTTTTCTTCATAGCTTTTAACACCATCTGATATATTCATTTATTTTTTGTCTCTCTTTTTCTTTCCCTCCCCCTTTCCCTCAACCAAATATAAGCTCCAAGAGAGGAGAGACATTGCTTTTTATTAATATTAGCAGCATGATCTGCATCTATGATATTTTTAAAAGAATATAATGGTTTGAACATTTTTTATATACAGAGTTTTTCAGGAACTTACAGGTTTTTTCCCCCTCAAGTGCAGTGTCTATAAAGAATCCAATAATCAGAAAGAGGATAACATGATGCAAGTATTTTGTAAAATACTGTAGTGAATAAGAATATCAGCTCTGGAGTCAGACAGACTGGATTCATATTCTGTTTTTTCCCCTTTCTAGCTGTGTGACCCTGGACAATTTACTTTCTCTCTGAATACTTTAGTTTTTTTCATTATAAGATGAGACTTATACCTACCTTATAGAGTATGGCAAAGATTAAGATATTATGCACAAAGCACTTAGCATAAGGTCTAATATATAATCACCCAAATATTAGCTATTATTATTAGTAGTACTTGGGGCATCTCTAAGGACTTAGAAATAAGACTGGTTTCTGAATCAGTGAAATCATGTATTTTTTATCAGAGCAGAGTTACAAAAAATCACCTTAAAAAACAAAATGGCTCCCAGACCAGAAGAAATGTACAGTAGCCTGGTAGAAATATATGAACTTATCTAAAGGAGTAAGTATTCATCATAAATTCCTTGACCAAGAAATTAACTTGAGAAGCCTCAGGCAGTGTTTATGACAGATGGAAGAGAGCATTTTGGTCATCAGAATGCTAGTATTCCGGTGCCATTGATGAGATCATTCTTACTGTGGAAAGGAATACACTAATCTGCTTTAATCTGTGGCCATGAAACAGTCAGTTCATCTCATTCCATTTGTTCTGATTTGATGATCACCAAGCAGCTTTCTGTTTTTTTGACTTACTATGTAACTTTGTCTATAGGGAGAGAATATACTAGTTCTTCAGAGTATTCTAGTTTCCGTTATAGTTTTTTCTTATAATTAATAAACTGACCTTCTGATTTTATAGATCACTCTTTGTCAACTTTATTAATGTGAGTCTAACCTTTGGAGTCTTCTTTAAGTGTGGTGACAGAATTGGATTTCTGTGCCTGAAGGGCCAAACCATAATGTGATGTATTGGATGCCACCCTTGGGAGATAGTCTACCCAGTTGTTTTCATGGCAAACACATACTCTTTTACATTTGCAGATTATATACCTAGGGACATTTAAAATTTTTGTTTGATTTTCTATTCTTTACAGTTTACAAAGTGGTTTTGTAGCCAATGTGTCATTTAATTCATTAGACATGGCTGACACTGGAAAGAATAAGTGAAAATTAGCCAATAAGATTTTTAATTGTTAAATATTTTAATTCAAGTATAGTTTTCTAATCTAGCTTACAGACTGAGATTCAGAAATTTTTTAGAAATTCTAGGATATTTAGAAATTAAAAACTGTCATTTTGGAGAAGATAGTGAAGTCAACGGAAAAGTTCAAGGGCTTCAAATCAGATGGATCTATCTTTTAATCCTGACTCATCTCACTCACCACCTATGCGACTTCTGATCTGCTTAACTTTTAAATGGGGATAGTACCTATCTCAACTTAGAGGGTTTTTGTAAGATTAAAGATGGCACTGAACACAAAAAATAGTAGGCAGTGATGAAAATGACAATGGCAACAATTATACACTAGTGATATCCTTGAATGAGAAAATGATGTAACATGCAGAACCTCAAGCTCATTGTCTAGTTCTTTCCTCATTGTGTCAATAACTGTGGGTATAACTTCAGGCAAGTTACTTAATAGCACTGGGATCCAATTTCCTCATAAATGAGGCATTGTTCTAGCTGATCCCTAAGAACACTTCCAGCCTCCTAAGATTGTATAAGTCCTGCTGGAAAAATAAATAAATAATTTGATTGCTTCCTGACTAACTGTAAATAGATTATACATTCAGTAGATACATATTGAGTGCCTACAATGATAGACTACACAAAGAAGTAAAGTTAGGATACAGGGAATTCTCTCATGCTTTTCTTCCAGTTCTGGTATAAATTATTTTCAATTTTGTAAAAAATTATTGAGTACTTAGTATTTTCGAAACACTGTTCTGGACCTGAGTAGTTGAGTTAGAGTGGAATAGCTTGGATAACCTGAACCATAGATAGAACAACAGGACATTGGCTAGGCTGGCTTCTGCGGTGGCTTCTCACTCTCTTGGGGACCACCGAATACTTTTCCTGCAGCACATTTTCCCTGAGCTCATTTGTGTCCTGACTCTGATTTCTCTTTTTCTGTACGTACCCTTCTGTATTGCTCTTTCCTTTTAGAGTTAACACATAGAAGATTTTTCCTACTCTGCTGAAGGAAGAGCATTTTAGTATAGTATTATTTATTTCTTTGCTTATTAACACACTTTGCTAAGAGTTGCCTGTCTTTTTAAAGGTACACTTGCATTATTTTGCATATAAATGGCATATTAAAAACCACCCTTCAACTTTAGACAAACCAAGTTTTCATTTGAAATCTTGCATGTAAAAAGATTTCATTGGAAGGATAAATTTTAAAATAATATTTCAAACATGATTGTCACAGTTTTCTTTGCAACTTGAAATTTTCATCAACATTTTGCAATTCCAGCAAATGGTTGTTTGCAATGCAAAGGAACACCTGGGGTGCATTTGTCTAAGTTATTCAAATTTGTGAATGTTTGTTAGATTTTTGAACAGAGTTATGTCAGTGTGACTATCTCTGTCTTGGGTTAAAAAGTATTACCAAAGATGGCCTGAAACTGGTAACGTTAAAGATATTTCACATTCATAGAGATAAATTCTTCTAGTTACCTCATAAAGTATTTGATCCTTAGAACTCCAATAAAATATACAGTTTTAAAGTAGTCATCCCACAGAATTATTCTTATTGGCTGGGTTAATAAGGTCATTCCATCTCAGACCTTGGAAAAGATCAAATTTAAGTACTATCTGTTTGGATTTTGCATCAAGAGCTTCTTGAGTAATACATTTTTTTCAACTATGTTTGTATTTCTTGCTTACATATTTGTTTTCTTGCATGTCTCTGTGTGTGTATGTGTAGTTTACAGATTCTGAACCCCTGTAAAATGCCTACTGTTGCCCTTTTTACATTTCTTAAAGTTTTGTTGGTAGTACTATGCAGTGATCTCTGAATACTTGCTTCTATTGTGTCAAAAGTGTAAAACAAATTCACAACATAAAGGCCAGAATCTATGTAGAAAATACTGTGGGGGAAAAATAAAACTGGATAGGTTGGCCCCTGGAAGCTTCAGAAGACTGTGAATCTGTGAATCTCTTGAAATTACATGCATCATTTTAACATTCTGTTTAGGAAAAGATCCCTGAGATCCCTCGTTTTCCTAGGAGTCTTGAGGCCTGATCACAAAGAAGGTTAAGAACCAGGGATCTAGAGGCAGGTAGAAACTTGATTATGACTATTTGGGATTTGGTTCAAATTATTCATAGAAAACACTACTATTTGTCATATCTAAGTAATAAATATGTAAGTTTTTCATTTTTAATAAGGAAAATAATTCTTTTAAATATATTTTTAGGAAGCTAACAATTAGTATAAGTGCATTCATTATTTTAGGATTATGGAAGTGTGGCGCTGAAGAAAAACTTAAACTCATCTAGGTCCATAGATGAGTAAATTTGAATGCAGAGAGGACAGGTACCTTGCTTGGGCATATACCACTAGTTTAATAATAAAAATATGTCTGAAGACAGACTTCACGCATTTGACTTCCTATCCAGTATTCTTTAAGTTTCAATAATTATTAGTTTAGTTGAAAAATGTTTTCTCATTTCAGTAAATCTCAGGGTGCAATGAATTAAGAAATAGGTTTTTATGTATTTTGTAGTTCTTCTTGTTGAAATGAATCAAGATTCTACAAAATAAGATGGCTCTAATTTTCCACCTTGTATTTAAAGTAGCTGCAACATGGTTTGTTAATGAACTGCTTTGTCATTCTTAACCTTTTACAGTTAGTATATAATAGCAGGTTATAACTGCATTTGTCATAGAAATTGGATTTTCATTGTAGTTGTATTTCTTCAAAATTTTAAAGCATTTATAGTTTAAATTCTGTCTGTTGGTGAAATTATAATGTAGTAAAACCCAATCTACAGAAAGTTTATTAAAATAAATACAATTTGTTAGCTGCTTTCATGTAGTTAAACATTGTTCTATGAGACTTGCTTTCATAGAAAAGAACTTCAGAATGATTTAAAAATACAAAACTGATGTCAGCACAAGTTATTAATTTTATGTAGTGTCATTTAAAAATCTACAAGTTAATTTGGAGGGATGCGCCTTTGTGTGGTTAGCAGTACGGAGGCAGCACAGTACTTGCTTTTCTATTTGCTTCCTTTAAGCGAGGATTTTGCCCTACACCATTCCTTGCATCGTTTTGAAGACCTTTCATGGATGGAGTCTCTTCAGTGAGACACTTCTGTTTCTCATCCTTGCTCTCTTTGGCTCTTGGACCTCTTCCTGATTTGTTTCTAATTCCCATATCCAGTTTTTATAGATTTTTATTGCACTCAAGTAAATTATCCTTTATCCTCCTGTTCCCACGATCTCACATTTTACATGTTTGGGTTATATCTATTTGTGGTTTTCTACTATGATTTCCTGGTTATATATATTAGTATAGTAATATGTTGGAATGCAGGGTTAGCTAACCTATTGTCTGTATTAGTGAAATCCTCATTATAGTACTGTACTTAACTTTAGAAGCACCTTATCAAAGGGAAGGGATGTGGAAAATGTGAGAGATTGGTACAGATGGTTGGAGAGACAAAGCTTTCTTGTTTGCTGCTGTATCCCCAGTTCCTAAAGCAGTGCTAGGGCACATAATAGATGCTCAATAAATATTTATTGACTGAATGAAGGAATACTACTTATGAACTAGAATTATTCAACTTTCAAAAAGGATGCCTTAGGGAAAACTAAAGTTGATATGTGATGGATTAATTATATGGAAAATATTGACAATTGTTTACATTCACTTTGGGCTTTAAAAATTTGATTTATATATATGTTTTATTCTTGTTCCTCCCACTGCCACCCATACACACACATTATTTAGTCACCAAATTCAATTAATTCTTCCTTCTTGCCCCCTTTGTCAATCCTTTGCCTCATAATTGGTTTCTTTACTTTCAGTTTCTTAATCCAACACATTTGCAATGAGAATTAACTTTTGTTTCAGAAACAATAGCTTCTTTTGTTTCAGAAACAACACCTTCAATAGCTAACAGTGTGCACAGCCCTTTTGTATGGCGTATAAAGTTTGGATTTCACACCTTCCGTTCTACCTATAACACATTGCTTGTTTTCTGAGTAGACAGTGTGATGTTATAAGCGTATAACATTTTGCGTGCTGTTACTTATACCTAGAATGCCTTATCACCACTTTTTTTTAAAAAAAGAGCGTTTTAGTTTTTTTCCTGAAGATGTGTCAGTCATTGACTGTTGGATTTTAGGTACTGGTAGTTAAGTCTTTAAGGCGAGATTAAGCCAGATTACCCCATCCAGATATTTGTAAAGAAATGACTCAATTCTATTTGGAAAAGACTGTTTTCTTGGTGCCAAGTACTGTTACAGGCACTGAAGCACCTTCCCTCCTAGAAGTCACTTACCCTCCGTACTCTGCTACCAAAACGTTTTCTCATTTCTACTAAGGTTTTTGGGGAAGCACTTAATGGCAAGAAAATGACCAATAGTAATTTTAATTTCTAATTATCAACAGGTAAAAGAACTTAAACATTCAAACAAACTAGAAATAACAGACATCAAATTGGAGGCAGCAAGAGCTA
Organism: Equus caballus; assembly: GCF_041296265.1. NCBI lineage: Eukaryota > Metazoa > Chordata > Mammalia > Perissodactyla > Equidae > Equus > Equus caballus. The sequence goes on along the minus strand of NC_091711.1, from coordinate 25,112,295 downwards.
AGAGTGAGCTAGAAAGAGAAAGGAATAAGATTCAAAGTGAACTGGATGGTAATATATGATTTCCCATGCTTTTTACTATTATTTTCACATATAAACTCAAATTATTAAAATAGGTCAGACTGAATTTTTGTTTCCAGATTTTCAGCTTAATTGAATTTTAATCTTAGAGCACATATGGGTTGTTTTTGTTTATGTGTTGAACATTCTGTGATCTAACGTGTTAAAAAAAATCAATCATGTTTATATCATAGTTATTTGATTAAGACATAAATTAAGTGAAACTTTACAAAAGGAATTCATACTTCCTGGGTTTATAATTTTAAATCTGTTTAGATGATATGTTTATTAGTTCCAGGCAATTTTAAGTCTAAAGAATGTGGGGAACATAGGTGGGTTTCAGGCCCAATTTTTAAGTTTTTAAGATTGTTTATATAGACCCTAGGCCAGTTATTGAACATGATTCAGTCTAGGCTTATTTTTAAGCTCCAGTTTAGTCTTAGAATATCCCTGTCATCAAGATTCCTCAGAAATTATATTATTTCTGACTTTTATAAGTGCTTAAATAAGCTGCTTTAGGGTTATAAGTGTCCTTGATTTGGTCTAGTTGAACTGGCCCCTGTAGTTTCAGACAGAGCTTATGATGAATGATTGTCTTCATTATTAATTTCTACTTGATATTTACTGATGGATTTCTGTAGAGTTAGGGAGTAAATTTTTTTAGGAACTTAGTGTTTGAGATCCAGCTCTGCATTCTTTTTTAACTTTGAGTTAGATATGAATTTGTTTTGGTCACTGCATCTCCAAAACACTTGCCATCTCATTACGAGGAAGATTTGTGAATTCATTGGACAAACTTGAAAGTTTCCAATTTATATTTCTACTAGAAATTGGACAGTTCTGCTAGAATGATAGGTTTTGAAGGGTTCTATGATTTATTCACTCTGCTTCCAGCCAGCTTTATGATGATGCTGTCCGCAGGGGGCTTAGGTTACGGAACCCTTTTAGAGGTGAAGTATTTAAACCTCTTTGGATATCATCCAGGTTGATGTTTTCAGCTCTCAAGATGAAAGTTTTTGTGTGTGTATGCTAAATAAAATAATGAAAGAAAAATTAACTCTTTAATTTCAGTCTGTTTTGTTCTTAAGAAAAATTTATCAGTAGTGTAAAGATCTTTGAGAATATATACCCAGAGAGACTTACTTGCTACCCTTTTAATTGTCTTGCCAGCTTATGAATGCTTGCTGTTAATTGTGGTTTTTCATCTTAGTAACATTGAATATAGTACATTTTTCTCCTTAAAAAACTTACTAGGATTACAGTCAGACAATGAAATTCTCAAATCAGCTGTTGAACACCACAAAACGCTCTTAGTAGAAAAGGATCGTGAATTAATACGTAAAGTACAAGCTGCCAAGGAAGAAGGTTATCAAAAACTTGTGGTATTACAAGATGAAAAGTAAGTACTTAATTGCTTTATTTTCTGTTAAATCTCCTCACAAATGGAAATATTTTGCTGTCATATCATCCTTATCGTAGTTCTTATAATGTAATTATTGTCTCTCTTGTTTTAGGCTAGAACTTGAGAACAGATTAGCGGATTTAGAGAAAATGAAAGTGGAACATGATGTCTGGAGGCAATCTGAAAAGGATCAGTGTGAACAGAAATTGCGGGCTTCACAGATGGCAGAAGAGTCGGCCAGAAGGGAACTCCAGAGTATTAGGTTATATATGCATATATATATTTTTTAGACTTTTCATTTTGAAATAATTTCAGAGATAACGAAAGATTGTAAAAGTAGTACAAAGAATTCCTGTATAATTTTCACCCAGATCTCCAAATATTAACATCTTACATAACCATGTTACAATAATCAAAACTAAGGAATTAACGTTAATATAATCAGGCAATCAAATATTTACTATTATCAAGCCTGTAGTCTTTAATCAAATCTTACCAGCTGTCCCACTGATGTCCTTTTTGTGGTCCAAGATCCAATCCAGAATCACACATTGTCTTTACTTAGTCTCCTGTAATCTTGGGCATATTAATACTTCTCAAGAGTTCTGACCAGTTATTCTGTAGATTATCCCTCAATTTGAGTTTATCTTATATTCTTTCTGATTAAATTCAGGTTATTCGTTTTTAGCAAAAATAACACCAAAGTCAGAGTCACGTGTCCTCAGTGCATGATATCAGAAGGTACATAATTTGTGCCTTTACTGGTGATGTTAACTTTGATCACTTGGTTAAGGTAGTATCTGCCAGATTTTTTCATTATAAGATGACTTTTTTCTCCTCTTTGTAATATATAATTATCTTATGGGGAGATACTTTGAGACTATGTTAATATTCTTAGATTTTCTCATCATATATTCTTCCACTAATTTAGCATCTGTTGGCCAAATCTGAGACACTTTGAGCAACAAAACAAATTACAATAAAGGATTAAAACCCATAGAATAAGAATCCATGTGTCCAAATTGATATAATATTAAATATTTAGAGAGAGGGGAAAGCTCTTTTCGGGAGAATTCCAACTAATAAATGTAGAAGGAATGATGGAAATAGGAAAACATCACTTGACAAACAGTAATAATTTAGGCATGATATTGAAAATTTTCAAAAGTTTTTCAGCATCTCTGGAGACAATCATGATTTTTCCTCCCTTAGCACTGTTACTATAGTATATTAATGGATTCCCTAATCTTGAACCAACCTTAATATCTGGAATAATTATCTGTGTCTTCTGTGGAAATCAGCCTGTTTAAGCTCTCCATCTTTATTGGGATCAATTTTGATAATCTGTTTTCATAAGAAATTATTCATTGCATCTGTGTTTTCAAATTTATTTGCATAGAAGTCTGCAAAGTATTTTATTTTTTAATTTCTTCTCTTTCAATGCTTACTTTTCCTTGGTCCTTTCTTGTTTTGTATACATACTTTCTTCCTCTCTTTCTTAATCAAGCCAGCGAGTGCTTTGTTTATTTTATGTTTTATTGTGGTAAAATATACATAGCAAAATTTACTATTTTAATCATTTTTAAGCATACAGTTCAGTGTTTTTTAAAAATTTTATTTATTTATTTATTTATTTATTTATTTATTTATTTATTTTGGTGAGGAAGATTGACCCTAAGCTAACATCTGTGCCAGTCTTCCTCTGTTTTGAGGAGCATGGCTTGATGAGCAGTGTGTAGGTCCACATCTGGGATCTGAACCTGTGAACCCCAGGCTGCAGAAGCGGAGCGTGCACACTTAACCACTACACCACTGGGTTGGCCTCCAGTGGATTTTTTGTTGTTGTTGTTGTTTTAAAGATTTTATTTTATTCCTTTTTCTCCCCAAAGCCCCCCAGTACATAGCTGTATATTCTCAGTTGTGGGTCCTTCTAGTTGTGGCATGTGGGATGCCACCCCAGCATGGCTTGATGAGTGGTACCATGTCTGTGCCAAGGATCTGAACTGGCAAAACCCTGGGCCGCCGCAGCAGAGCATGTGAACTTAACCACTCAGCCATGGGGTTGGCTCCCTCCACTGTTTTTTTAAAACTAGGATTTTGATTTGTTGAATCAACTGTTTTTTATTTTCTACCTCATTAATTTCTGCTTTCATCTTGACAACTTCGTGTTTTTTGCCACTAAAAAGTTTCTGTAGTTTTATTAACGTTCAAGGCACATAAATTAAAATTCACCCTTTAAATAATGTACAATTTGATGAATTTTTTGTAATTGTGTGTAGTTGTGTAATCATCACAATAAAAGCATAGAAAGTTCCATCACCCTAAAGATTTCCTCATGTGTCCTTGTGCTTGTCCTCCCCGATCCCCAGTCTTAGGCAGTGCCTGATTTTTCCATATGTTGTTGCATATATCAGTAGTTCATTCCTATTTATTGTTGATTAGGATTCCATTGTATGAATATAACATGATTTGTTTATCCATTCTTCTTTTTATGACCAAATATTTGGGTTGTTAGTAGTTTGGAGCTATTATGAATAATGCTGTTATGAACATTCATGTACAAGTCTTTGTGTGAACATATGTTTTTATTTCTCTTGGTTAAATAAGAATGAGAATGCTGAGTCATATGTACATGTATATTTAATTTTATAACATATAACAATACTGTTTTCCAAAGTAGTTGTACTGCTTTTCATTCCCAGTGGCAATGTATGAAAGTTCCACTTGTTTCACACGTTTAGTGACACTTGTTATTATCAGACTAAGTTAATAATTCTAGCAGATGTATAGTAATATGTTACTGTGGTCTTAATTTGGTTTTCCCTGATGGCTGGCTAGTGATGTTTAGCATCTTTTAATGTGCTAATACGCGACTTCACTTCTGTGAAGTGTCTGTTGAAATATTTTGCCCATTTTTAAAATTGGGAAGTTACCTACTTATTGAGTTGTAACAGCTCTTTATGTATTCTGCATTCAAGCCCTGTGTCAGATACATGTTTTACAAATATTTTTTCCCAGTCTGTGGCTTGCTTGCTTTTTTAATTGTGTCTGTCAAAAGCAGAATTGTTTATTTTGATGAAATATTTTGTCAGTTTCTTTTCTAGTGTGTGCTTTTTGTATTCTGTTTAGGAAATCTTTGCTTAATCCTGTGTCACAAAGAATTCTCTTATGTTTTCTTATAAAAGATTAATATTTTGGTTTTTACATTTAGGTTTTATGGTCCAATTCATGTTAATTTTTACATGGTGTGAGGCGATGGTAGGCATTCATTTTTTATTTCTATATAGGTATCCAGTTCTTCCAGAACCATTTGTTGAAGACTGTCTTTTCCCCCACTGAATTATTTTGGTACCTTTGTTGAAAATCAGTTGACCATATAAGTGTGTGTCTGTTTTTAAACTTGGTTATTTCATTGATCTGTATGTCTGTCTTGACTACTGTAGCTTTATGTTAAGTTTGATTCAGGTAATAACAAGTCCTCTACCTTGTTCTTTTTTGTCCAGATTGTTTTGGCTCTTCTGAGTCCTGTGCCTGTCTACATCAATTTTAAAACATAAATTTTAAAATCAGCTTGTCAACCTTTTCCAAAAAGCCTTGTTAAGATTTTAATTGAGATTACTTTGAATCTGTAGCTCAGTTTGAGGAGAGTTGTCATTTCAACAATGTTAAGTCTATCCAATCCGTGAACATGGCCTATCTCTCCATTTATTTAGGTCATCTTTAATTCTTATCATCAGAGTTTTGGTCATTTTCCTTGTATATGTCATGCTCATCTTGTGTTACATTTTATTCCTAAGCATTTTTATGTGATTATAAATAGAGTTTTTTCTTTTAAATTTTGCTAATTATTTATTGCTAGCATACAGAAGTACAGTTAGTTAACTTTTATGTATTGACCTTGAATCCTATGACCTTGCTAATGTCATGTATTTTCTACTAGGTGCTTTGTGGATTCTTAAGTTTTCTAAGATCATGTTATATACTTTGTGCTTTCTTTTATTTACTTTGTTCATTTTTTGGTTATTTTTTGAGTTGGGAATTTAATTCAACTAATGTTAATTCTTTCATTTTTATTGGTAAAAGTGTCTGGTGCTGTGAATTTTCTTATCACTGCTTTCACTGTATCCTATAGACTATATATAATGTTTTAATTAAGTTATTTTTTTAGAAATTCTCTAATTTCAATTTGTATTTTTCTTTTCACCCAAGAGTTGTTTAATAGAAGATGTATTAATAGGAGGTGTAGTTGTTTAATAGAAAGTGAAACTAATAGTTTGCTAGGGCTGCCATAACAAAATACCAAAGATGGGGTGGTTTCAACAGCAGAAATGTATTTTATTACAGTCTGGAGGATAGAAATCTGAGATCTCAAAGTAGTGGCAGATTTGGTTTCTCCTGAGGCCTCTCTCTTTGGCTAGCAGATGGTTGCCTTCTTGCTGCATCCTCACATGGCATTTCCTCTCTGCACATGTATCCTTGGTACCTCTGTCTTCTTATAAGGATACTGGTCATGTTGGATTAGGACCCACCCATATAACCTCATTTAACCTGTTACCTCTTTTAAGGCCCTATCTCAAAATACAATCACTAATTCTGAATTCAAGGGAAATTCTAAAGTACTGGAGGCTAGGATTTCAGCATACGAATTTTGTGGAGACACAATTCAGTCCATAACAGAAGGTTTTTGAATTTCCAGATGGGAATGCTTTTTTGTTTTTTTATTTTGTTGTTAATTTCTAGTTTTATTGCATTGTGATCAGAGAGTAGTATTTCTCTTATTTCTGCTTTATGGAACACACTGATGTTTTCTTTGTGACCTGATATATCACGGCCAGGACTAGGGTAAAGCAAGAGAGGCACCCAGGGTGAAAAATTTAAGGAGCCACTCACTTGTATATGTTGACACTGCACTTGCAGGAACCCTAGAGTGCGTCTCCATAACTTTTGTACCCTTGGCACCTCACTTGCCTCACCCCAGTTTCTTTCCTGTAATACATGATCCATTTTTATGAGTGTTACCTAAGGACTAGAAAAGAAAGTGCTCAAATATAAGAGTATAAAGTTTGATATCTACATCCATAAGATCTACCTTATTAACTGTGTGTACTTATTTTTTTGGTCCACTTATTTGTCTTGTACAAACAGTGGTATATTAAAGTCTCCTATTATTATTATTATTATTAGTGTATTTCTCTGACTCCTTGCCTTTCTTGTAGTTTTTTGCATCATAAGGGTGTATTATTTGCATCATGCTGTATTATTTGGTGTATAGATAATCATAAGTCATATCTTAATTGTGAATTGTGTCTTTTAGCATTTAAAAGTGCTTTTAGTTTTGTCTTTTAATTTTTTTTTTAGCTTGAATTCCACGTTGTCTGATATCATCATTACTCCCGTTTTCTTGTTTCCATTTGCCTAGTCTGCCTTTGTTTATTCGCTTATTTTTAGTCCTTCTGAATCACTTTGTTTTTTAAATGTATAGAATATAGTTGGGTCTTGCTTTGGAGCCAAATTAGACATCTTTTTATTTTAATGGATGAATTAAGTCCATTCCCATGCAGTGAGCCCATGCTCATCGCTAAGACCTCCAGGCAGGAGCGTGAGTGGGCGCTTGCTGGGATTTAGAATTATTTTCCTTTTTTTGCTTACAGATGTTTCGAAGTTTGAGCATTTTCTTTTTTCCAGTTATGCAAAGCATGTAGTTTTGTGTGGCGTTATTCTCCTTGCTGTTCTGTATTGTTTTGCGCTATGTATGGATAACATAGAACTAGACGTCTGCTGTTATCTTCAACTACCTGGAAGTCCCCTATATGTGCTTTTTAAAATTTTAAAATCTTAATGACTTCCTAAATACATACAAGAAAGTTGAGAGGTTTTTAAAAATCATGTTCAATAAGTTGTACGTTATGTTTTGGGACAAGGTTTTTGATTCTCATTACTGAGGAGAGAATGGCCTCAGGCAGAGAGACATAGGTGTTATTTATGAATGTCAGGTTTTATGAACTATTAATTTAAATGTTAGCTGCTACAATTCTAGAATCATAAATCTGTAATGGCTTTTGAGAGCCAGTCTTGGCCTACTCTTTGTTTTTAGATTGGTACATTTTTTAACTGTTCAGTATAGGTAAATTTTTTTTTTTTTAATCTCTTCCTTTACCATCTCCAGAAAAGAGAGAGAGATTCTCCCCAGGAACCTCACTCTAATGTTTTATCCTATTATGGTCCCACAGCTTGGCCAGTTAGGATCTTTTATTAAAATGTAAGCCTGTTTCTCCTGGTTTGGGCTTCTGTTGCCATAGTGATAAAATGTTCAGTATTCTGTCATTACTTGAGGACAATAATGAACTTGACCCTTAGGTTTTTTGTCTTTTTGCTATATAAAACAGCTTTCATTCCTTTAGTTCTTCTTTAATGTTAATCATTTTCTATGCCATTGGTCACTTTGGTAATTTTTCTTTGATTCCTCTTCAGTTTGTACAGATCATTTATAATGTGTAGCTGACCCCAACTTATTTTAAAATAAGGACATAGTAATCAACATAAAATATAGCAAAAGGAGTAATTCACAAAATTTGCATGACTCTTTTTAATTTAATGGTCTACAATTGTGTTTTTCCCATGGAATTTCTGATTTTCTGATTTGTAAGTCTAGCAACATCAACCATGTCTATTTTGATCATTCATTAAAATAATCATAGTTGCAACTTATTTAGAATATGTGATAGGTTAGAAAGAGACTACTTATGGAGAAAAAGGTCTTGCTAAGGAAATGAAAAGTCTAAATCATGTAAAGCAGAAATATCCATTTATTTAGAAACAGCAAATATCCATGAGAAGTAAGATTAATCACTGCTTTGGCAGATGCTTTAAATTGTTAACAACATACCACTCTCTTCATTAAAGTAGTTTCTTCACCACTAGACTAAATAATAAAATTATTATTCTAATAGAATTCTTTGTTTCAAAAAGCTGTCCCACCCCACAATGAGTTTAAAATTTATAAAGTTACCTGTAAATTAAAAACATGTGAAAATTACAGGATTTTAAATAAAGTATCTAGTCAATTTTTAGTTATGACAGTAACCCAACTCCAGCTAACTCAAGCGAAAAAGGGACTTTATTGGCCAAGATAAATTTGTGGAAAGTACAGGGATTGTGCTGGTCTCATGGACACCTGGATCTGCGGACTCAAATGTGGTCAGATGAGAGTGGCTTCTTCCCTCCTTTCATCTCCCTCCTCTCTTTTCTAACTCTTTTGTCTGCTTCTCTCTTACTGCATTCTCTGTGAGGCCAACACTGTATTTTGAGATCAAAGAAGACAGAGTTCTTATTTGGTGATCCAAGTCAGAAAAATCTAGAAAAGCGTTAGGCCTGCTTCACATGCCCATCTCTGGGCCACGGGTATAGGGCATTCTGACTCAGCCCAGGTTATATGCCTATTTTGGTTGTTGTGGAGGGGGAGGTAATGTGAAGTTTATTATCGGAAATGAGGGGAGATCAGTTGCAGAAATAGGAGCAATAACTAACTCAGGGAAACTGATCATTTAAGAAGTCCTGTGGTGAATACCCCTTATCTTTTGCATTGCTTAAAGCCAGAGCTCTGTGTTCTTTCTGTGGCTTTCTAATTTTTATCTTAAGGTTTTTGGAAACATTTTTAAAAGACCCAAAACTATTATTTAATATAGTCTCCTTTCTATTTATACTCCATCTTGAGATGAATTGTTTGTTCCATAGTATCTTAGTAGGGAATAGATTTATATTTGGCCAATTGGGCAAATTATTTTCCAGAATTTGAACTGCAAAATAAGTGATGGAAGAATATGTGGCAGCATTTGAAGGATCAGACAGTTCTTGTGGCATGTCCTTGCTTGTGATTCTGGTCAGTTATTCTAACCTGGTTCTGGTTCTCTAGTTTCCTGTTGATTCAATGAGTCTCTTATATCCTCCCGGGAAAGTCCCTTTTTGCTAGTAGTGGCCAGAGTCGATTTCCAGTGCTCACAAGCAAGAATTTTGCTTGCAGTGGCTTGATATAAGAAGAACTGCCATTCTCAAGAAACTTGTTCTAGGGATCTTTGACAATAGAGAAATCACAAATACAACTTCTCTTGCTTGCCCTATCTATTGCTTTCACTTGATAATGGGAACTGACCTCAAATGAAGCCAAGAGGTTACACTAGAACCTTCATATGTAATATGGTATTACTAGCCACATATATAGCTGTTTAATTTAAAATTAAAATTTTTTTAAATAAAAAATTCAAGGGCCAACCTAGTGGTGCAGTGGTTAAATGTACACGTTCTGCTTTGGCAGCCTGGGGTTCGTCAGTTTGGATCCTGGGTGCGGACGTGGCACCGCTTGGCATGCCACGCTGTGGTAGGCATCCCACATATAAAGCAGAGGAAGATGGGCCTGGATGTTAGCTCAGGGCCAGTCTTCCTCAGCAAAAAGAGGAGGATTGGCAGCAGTTAGCTCAGGGCTAATCTTCTGCAAAAAAAAAAAATAAATAAAAAATAAAAATTCATTTCCTCAATTGTACTAGCCACATTTCAAGTATGCACTAGTACATGTAGCTAGTGACTATCATTGGATATTGCAAATATTGCACATTTCCATCATTAAAGAAGGCTTGATCAGCCAGTGCTATTGGACTGTAAATTCCTTAAGGATAGAGATTCTGTCTTTGTTATTCTCTGGTATATTTGCAACACTTAGGACTGGGCTCAGCATTTGTAGGCACTCAATAAATATTTGTTAACGTTGAAATGACACACATCAGCTGCCTGCCACGGAAAACCTAGGCAATAATCACCATGATTAGCTACCCTGTACTTTGAAGAGAACTTGGAATGGCTCCATCTCACTGTTATTCCAAATGTTTTAAACTTTTCCACAGTTGCGTTCTTTGTTGTACCTTGGCCCTCCACTTCACCTACTGTTTCTCTTTGTTTTATTTCCATAATTAATTTTAAAATATACAGTACTTGATCTCATAGTTTCTCATTCCCCAACTTATCCTTCACCTTTTGATTTTTCCTCACCACCAACCTACTAAAGCTCTCCTTTTACAATTTTTGCTGTAGCCTCTGAAATCTCTCTTCCGTTACCAATGAATTTTTTGCAGTCTCACCTTTTCGTTTTAAACACCCCCTCACTGAAACCCGACTTTGTCTGGATGGCATATTACCAGGTAACCCTTTTAAGTGGAAATTATTTCTCCTTCCTCTCGCCTTCAACTAGGGACCAAGAAAGGAAATCGGTATTTGTGAACTCCACTCCATTGTTTGACTAACTTTGGTTAAAATGTTTTTTCCTTTGATATTTGTTGCATTCATCTTATCCTATCTTTTTATCTGCCAATTACTTGCCTACAGGATATTCCCCAATGGTGATTGAGGACCTTGACTTCTGGCTCAAATTGTTTCAATTTTCTATCCTTCATTCTATCCATTGTTCTTAGCCACTACAGTGTTAATATTGTTGACCCATCCAACACCTTGGGGCGAGCATCCGCAGATATGGGCCCACTGTATTCATTATACGACCTCATTCTATATCAAGGACTTGAGCATCCGTGGATTTTGGTGTCCACAGGGTTCCTGGAACCAATCTTCCACTGATAGCAAGGGATGACTGTAGTTTAGTTTATCTTCACTCTGGCATTCTTTATCTTTATTCCACATTAGCAGCCCCTACACTTAGCCATATCTTGTACCTTTTCATCCCTTGGAACCGATCACTGCAAAGACATAAATTTTTTTCTTATCCACTTCATTCTCAACTGAAGATAGAGAAACTGGTAGTTCTTGTACTTTTTTTTTTTGTTTTTTAAAGATTTTATTTTTTCCTTTTTCTCCCAAAGCCCCCCGGTACATAGTTGTATATTTTTAATTGTGGATCCTTCTAGTTGTTGCATGTGGGATGCCGCCTCAGCATGGCCTGATGAGTGGCGCCATGTCTGTGCCCAGGATTCGAACTGGCGAAATCCTGGGCCGCCAAAGTGGTATACGCAAACTTAACTGCTGGGTCACAGGGCGGCCCCTCTTGTACTTTTTTTTCTTCTTCTAGTCCATTAGCCTGGTTCCCTTGCCCCACTCAGCTTGGAAACTATTTACTGACTGTTCAACTGTGCTCTCACTTGGACGTGAGGAAAGGCTCCTGGATATGAATTCTTTCAACTTCTCACTATCTGAGAATTTCGGTACCTTCATCCATTCTCTCCTCCCTTTCTGTTTTAATGAAACTAGCGTTCCTCCCTTTACTTCCTAAGTGAACAGTGCTCTTAATCCCACTCCCCTTGTTTCCTCTCAAGTCTTGCTTCATGAGTTATCCTCTTCTTCAACTATATCTGTAATTTCGCTACCTCAGCCTCTTATTTTGCCTTCAAAGTCCAGTTCGAATTGCATTTCTTTTATGTAACCTCTGCTGACTCCCTAATGAAAATTAATTGAACTTTCTTCTGTACTTTGTACTTCTGTTTTAAGACTTATTTTCTTTTGACTTGTGGCACACCTTGAATACTCAGAATCTTCTAATCAAAAGAGATCCTATATTGGGCTGGCCCTGTGGCCGAGTGGTTAAGTTCGCACGCTCCACTGCAGGCGGCCCAGTGTTTCATTGGTTCGAATCCTGGGCGCGGACATGGCACTGCTCATCAAACCACGCTGAGGCAGCGTCCCACTTGCCACAACTAGAAGGACCCACAACGAAGAATATACAACTATGTACCAGGGGGCTTTGGGGAGAAAAAGGAAAAAAATAAAATCTTAAAAAAAAAAAAGAGATCCTATATTCCTAAATCTGCAGCACTGCCTTTTAAAATAATGTCTACCTGTTTTGAACTCTTTTGTTATTGAGATTTAAGACCATTGAGCTTACTCAGTAAATGCTGATCATCTCTACTAAAGTTAATTGTTGTTTATCTTAAATTCCATTCTGTCATAGAATCCTAACTATAATGATCTTAAATCATGAACTAATTTTCTCCTAAAAAAAAAAATTCTTGTCGGTTGTGGATTCTAACCCAGCAGTGCTTCAGCAAAGTGAGCTGAAGAAAACTTTGTATAATCTCTTATAGTCTACCATAATGATGTCTTATTCCTTCCGTGTTTTAATGATAGTCAAATACTCTTTACCATTGGTTTCTTTGACTTCAGTCTTTGTAAGTACAGCATTATTGTTTCTCTTCATATCTGCGTATTTAGAAAGCATTCAGGCCACAAATGCTTTCTTAGCTGGGTCTTCTTCCTTATTGATTTAATCAAGTGTATCCAAAATCTTGACCAGAGCTAAGATAAACTTGGGGCCTAACTTTGCCAGCTCTGGACCTTGCCTAGGACCCACAGTGTTTTCTCCTCTATTTTCATCTTCATGTTTTTGTAGAAAGAAACCTTTATTAATTCAGTAACCTAAAAGCACCTAGTTAATAACATTTATAAACATTTAAGGGAGCAATGTACAGAAAGTTTGACAGAGCAATAATATGGCTAGAATTGTGAAATAAGAGTATGACTAGTACAGCAAAGGAGCAAAGGAAGAGCAAGACTCGCTTTCTTCCTTTAGATCCATTGTTTCTGACATTTTTATGTAAATATGTCAAGAAGCAGTGGGTCTTAAGATTTCTTCCATGTCATACTGTCCAGTCGTCTTACACATTTCAATGTCTAATCTAGGATTTGGGTTGGTTCTTCCAGTCCATCAACAAATATTTATTGAGTTCTTATTACTGTTTAAAGCATAGCCCTAGGCCTTTGAGAATGTTGTCTTCTCAATAAGCAGTCCTAATTGGGTCGATAAGACATGCTAATAATGCAAAACTATAAATAAGTGTCAAGTGAATTATATTTGCCGTAAGTTTCTGAAGGATTTTAAAAAGGGAGAGGTCAAGGGCCTATCCTGTCAAACCTAATTAACGTAAGATGTTTCTCATGAGGTTAGTCGTTTAGTCACCAGAGATGCTCTGCATTTTAAGGCAGAGAATGTATCATTCCTTTTGAAGAGCACACAAGTCATGTAAGTGTTCATTCATCGCAGGGGTGAAAGCTCATAATATATTTTATAGAATATAATATGGTGTCCTGTACTAGATAATTTTCTTTTAAATACTGAATTTAAAATCAGTAAAATTAGGGGCCGGCCCAGTGGCGCAGCCATTAAGTTTGCATGTTCCGCTTCTTGGTGGGCCGGGCTTCGCTGGTTCAGATCCCAGGTGTGGACATGGCACTGCTTGGCATGCCATGCTGTGGTAGGCATCCCACATATAAAGTAGAGGAAGATGGGCATGGATGTTAGCTCAAGGCCGGGCTTCCTCAGCAAAAAAGAGGAGGACTGGCAGTAGTTAGCTCAGGGCTAATCTTCCTCAAAATAAATAAATAAATAAATAAAATCAGTAAAATTGCAGCATAATGAAGTGGCAGAGGGGGCATTTGAGTGTTGAAGACCTGGGTCCTGTCTTGATTTGGCTTCTTGGTAGCTGTTTGATTTGGACCTAACTTTGCTAAGCCTCAATCTCTTTATCTCTAAAATTGGAATAATAATAAAGATGACTCTGCTTATTTTCACAGAATTATTGTGAGAAATTAGTACAATTAAAATTGGCCAACTTAATTAAATGCTTGTTATACTAAAGACATAATGATAGGCATTAAGGATACATTTAAAGCTCCATAACCTAGTAGAGTGAGAGTGAAGCAGCAGTGCATCTGAGAGCATTTTGTAGATGGTGAAATACTGCATGGCTGTAAGATGGCTTCTCCTAAACTGGACTACTTCTGATGTCTCTGCGACACATTGTGTACTCTTCCAGCCAAGGCCGTGAGTTCCAGACGTTCCCTATGTTTATCAAAATCCAACTCATCAGATTTTTATATCCATGTGTATTCTCTCCTCTTCCTAGACAGGCTTGATTTCTCATCTTCTCTATACCCATAGTCTGTAGATTTTTCCATGGCAGAAGCAGAAAGTTGTTACATTTTGGTTATATATTAACACAACTTACCTGCCTGAAGTCAGAATCTTTGTCTACCACTTTGAATAGACAGTGCCTGGTGCCAGTAGAGGTACTCAGTAAAATGATTGTCTAGTTCCTTGAAATATGTTAACTATGGATTCTTAATAATGTCTTTTGTTGGGTTGTGATTTTTAGGTTAAAACTTCAGCAACAAATTGTGGATATTGAGAATGCAGAGAAAGAAAAAAATGAAAATTCTGCGCTGAAACAGGTATGATTTTAGCAAACGTTTTGCTTTTATTTTTTAAGTGCTTCTTTAAATCTGTGTTTTGAATCTTTATTGGAATTTTACATATCAGTATTATGAAAATATTACTACAATTGATAACATTGATGAGGTTATGTAAAAATAATATGTTTAAACCTTTTTAAGCTCTAGCTTAGTAAGCTTCTTTTGCTAACTGCTGTTTTTAAGATATTTATATACTGTGGCCCATGATTTTTTAAAAATCATAGTTTAAAGGACAATATTTTGATATTCTGAATTTTAAAAATTGATTAGAAAGATCATCCAGATTTTAAGTTACTTGTGTGATTGGCTTGTAGCTTTACATTTCTTATTCCATGAGCTATTTCTTATTATATCCCTGTGAAATCCAAGAGTTCTATTTATGGAAGGAAACTTTTTTTTTAAATTTTATTTTATTGAGGCCATGCTAGTTTATAACATTGAAATTTCAGTTGTACATTATTATTTGTCAGTCACCATATAAATATGCCCCATTGCCCCTTATGCCCGCCCTCCAACCCTCTTCCCCTCTGGTAACCACTAGGGAATTTATATTTTAATTAAAGTTATTTGGGTTTAGGAAAGATTTACATGGTAAAAGATGGAAGAATGTTCTTTCCTGAATTCTATTTTCTTTTTTGTTTAAAATGGTTTTTTTCCCCTTTAAATTATGAAGTAGTGAAGATTCCATTTTTAGGATTTATATTGCATGCTAGCTGTCGTTGCTTTGCATATGCAGTTATGGTTTCTAAGTGTCTATGAGGAGTTCATAATGTTTGATACTCTGAGAGAAGTTATCTAGTATCATTGGCATTGGGCTTTCCATCATCCTATAGATATGGAGAAGTATTAAGTTCCTTGAAGGCTGCTTGTTCAGTCAGCTGTAATACAGATTTAATATTTACAATTCTAGTTAAAAATAAAGACTGAATAGTTCTTCCTGGAGAAATTCATTCTAAAATAGAAATCTGAGACATACTATTTTACTTCATTCTGCTGACAGTTGCTTTTTGGATATATACCGTCCTATCTTATTTGGCTTTTGCTACCATCAGGAAGTAATGGAGTTATTTCCCACTTATTTAATTTATTGCATAAAGAATCTGGTTTCTTTTGACTCTTGAGTCTCATGATAGGTTCTTTTGATCCTGAGTCTCTTGACTCTGCTTCCAAAATTCTCAGAGAATGGCTAAGAGAGGTAAAAGAAAGTGAAAGAAAAATGAACACTTTATTAATTGGTAAAATGGCTTGTGGGGAAAGTAGATATAACTGTGTCCCTAGTGAAGGTTATTTGGATGTAACTTAAAAGCAGTGTAGATCTTCCTAACCTGTTAATCTATAACTGGATAATTAGCTACTTTTCATGAGAAAAAGTACTCCCATATAAAAGTAAATTGGAGTGGAGAAAAAGTCTGAGTGATATTTCATGGCTTGATAAATGGCCCTAGAGGCCAAGGAAGCCCTGCCGTTCATTAGGTTTCTCGGAGCATCTTTCTTCTGCCCAACGCTGTTTGTATAGAATGCTTAGACACCATTTAGAAACAGTGTGAGAGTGATCCTTCCTGTTTACGATTCCTGACTGTTCAGAAAGCAGAGCCCTTGGAATGGTTGCTTGTTACAGGGTATGTGGGAGTGGGAGAACGATTTCCTTAGCAGCTTTCCCAGCTGACCTGCTTTTAAAAAAATCTTTTCTTTCCTAGGAAGCTAGAGGAAGTCCAATAGGAGACTCTAATAGTCGGGTTCTTTTTTCTCACCTTCCTGTTCTTCTAATAACGCTTCTCCCTGCTCCTAATACCCCTTCTGGCCTGCTTATTTTGGGACGAAGAGAGAGGACTCAGTGGCAGCTGAAGAATATGGTTCTTTATTCTCTGGTTATATTAAGAAATGATCCTATGCTAGTGGATCCTAACGCTGCTGCTGTTTTGTTGTTTCATTTCAGGGTGTCCTCAAGGGCATGAGTTGGGCGGGGCATTTGTGAGGGAAGATGCTTGGTGTGTCCTCTGCCTCTCTCATACTCTCTTGCATTTGTTTAGTGGCCTTATATTTCTCTTCTTTTTTCTCTTTTAAGCAAATCAGTAGTTTGCAGATCCAAGTGACCTCACTCACACAGTCAGAGAATGAGTTGCTGAATTCAAACCAAATGCTGAAGGAAATGGTGGAGAGGTTAAAACAGGAATGCCGAAATTTAAGAAGCCAAGCTGAAAAAGCGCAACTAGAAGTTGAAAAGTAGAGTTTGCTGTTTTTTTAGTACAAACTATTTCTTCTTTCTGCTATATTATATATAGTTCTTTTAATGATGATTCCAATGTTGAATGTGTTTTGGGAACTAGTTACAAATACT
This sequence comes from Equus caballus, assembly GCF_041296265.1. NCBI lineage: Eukaryota > Metazoa > Chordata > Mammalia > Perissodactyla > Equidae > Equus > Equus caballus. The sequence goes on along the minus strand of NC_091711.1, from coordinate 25,095,259 downwards.
GTTTGACAGTGTGCAATGGTCTTAGGTAATATACTTTCTAGAGAATGAGCTTTATGGACTCTTAAATTGTTTAAAAAAAAAAAAAAGACATTTAGGGAAGAAGCCCTTTTAATATTCTGCCTGACCACAGCATTCTGAAAACCATCAGAGAAAAACTTCTTTATTCATTAAGTAAATCAATATATTTCTTACTTCAAGTATCTAAATTATTATTCTGAATACCAGAGAAGAAAAAATTTTTTTGATGTGTAAAACTTACTTCCTAGAATTAGAGCTATAATCTCTCAGAATTACCCTTTGGGAAGCTCATTTGTTTGTTTATAATTTTTGGTCTCAAAATTCATTAGTAGTAGACAATATAATAAACTGGTAGGAGGTTGATTTTGGTAAGTTCAAAATCTTATATTCTCTGGAAAATTTTTAGATATGGTAGAAAACTACTATATTGTACTTGCTTTGTCTTTATAACCTGTTAGTGTTAGAAGTTTTTATTTGAATCTGCAAAGCATTATTCTTTTCAGATTCTTTCTTGTGAAGGCTATCTTGCCTTATACAACTATTTTTCCCTCAGTTTTTCTGTTATTTCATATTTTAAGTCTTGTCCATTGTTTCATACATGCAGTTGAATTTCAAGAAAAGGAAGTAAGCAAGATATTTGTCCATAATGTGTTGTGACATTCCACAGGATCCACATTATTTTGTTTATATTTTGCAAAAAATAGATATTTGTATCTTGGAATCTTCATGTTTGATTGAAATGTGTTTATGAGTGCTAATAAGAGTATAGCTAGCAAATTTAAGTCATTCATCATTGGTTTCTGAATGTTATTTGTATTATTGTATAGCAGAAAAATAACTGAACTTGGGGTCAGTTGAATGTGATTTTGGTCCCAGCTTAGACACTTAAAGTCAGTGTGACCTTAGGCACGTAATCTGACATTTCAGGGTTTGTTAATCTCATTTGTACTCCTATGGTAATGATACTAAAAATCATAAAAGTATGCAGAAGAGCTTTAAAGATATAAGTTGTTATGATGTTACCTTAAAATATCTTTTATATGAATTTTACTCTAAGCAGAAAACATACCTTAAGACTTGATACTTGGGTTGATTTTTAACCAGCCTTCTTAGGCCCAGTTTTGATAACTTGGTGGTCATCTTGGTTCACAGCTGGTAATCAAGTCTGTGACCTGCCGTTAATTAGGTGTAAGTCTTTAAGCAAGTTACTTAACTGCTCTTAAGCCTCAGTTTCCTCATCTGAAAAATGGAGATGACAGAAGTACCTAATTCAAGGGGTTGTTGGGAATAATAAGTGACATAGTACACATACAGTTCTAAGTGCAGTTCTAAGCCTGACTCATAAGAAGTACTCAGTAATGGTAGTATTAGCAAATATGTGGCCACGCAAGAATGACTGCAGTAAGATAATTAAGGATGTGGTGAAGCAGGCAGTGAGTTTGATTATACTTGTGGTAATATCTGTTTAATCCTAAGAGTTAAAATGCATTCTTCTGATAGGACATTGGAAGAGAAACAGATACTGTGGTTGGAAGAAAAGCATAAGCTTCATGAACGTATCACTGACAGAGAAGAAAAGTATAATCAAGCTAAAGAGAAACTGCAGCGAGCTGCAATTGCCCAGAAAAAGGCAAGTGGTTCTTATTAAAGTGATTTCTATAGAATAAAACGTAATTAACCATTTTAAGAGAATGAAATCTATCATTAAAACTGAGATTTTAGTGGTATGTTTAATTTGTTATTTAGTTGTGACATTTTGCTGTCACCTTGCAGAAATAAATTGGGAAAATGCAAACAGCTCAACAGGTTTGTTTCTAAATTTTGTGTACAGAGCCATCGTGTTTTCCCACAGAAACAGTGTTTTTCTTTGGTAAAGTTTCTAGACCAGCCCATACAAGTCTTAGTTAACTCATTCTGCACTTAAATTACAGGGTGATTAGGCCTGTTTCAACTGTGCTTAACTAACACTTGTAATGTCGTTTTTGTGGTTAAAATGCATTTTTGTTTCCAATTCAGGAATATAGGAGCAAGTATCTCTTTTCCCCAGCAGAAAGAACTAGGACTCCCCCTGGCTTCTGAAACAGCCATGATAGTTCCCACAGCCGTAATCTTTTTTATGTTTCACCTTTGGAGGTATATTTTCTCTAGAACCTAAAAACTTTATTTTCTTGGAAACAGTCTGGGGCATCAAGGAAATAACGTAATCAGATGATTCATCTAAGTCAGTGATTTACAACTTTTTTCTATTTCAGCAAATCCAAGGAATGTAGCCTGGCCCCATCAGTAACCATAATTCACTGTGGTGGTCATTCAGCAGTTATTTTCAACAAGATTGGCACATGTGTGTGATGTGGGGGTGTAGTATTAAAAAAAAACCACAAATGATTTGATATGTCTCCATTTGTTAAGTTCCTTTAGTAGTGGCATTGGTTGTGGGGAGTCGGAAGGTCTGAGATGAGAGGAAGGTGCTTCTAGACAGAAGTACAGCAGTATCTTAATGTCTGTATGTTTATTGGAAAGGTTAGCTGTTCATATTTTCATAAGAAGAGAGAACTTGTGCATTATTTACATATTCTGAATTTGGAGACCAAGGACATAGTTCCTAGTTACCTATTTATGTTATTAGATGTAACTACCAAATGTGCCCTTATTGTTGAAGTGACAACATGAGAAGTCTAAAAGTCATTAGATCCCCACTGTTTTGGTTTCTGAATATTGCTTTTCTCTTCCTATAATGCTAAAAGTAGTATAACACTGAGATTAGAAAACACCATTTACTATATGGAAATCCCAGTGTTTTATACTCAAATATCAACACTTATGGTAGTGTTTTCCCCTATGGATATGGCTTTTCTTTTTTTCTGGTCATATTAAATACTGAGCAGTGTTTGGATATTGATGGGATTTCTGTGAAGTGTTTTATGGCTTCTGATGATCTCAGAAATCCTACTTATGCTTTCTTATACTATTTGAGGCCTAGAAGCATCTGAAGCCAGATTTTAGCTAGAAATTATAAGAGCTGATTTTATCTTTCACAGGGAAACTTTTGTGTTGAGGTTTTTAGAGATAGGTATCTTAGAAATCAGATTCTAATTATTGAGGTTAGTTTGGGTTGACTCCTTTGGAGCACAAGTGACATCCAGTGGTGAGGGAGATTATCACCTAATCATAGGTATATCAGAAAGAGGGGAGGAAGTGATATTTTAAGAAAGCGCAGAATAACCTTTCATCAGTTTTGTGGCCTAGGATGAATTTTTTTTTCTACTGAAATACCTGCCAAATGATGGGTGTGAACATAGTAACTATCCACTTCACTTTTAAAAATGTCATCTGTGGCTTATGATGTTAAGTTACAGAAAATTGTTAAGCTCAATTCAGTGAATAATTATGACCCAGAGTTGTCCCACCATATAGGATACTTTCCTAGAGGCTTACAATTTTTCATCAATTAAAGTGGAAAAACAGGCAATATATGTGACATAGAAATATACAAAAAAGTATATAAGTATATAGAATTTTAGGGCTGGAGGTATCTTAGCATTCAGATAGTTTTTACAGATTAGGAAACTGAAGTGGTAGCCAAGATCACTTGACTAGTAAGAGTCAATGCCATGACCAATATATATATCCTTCTAGTCTTAATCTTGTGCTCTTTCTACATGGTTACATTTCTAATTTCCCACTTTCTTTGATTCCAAATACTTTACTGCTTTCTCTTCATTGATGCCATAATCCACTTGTCTTATTTCCTGTGGCAAAATAATCACTATAAAATTAATTTCTTTAACTCAAACTCTTTTCACATTCAAGTTAAAGATAATGCTTGTACATGAAAATTTTCATGGCTATGAGATTACATAAACATAATTCATAAAAGTGCAAAAGACTTTTTAGGTTCTTTAAGTGACAAAAATCATAGCTTTCTTATGTAGTGAGACTTAAAACAAGTCACAAAATATTAACTCTAAGGCAGAAATCATAATCCTTTCGAGTTACTTTCCTATGAGAGGTTCTTATAACTGGGGAGTAGCAGCTTTATTTTTTTTCCTCGGGGCTAAATAAAATGGCTCACTGCCATCTGAGTATGTTTGTTTACAGCTCCAACATTCTAAGCACAAAGCTTATGTCATTTCTGGTAAGTGTTTTTAGATAGTCTTTGTATGATGATATTTTGTTGTGTTGATTTGTTTGGAAAAACTTGACCAGATATCTTGAGTTGGGATTGCCAGCAAACCACTAGAAGTTAGGAGAAAGGCATGGAACAGAGTCTTATAGCTCTCAGAAGGAATTGACCTCTTCTGTAATTGATGACTTCTCTGTATATTTTTCCCCACACATTTATGAAGTGTGAGTATGAAGAGAGATCTCTTGGTATGAGCACAGTGGGTTGTGCTTTTCCTCTTGAGGCACTTGAAATGACTGCTTGCTACAACCTTAGGATAAAGTATATCTCTCTGAAATAAGTCTTGGTTAGATACATGGTTAGACATGAATGTTTTTAAAGAAGCAATGAACCATAGTCTTGACGTTTTAAAATATCTATTGAATATTTTGTATGGCCTAGCATTATATTACACACTGAGGGGAAAATAGAAGCCATGATTAATTCCTGCTCTTGATGACCATATGATCTAATTGGAGAAAAAAGATAACATGCAATACCTAAAGAACACTGTTAGTCACTCCCAGGTGATCTGTATGGACACTGAAGTTTGAGAACTACTGTGCCCGAGAGAAGAAAGCCTGAAGATAGGGAGACCAGTTCGGAAGCTATTATAATAAACTTAAAATGAACTAAGTCTGGAATTTGGGCTTGTGATATAAGAATGAAGGTGAAGAGTGAGTCCTAGACATATTCTGAAGGAAAAAAAATTACAGAATACGATGCTAAATAAGAAAGAGAAAAATATGAAATATTTTAACTGTGAGAGGATATAAGTGGAGTTGTCATAATGGAAAGAATATGTGTCAGTTGAGGAGTAGAAAGAGAAGATACATTTGACTAAACGCATGTCACATATGAAGTGATGACAGTGCATCCATATAGACGTGGCCTAGACTAAGTGAAGACACTCTGTAGATAACTAGAAATTATGGAACGTAAAGCGTAGAGATCAGTAATTCAGGTTAGAGATGTATAATTAGACACGAGATTTGGGGGACGATTGAAAAATAAAAGGACTAAGAACTACATTGACTTGGAAAAAGGAGCTAGATTTAGTAGAGGAATGGTCTTAGAGGTAGAAGCTATAGTGTGGTGTTGTAGAAGCCACAGGAAAAGAAAGGTATCAAAGATAAGTGGTCATTAAGCATGATTATTGAAGAGTTCATTGAATTTGGCTAGAGGATGGTAAAAGGGGAATCCCAGCTTTGATTTTTGCATCAGTATTGTTTTGATTTTTGTTACTTTTGTGTCTTGTAATGTTTGTAACACTAAGGCATCCATTTGACCATCCTATGATTATATTGGACTGCTGAAGTCAAAATTAAAATCATTCCTTACAGCTAATTTCCCTTCTGAACTTTCATTTCTTTCACTAGAACATCATTCTTCCAGTAACTTAGGCTTCAGACCTTTGATTGAGCCCAGTGGCTCCTTTTCCCTAGATCCAGTCAATCATTGTTAGTTTCCTAGGGCTTCTGTAACAAATTACTACAAATTGTGTGGCTTAAAACAACAGAAATTTATGACCTCACAGTCCTGGAGGTTAGAAGTCCAAAATCAAGGCCTTTAGGGCGATGCTCCCTCCAAAGGCTCTGGGGGGAGGATGTGTTCCATGTCTCTCTCTCCTAGCTTTTGGTGATTGTTAGCAGTCTATGGTGTTCCTTGGTTTACAGACGTACCACTTCAATCTCTGACTCTGTCTTCTTATGGTGTTTCCCTGTGTGTCTTGTGTCTCTGTGTCCAGATTTACGGAGGGGGAGGGGTAGAGCTTCTATGCCCTCTTTAGGTGTGCCACCCTCCTAGCAAATCAATATTTCATCAACGTGCAAGCTTTCTGGGTCTTCTTGTTCAAGAGTTTTTATAGAGATCTCCAGCCCCCCTCATCTCCCAGCAGTGGAAGGTGGGGAGTACGGGGATGGGGATGGGGCTGAAAGTTCTCACGCTCTTATCACTTGTTCTTTCTGGTAGCCAGCCCCATTCTGAGACTATCTAGAGGCCCCACCCTACGTAAACTCATTAGTGTAAACTCAAGTATGATTGAAAAGTGCTGTTTATGAATAACAAAATATGCTCCTATCACTCAGGAAATTCCAGAGGTTTAAGGAGCTCTGGGCCAGACACCCAGGACAAAGACCAAATATATTTCTTCTTATATCACAGCCACATTCTGAAGTTCTGAGTGAACATTAATATTTGGGATGCACTGTTCAACCCAGTACAGTTACTAGGGCCTATGAATTCTTCCTTTATAGTGTCTCTCGCATTTTCCCCCGCCTCATTTCTTTTGATGCCTATTGCTAACATCCTAGCTCAGTCTCTCTTCACTACAAGGTTTCTCTGTATTCGTTTAGCCAATTTACTTAAGAAATTTGAGTACCTACCATGTACCAGGTATTGTTTTATTCATTGGAATACAGAAATAAAGACCCTGCACTCAGGAGCTTACATTGTAATGGATGAGAGACATGAGTAAAGAAACAAATAACATATCAGGTGGAGATGTGTGCTAAAAGGAAAATTAAGGAGTATAAAGGGTACTGTTTTATACAGTTGGTATGGGAAGGTTTCTCCAGTAGGGTCATATTTGAGCAGAGACCTGAAGGAAAGGAGGGAGGATGTCATGTTTGATATGTAGGGGAAGACTGTTCCAGACAGAGGGAATAGCAAGTAAAAGAGAGAAGCAGAATATGTTGAAAGAATACAAGGAGGGAGACCTGGTTAGCTGGAATGGAGAGAAGTAGGAGGAGACCAGGTGATGTAGGGGCTTTGATTTTTATTCTGAATGAGATAGGAACACACTGAGGAGTTTTGAACTGAGGAATGAAATAATCTGAATTATATTTTAGAAGAATATCTGGCTGTTGTGTAGAGGGGCAAAGAGGACTCAGGAAGATTGGTTTTTATTAGTCCCGGTGAGAGACGATGATGGTGACTTGGAATAGGGAACTAGTAGTGGAGTGGAGGTCAGATTCTGTATAGATTTTAAAGGTAGAGCTTACAGTGGTTGTAGGGTACCAAAGAGATACATCAAAAATGACTAAGATGTTGAGCTTGAGCACCTGGTTAAAATAGAGCTGCTGTTTACTAAGATGGGAAAGACTTTGAAGGAACAGGTTTGGGGGTAAGATAAAGGTGCCTCTTTTGGACATGTTAACTGTTTGAGATGCCCACTAGACTTCCATGTGGAGAAGTTAAGTAGTCTGGTGGATACATGTATCAGGAGTTCAGAGAAGAGTACTGGGCTAGAGGTAAAGATTTGGGAGTCATCAGCATATAAATGGTATTGAAAGCAATGAGATTAAATGAGATCACCTAGAAGGTAAAGGAAGACTGAGAAGAGAATGGTCTGAGGATTGAGCTTTAAGGAATTTCCAAGTGTAGAAATTGAGAAGATAAAGAGGCTGAAGAGTGGCCAGTATGGTAGGAGGAGAACTAAGAAGGTACTGGATTCTACATGAAGAAAAATGCTTCAAGAAATATCAGCTGTGTCAAAAGACATTGATAGTAAGATGATAAAACAGTAATATGAAGACTCAGAATTCATTTGGCTATGTGGTCATTGTTGGCGGCCTTGTCAGGAGTTGTTTCCATGAAGTAGTGGGCATGCAAACCTGATTGAAGTAAAATATAGAATTTGTCTGAGGAGTTTTGCTGTGCAGAACAGAGAACTGAGATAGTAGATAGGGAGAGTTGTGGGATCAAAGGCTCCTTTTAAGAAGGGGGAAATTATAGGATGATTCAGTAGCGAGGGGAAAATTGACGTTACAAGGGAAAGAGGGAAAGAGATCCTGCAACGGCAGGAATGGTATCCTTTAGTAGGCAGAAGGGCATTAGATTCAGTCCAGAGCTGGAAGGGATAGGAACACAGTGTATCTGCTGTAACTGGAAAAAAGACAAAGTGTAGGGTTATAAATGTCTGGTAAATTGGTAGATGCGGTGGAAACCTGGAAATTCTCTACTGATTGCTGCTATTTTCTCAGCACTGAAGAGTGGAGGTGTTAGAGGTTTGAGGAGAGAGAAATTGTAAAAGAATGAAAGAGTTTAGGAGAGTGAGTGGATTAGAGAAATTAGCAGGATTCCCAGGGAGCATTAGGGCCCATTTGAAGTTAGTGGTTAATTTAAGGTGAGATCAGTAAGCACAGTGTGCATGTTTGCCACCTGTGTTCAGTTGCATAGGTCCAGTTGTGCAGTCACTACAGAGTTGTATTTAACCAAGGTTGGAGTTTTTCCAGGCGAGTTTGTGAAGGAGACTTGGATCAAGGTAATGAAGGTGTCTGCAAAGATATGATTATAGTGATAGAGTCTAAGGCATGTATTGGGTCTTTTGGTTAACCAACCAACCAACCAGTGCTTTTTCTGCATTCTAACTCAGTTCCAGGCAAATAGTAAGTGGTCAGTAAATGGTTGGTTGTTTTTACAATGATGAGGATGAGGACAGCATTGTCCTGAACCCTGTCTCAAGAAGTGAGCTGTCACCTTAGTATAGTAGACAGGGAGGAACCTAGAAAAGCCTGTTTGTTGGGCTCCCCTCTGTGTTCTTCTGTTTCTGTGTGACCAGAAAAACACTTGTTTTCCAAGCATTTGCTCGTTTTCACCTACCTGTGAATTGCTTTCCTTCTCTTTGAAGTCCCTGACTCTCCACACCTCCAACATCTTTTGTCTTTAGCTGAGGATGGTGTTTAAGATGAAGGCTTGCCATTTGGCAAGTTACTCAGTATTGTTGGGTTTCTCCCATGTATACCTGTTATGAAACTTTTGTTTTTCTCCTGTTAATCTGTCTGATGTCAATTTAATTCTTAGACTAGCCAGAAGAACCTAGAAGTGTAGAGGGAAGTTTCTTCTTCCCCTACAGTTCTTACACAAACTTAGATGGTAGAGCCTACTACACACCTAGGCTATCTAGTACTAATCTTAGGGGACCACTCTTGTATATACAGTCTGTGTTGACTGAAATGTTGTTATGTGGTGCATGACTGTCTGTGACATTCTGGAAAAGGCAAAACTATGGAGACAGAAAAAAAAAATCAAGGGGTTAACGGGGGTAGAGGTTAAGGATAAATAGGGAGAGCACAGGGAATGTTTAGGGCAGCAAAACTATTCTGTTTGATCCTGTAATAGTGGATACATGACATTATGCATTTGACAAAACCCATAGAACTGTACAATACAGAGTAAAACTTAATATAAACTTATGGACTTTAGTTATAGCAATGTGTTGATATTGGTTCAGTTTTAACAAATGCTACACACCAGTGTAAGAATGTTAATAATAGGGGAAACTCTGTGAAGGGAGGGAATATGTGGGAACTCTCTACTTTCTGTTAGATTTTTTTGTAAACCTAAAATGCTCTGTCAGTAATAATAGTAATAATAACTTCAACTACATGAGGAAATAAGATAACATTGAAAATCAAGAGAAATAACCAATATAAATATACCACCCCTCCCCCCATAGGGGATCCAGGTAATGGAGTTATCAGATACAGACTTTAAAATTACCATGTTGTATATGCTCAGAAATAAAAGAAAAACTTGAGAAGTGCACCAGAAAAATAGAAACCGTTTAAAAAAGGGAAATTTAGAACAAATAAATACAATAACTGAATTATGAACTCAGTGGAGAGATTTAACAGCAGATATCATCATCATCAAGATATGAGCAGAAATCAGTGAAACAGACAGAAAATGTACAATAGAGAAAATCTAAAATGCCAAGAGCTCATTTCTTGAAAAGATTGGTAAAGCTTTAGCCTGATTCTCCCTAAACACCTCACAAGATAGGTAGGTAGGTAGATGGGTCAACAAACACAAATAAACAATATCATGAATGAAAAAGGGGATATCACCACACATCTTACAGATTATAAAACAAAAAGGATATTATAAAAACAACTGCTAATTAATTATGAAATTTAGATAAAATGAACAAATTCTTTGAGGAACATCTTAACTAATACAAGAAGAATTAGAACATCTGAATAGTCTTCTATTAAGGAAATGGGTTCCTTAATTTTAAACTTTCCACAGAGAAAAATGCCTGGTTCATTTGATTTCACTGAAAAATTCTTTCAAATACTTGAGGAAGTAATAATACCATTCTTAATACAAACTCTTCCAGATGATAGAAAAGAAAGAATAATATCCTCACTTATTTTATGAGGTTAGAACCCAATATAGTCATTATAAGAAAAGAAAAATTACATCATAAACATACATGTGAAAATCTTAAATATTAGCAAACTGAATCCATTGATATATAAAAATGATAATATATCATGAGCATGTGTAGGGTTTATTCTTGGAATATAAGATGGATTAACATTCCAAATTGATCAGTGTAATTCCACACTCTAACAAAGCAAAGAAGAAAAACTATTGTGATCATCGTAATAGACAAAGAAAAATAATTTGATAAAATTTAACACTCTTTCATTATAAAAACTCTTATTAAAATAGGAGTAGAAGGGATTTTGTATCCACAAAAATCCTACAGCTAACATCATACTGATTAAATATTGAATGCTTCCACCCATCCACCCATGTTCAGGAACAAGGCAAGTATGTTGACTATCACCATTTTGTTCAGCATTTTATTGGAAGTCCCTGCTAGTGTAATAAGACAAGAAAAAGAAATAAAAGATATAAAGATTGGAAAGGAGGAAGTAAAATTGTCATTCACAGATGACATGATTGTGTATGAGTAAAAGTACAAACAAATCTATCAGTAAACTTAATATGTGCAATTTAAAAATTGCTGGAAAAAGGTCAGGTAACAAATATCAGTTATCTGTCTTTATTATTTACTTTATTATTTCTAACAATTCTATAAATAACTAAGAACTCATTAATTTTACTATTCTTGCCCCTTTAGGCTATTACAGGATTCCACAATTTTTTTGAGATATAATCGACATATAAAATTACGTTAGTTTCAGGTATACAACATAATGATCCAATATTTGTATGTGAAATCATCACCACAGTAAGTCTAGTTAACATTCTGTGACCATACATAGTTACAAAATTCTTTTCTTGTGATGAGAACTTTTAAGATTTACTCTTAGCAACTTACAAATGTACAGTACAGTGTTACTAACTTTAGTCACGATGCTGTAGATTACATCCCCAGGATTTATTTATTTTATAACTGGAATTGGTACCTTTTGACCCTCTTCACCCATTTCACCTGCCCTCCAATCCCCGTCTCTGGCAGCCGTCAATCTGTTCCCTATATCTATGAGCTCCAATTTTGTTTTTTGTTTCAGATTCCACGTGTAAGTGAGATCGTATGGTATTTTTTCTTTCTCTGTCTTGTTTCACTTAGCATAGTGGCCTCAAGGTCCATCCATGTTGTTGCAAATGGCAAGATTTTCTCTTTTTTTGTGGCCAAATCATGTTATGTGTTTATATATCATATTTTCTTTATCCATTCATCCTTTGATGGACATTTAGGTTGCTTGCATGTGTTGGCTATTGTAAATAATACCACAGTGAATGTGGGAGTGCATATATCTTTTCAAGTTAGTTTTCATTTTCTTTGGATAAATACCCAGAAGTGGAATTACTGGATCATATGATAGTTCTATTTTTAATTTTTTTGAGGAACATCTATACTGCTTTTCACAGTGACTACATCAGTTTACATTCCCACCAATAGTATACAAGGATTCCCTTTTCTCCACATCCTCACCAACACTTGTTACTTCTTGTCTTTTTGATAATAGCCATTCAACAATTGTAAGGTGATATCTCATTGTGGTTTTGATTTGCATTTCCCTGATGATCAGTTATCTTTATTTAGATACACAGCAAAGAATTAGAAAACAAAATATTTAAATGCTACTTATACTAGCATTAAGAAACAAAGTATTTAGGAACAAATGAAAGATGTGTAAGACTTCTACAATGAAAACTACAAATGTTGCTAAGAAAAATGTAAGAAGATCTAGATAAAGAGAAAACTATACTATGTTGATGATTTGGAAGACTCTGTTAAGATATCAGTTCTTCCCAAATTGATCTGTAGATTGAATGCAATGCTAATCAAAATCTCAGGAGTTTTCGGGGGCCGGCCTGGTGGTGCAAAGGTTAAGTTTGCATGTTCCGATCCCCAGTGGCCCAGGGTTTACTGGTTCGGATCCCGGGTGGGGATGTGACACTCCTTGGCAAAGGCCATGCTGTAGTAGGCATCCCACGTATAAAGTAGAGGAAGATGGGCATGGATGTTAGCTCAGGGCCAGTCTTCCTCCACAAAAAGAGGAGGATTGGCAGTAGTTAGCTGAGGGCTAATCTTTCTCAAAAAAAAAAAAAAAACAAAAACCTCAGGAGTTTTCTTTGTGGAAATTGGAAAGTAGATTCTAAAATTCATATGAAAGTATGAAGGACTGGAATGACCAAGGCAATCTTGAAGAACAACAACAGAGCTGGAGAACTTAACACTACTAAATATCAAAACTTATTAATAAACTATAGTAATTAAAACAGGGTGATATTGGTATAAGTATAAACAAATAGACAAATGGAACATAATGGAGTCCATAAATAGACCCACAAGTATATGAACACCTGATTTGCAGCAAAGTACCAATGCATTTCAATAGGGAAAGGATGGTCCTTTTCATAAAAGGTGCTGAGTCAATTGGTTATCTTAACCCAACTTCATTAGATAAAAAGGAACCACAGACCCAAATGTGAAAAGTAAAAAAGTAAAGCTGCTAGAAGAAAATATGAGGAGAAAATCTTAAGATCTTGGGATAAGTAAAGATTTCTTAAATAGGACCTAGAAAGCACTGACCATAAAAGCTATGAGGATAATTTGGATTTTATTAAAATTAAGGACTTCTTTTTATAAAATGATGCTCTTAAGACACAATTTTACCACAGACTGGGAGAAGGTCAATCTGCAATACACATACATATCTCTGATGAAGGATTCATATTCTGAATATAGAAAGAACTCCTATAAATCAATAAGAAACAGATTACTTAAAAAAATTTTTTTCAAGAAGCAAAAGGCTAGGACAGGCACTCCAGAAAGAAAGGATATCCAGCTAGCCAATATATGCATAAGAAAATCTACTCACCCTCATTAGGTATCAGGAAAATGCAAATTAAAGCTATAGTGACATACTGTTCTAGTCTACCAAATAGCTAAAACTTAAAAGACTGACTTTACCAAGTGTTAGGAAGGATGTAGAGCAATTGGAACTCTCATATATTGCTAGTGGGCATGTGTTAGTTGAACCACTTTAGAAAACGGGTAGTATTTACTAAAGCTAAAACATATGTACACTCTGTGGATATATACTGGCTGTATCACTCCTGGGTAAATACTTTAGAGAAATGAGTACATATATCCACCAAAAACATGTTCGGGAATGTTCATAGAAACTTTATTCATAATAGCCTCAAAATGGAAATAGTTAATATTTTCATCAATAGGATAATGCATAAAATGTGGTATATTTGTAAAATGGATGACAACATTACAATAGACAAGAACTGTGACATGCAATAACATGCTTACTCATATGGGTAAAATGTTGAATACCACCACAAAAAATCCAGATCCAGAAGAGCATATGCTGTATGATTTCTTTTCTTTGATATGAGTGAGTGGATGGATAGGTGAGTCCTAAATTACCCGTAAACATATAAATACCTACTTGTGGTGATGAAGGACAGAAGAGTGGTTCCTTTGCCAGGGTCGGGGGGAGGCATGAGGCAGCCTCCTGGGGTGCTGCAGGATGGGAAGCAATGGGAAGCATGAGAAGGAATGTCCACAGCAGTGTTACTTCCCAGCTGGAAATAACCCACATGACCCTTAACTGTGGACTGGATAAATATAAAGAACTATATAATGTTTGTAAGTGGAATACAGTATATGGCAATGAATGAACTGTACTTGTAAGCAGTAACATGAATAAATCTCACTATATTGAGTCAAAGAAAAAAGCCATTTGTAAAAGAATGTACACTATGATTCCATTCATATGAAGTTCAAAAATAGCCAAAACCAAACTCGAGCTTTGGAAGTAAATTAGTTGGTTACCGTTTCATGGACAGAGGGAGTAGAAATTGAAATGAGGGAGGGTAGGGGCACTTCTGGGATGGCAGTCCCTTACTCTATGAAGTAAGGTAATAACACCAGCATTTGCTTTGTGCTTTTACATTTAGATTTACATTTATGTCCTGTGCATTTTCTATAAACTTGTTACACGTCAAAGAGTTAGAAAACAAGTACCTAAAAGGTCTGTAGCTACTAAATGAGTTCCAACATTTATAGGTATTTTTCTGTAAAAAACAAAACCTGTTTATAAAATATATAATACATAGTAATAGTAATAAAGAAATAGTACTTCTTTTCATATACTTCTTTTGTGTTATATGTGGATTTTTCCATGCTAGAAAATTTTCCCTTTGTAAAGTTTACGTTTTTTTCTCTTTAATATTTAGAAAGGCATACTTTCAAACTGAGATGCATCTATAATCTGTCTTCACTTTCTGATCCTTTAAGTTACTCCTTTGGTAGCAATTTGTCCGTTGTAAACATGCTTCTGGGAAAATAACGAGCTCATGATATGATTCCTTATCAGGTGACAAGCAAACTCATTAGTAAAATTTTACTCCTTTCCTTTTTATATTTTTTTGTTTGCGGCAGTTTAGGTATTGATACCAGTTTTTTGGTTTGGCATTCATAATAGTTCTATTTGTTACACTGAGGATATAAGGTAGATCTGTGGTTTATCATCTTTGTGATTTTCAATAAGAATCATATCTACTAATGTTTTCTCCTAGTATTCACTGAAAATACTCATGTCTGAAATTTTTTTGGTGAATAAAGTATTCACTATATGGTTTTGTTCAAATAGATTATGTATTAACATACTTGCTTATGTTATTTATTTCTCTTTTTCTAGAGAAAATCTCTTCATGAAAACAAATTGAAGAGACTGCAGGAGAAAGTAGAAATCTTGGAGGCAAAGAGAGAAGAATTGGAAACAGAAAATCAAGTGTTAAACAGGTAAAGTGTTTGTACGTATACATGCCCATGTGGTTATTTTTATATTATAGAATGTTGTTTCTGAGTATAATGCACTTTGTTTTCTTTTAAAATATACATTTTTTAAAAGAATTCTAAACTATTCACTATACTCCTAATTCAGTGTCATTTTTTTTCTGTCTGAACGTTTCTTCAAACTAAAAGGTCTCTAACACATGCCAGGCATTTGTTATGGTTGGGACTGACAGGAAAGGCCACTGGCTTTGGTAGCCAGCAGTGATGTGGGTTCTTGCTGCTGAGACAAGACACTTGTAGTGACTGCATAGTTCTAAAATAGTGGCTACAATTTTTAATCACAGATGCGTGTTTTTGTTTTTTGAGGAAGATTAGCCCTGAGCCAACATCTGCCAATCTTCCTCCTTTTGCTGAGGAAGACTGGCCCTGAGCTAACATCCATGCCCATTTTCCTCTACTTTATATGTGGGACGCCTGCCACAGCATGGCTTGTCAAGCGATGTGTAGGTCTGCACCTTGGATCTAACCAGCGAATTCTGGGCTGCTGAAGCAGAATGTACAAACTTAACTGCTGTGCCACCAGGCTGGCCCCAAAGATCCGCTTTTAATTTCTTGGTGTGGAAAAATATTGGTCTGTAGCTTCTGGTTTTTCATTTACGTCCAAGCACAGCTAATAATCTGCATCATTAGCATTTTTGAGCAGAGAAGATTTACCATATTAAGGTAATGGTAGTGGCATTGTATGATCCATTTGATTCAAGTTAATAAAAAAACTTTCAAATTTAGCTAATTAGTGGTAGCCTCCAGCATTTAGACAGTATCAGACTTTTGTGTAATGGAAATTGCCTGTAATATCAAGCAGTGGTGTTTTATAATGTGTACTGGTCTTCTTGGGTGTAATTATTACCAAAAATGTGAACAGTTGTTGTTTTTAGAACACCCAAGAGGTTTCTAGACTGTGGAATTAATGCCAACTTTATGATACTCTGTTCCAAAGTGAGAAGCCACAAAATTCATTCTAAAACAAAATTCAACTTAATATACCTCTTCCATAACGATTAATTTTCAAATATTATCATTTCACAGGATTGGGCAGTTATGGCAGATCACCTAGAACTTTTAGTGGGTTTGAAACTATATTTGATTGATGGTCAGGAAATTCATGTCCAAAAAGATGGTGATCTGCGAAGGCCTGAAAAGTTAGTTTTATCCATGTCATTTTTCCCTAAAGTTGGGTAGCTTTACCTTTGTCCTCAGCTACATTTTTAAAACTTAGAATGAACAGTATGAAATTCCCTATATTAGACCATATTTCACTTACAGAAATGGCAACTTCATAAGATTCAATGTAATATTGTCTTTATTTCTATTTGATTCCTTCTGTAAAATAAGACACCTTTTTGGTTTAAGGAGTCTCCTTTTAGTTCTAGGATTCATGGGTTGGGGGAGTAAAAATGAAACTAAAAATATCAAAAGATTTTTAATCTTTGATTAATTGGCAAATAAAATTTTAAAACAAGTTGATAGCCTGCAGTGCTAACATTAATACATATGATTAAGCTGTCATGTGATGTTTCCATCTTTCTAGATAAATAGAATTTTATGTAAATATTATATACAGGTAAATATTATTTAGAAATCCTTCACATCCAATTTAAAATTAGTCTGTGGATCATACTGTTCTTCAATAGAGTATAACTGTATTAAAGAACAGAAACACTTTTTTCTTTTTAAGGCAAAGTGTTCCATTTGAAGATTATACAAGGCTTCAAAAAAGACTAAAGGATATACAGAGAAGACATAATGAATTTCGAAGTTTAATTTTGGTTCCTAACATACCTCCAACAGCATCCATCAATCCTGTTAGCTTTCAGTCATCAACCATGGTTCCAGGCATGGAGCTATCCTTTCCTCCTCATATGCAGGTATGAGCATTTGTTTTAGGGAAAAAATGTTAGGCAAACATTTCTATAAGTTATTACCTGTTTAAATACAGAGTTAAAAACTCAAATTTTTCTTTGCTGGAGAACCTTGCTAAGAAGCAAAGTGGATTTGAATCCATTCTATCCTTTAGTGATAGTGCCACAGGTGAAATTTTCCATTGGGCAATCAAAAAGAAGAAACTTGATTGATGAGTCTGAGTAACCTAGAGTCTGTAGCTCACCCATATGATACCAACTACTGCAAGCATTTACTAATTAATACACTGCACTATGCATTTTCTATACAATATTTTATTTAATCCTAATGAAAAATGCCTTGAGGGAAAGTATTATTTCCAATTTACAGATGAGGAAACTAAGTCAGGGAAGTGAGTGACTTGCCTAATGTCATCGCTAATAAGTGACAAGCGTTGAGTTTCAAACCTAAATCTATGTGATTCCAAAACCTGGGCTCATTCTACTGTATCAGGTCCCTGAGATATTGAAGGAATCAAATTGATTGGATGATTTTTTGGAAGATGAACTATTAATAAATAATTGCATTTATAATGTTGTAAGCACCAAAGATTTTAGTCATTGAATTGAATCTCAGCCAAAGTGCCTTGTTTATAATAAACTGCTATTAAACTCCACTCTTGTTAGAAAGTTGCTGCGTGAGTACACCTGGGCTCTCCATTAGTATTTTCTGTTTCACTCCCTGGTGAATTTTACACCTAAGAGAACAGACTCTGGGTTTTGCTTAAGACTAGAGCCTGAGGCAGGAGAGAAGCAAGGACTAGTTGGTAGTCTAGCCCACGCGGCCGTGTTCTTAGACTACTAAAATGGCCATTCTTTCCTTGCCAGATGTTGCAGGCCTGAATAAAAGAGGCACTGAGGCTGCTGCCTAATAGTTATTTTTCCACCAGTTTTTTTTAACAGTCTCTCTTGCTGTGCTTTGTCTGTTCTTTTTTCTTTTCTGTGCTTTTAAGGAGGAACAGCATCAAAGGGAACTCTCTCTACTTCGCAAAAGACTAGAAGAACTAGAAACAACACAAAGAAAACAACTAGAGGAACTTGGATCTCCTGGGGAATAATGTTCTCGAAGAAAAGGCAGATCAAAAGGGGTGAAATCAGTCACTCAATAAAGCTTGAAGTTTTAACATATGTGGTATTTAGATACTTTATTACTGGTTGCCAAAACACTGGAATGTGCCTCAAGAAAAGGTCGCAGCTACATGCTGTATTGCAGCACTGTCAGGATTTTAGGATTATACTAATGACAAGTGAAACATTAAAACAGCTGCAGAGATGTTTAAAATATTTGACAACCCTTTGAGAAGGTGAAAAAAAAAAAGTAAATAAAAGGAACTAATTAGAGAATCAAGTTTTAAATTTATTTTATTTTATTTATTTTTTTTTTTAAAGATTTTATTTTATTTTTTTCCTTTTTCTCCCCAAAGCCCCCCGGTACATAGTTGTGTATTCTTCGTTGTGGGTTCCTCTAGTTGTGGCATGTGGGACGCTGCCTCAGCGTGGTCTGACGAGCAGTGCCATGTCCGCGCCCAGGATTCGAACCGACGAAACACTGGGCCGCCTGCAGCGGAGCGCGCGAACTTAACCACTCGGCCACGGGGCCAGTCCCTTAAATTTATTTTATTAATTTTACTTTGTTGAATTTCCTTTTGTGATTTTTTAAAGATTGGCACCTGAGCTAACATCTATTGCCAATCATCTTTTTTTTTCCTTCTCCCCAAAGCCCCCCAGTACATAGTTGTATATTCTAGTTGTAGGTCCTTCTGGCTCTGCTAGGTGGGACGCCACCTCAGCATAGCTTGATGAGCAGTGCTGGGTCCACGCCCAGGATCTGAACCCGAGAAACCTTGGCCACTGAAATGGAGTGCCTGAACTTAACCACTCAGCCATGGGGCTGGCCCCATGTTGAATTTTTTTTGGCATTTTGCCTGAAATATGCTCATATTGAATTCCCTCTTCCTTTTCTTTGTTATGCTCAGCAGTAATAGGATCAGTAGACATTTTCTGGTTTATATACAAGAGTTATAAACCTCTACTTCTTTAAAAAAGATGACAGTTTAAAAATCAGCATAAAAAATTAGATGTCTAAATATATGTTCATTGCAAAACACTACCTTTTCTAAAAGCTGTGTGCACGTAATTTATTAAAGAGCTTAATAAATATTTTTCTATCTAACTATATTGTCTTGTGTTTATTTCAGCTGTGCAGTGTGTATTTCATAGTGTAGAAGATCTCACTGATTTTGGCTTTGTTGAGTTAGAATTAATAGAAAATGAAATACAAATAATTAAATCCTGTGGCTGTATAAAACAAGGGCCATTCATTCTAAAACTTGAACCCAGTGGGGTCCCTTTAGAAATACTGTTGGTATTTAACTTTGCCTCCCACGGTTTTGGATCTAACCAAATTATTATAAATGTTTTATTTCTGTGCATCCCTAAGTATGCCATCATTTGCTTTTTTATGTAACATCTTTTAAAGGAATTCTGCTGGAAATAACTTCACATCAACAAGGCAAAGCTCAGGTCCACTAAACCAAGTGGAAGGTTTTATCCAGAAGTCTTCATGGTCGAAAGGCCGAGTTGATAGAGGAGGCCAGGAATGTAACTGAGCGGCCCTTAGCATCATTTAGAAGAAACTAGATTTACTTACTATGTAATATAGATGGTTATTTATAGAGTATATGGTGACACCTTGTTCCTGAAAAATAATTTCCACAGAGCCGCTTAGAATAAAAAATCTATTATAACTAGAAGATTTGAAGGAAAAAAAAAGACAGTCCACATTTACATCAAAATGTTTATTTTTGGATATAGACATTTAAAACATTCATCTCCAAGAACAGCTTCAATCAGGTATACAGTAAGAAATAGACTTTAAATCCCTAATACAGAAAAGGTAACAGAATTAATTTTTAAATGCTGCTGTAGACACTAGTGTTAGAAAAAAAAGTTTATAAATGAATTGTTCTGCACCAAAAAAATATGCAAAGAAACTTGAAAATAGAAATTGTTTGCCATTTGTTTCTCTGGTTGCTGTTTACCATAGACCCAGTGACTGATTGTCTTCAGCACACATCTAATTTGGCCATTTACTGTGTTTGGCTAATGTGATCCAAAATGTGATCTAGACAGTGCTTTTCACTGGAGGATTGACAAACACGCTACATACATTAGTGAATCTCCACACCACCTCAGTGAGGTAGGTTAGAAATATTATACAGAAATTGAGGCACAGAGAGGTAAGCGACTTGCCCAAAGTTCCCAGCAGCACAGTCCCTGGAAGAGGAGGTAAGTCTCCACACAGGACTCATGTGCCGGAGAGCTGGACAGGGACACCCTCATGTAGCATTTACTAAAGACTTACATAAAGCTGTAGCTGATCCTTTGAGTTTTCATAGCATTTCTGTACCCTCTTAAAGAAGGGGAAGTCTTTTGGGCAACTCTCCTACCCTTGGCTCTCAACTCTCCTCCTATTGTTCTCTTACGAACGCCTTCATGTCAAGACCGTAGCAGCCTTAGATGGGGGGACCAGACCTCTCACCTTTATACTTAAATAAGTAACCTATTTGGTAGTATTTTTGAGGTGTGTCCATTGGACAGACAATGGTCAGAAGTGATGGGATTTGGGACGGTGCCTATCAGGGCACTAACTGCGTATTTTCTGTGATCAGTTTGTTGAGGTATCACCTCTCATTCTTCACCAGATGTTGAGGAGCAAAAAGACTTGCATTTATTTAAGACAAATGCACGTTTAAATCCTGATCTCCCATACAGTGTTGGTAAATGAGTTTAAGGAATGTGTGATCAGTGTTGAATTTGCTACTTGGAAAACTTACTTTCCTCAGTCTTGGATTTGAAGCACCAAGGGTAAAAGGTGCCACAAGGAAAGTTTAAGAGTTGCCAATTACACTTTTTACTTCTCATTTAATAGAAGGAAAACACAGTGGTATTAAAATTGGTCATGAGCAGCAAAAATTCAGGAATAAAAAATCAATAAAAAGACTACAGTATAACTGGATAGGGAATTCTTTAAAAAGAAAGGCATGAATAAAATGGGTATTTTTCTTTCTCTTGTGAGGAATACTTTCAAAAAGTACATAGTAAGACTAAGATACCAAGTTGTATACTAATTTTTCAGGCCTTGGGCCTCAAATATATATATTCATATATAATACTCCAGTGTGAACAGCAATTTCATGAAATGTAAAATGTATCGTTTTTTTGTTTTTAATCACACACAAGTATTTATAACCACAGGTTCACCAGAAATCTAAAGCAAGGAGACACTAGTATAGAAATGTAGGAATAGGGGAATGAGTTAGTCCTCCACACACGGTTCTGATCAAAGTTTTTAGACAGAAGTAAACTAATTTATTTTTTTTTAACAATAGCCAACATGTCCACTATCAAATACATTTAGTATGAAAAAAGGAACATACATTAGGACGAAGTATCTGGGTAAAATGCTGTCGCATTTAAATAAAGCCTACTCACTCTCCTTGCTTTAGAGCTCCTTAGTGAAATGGAGGTGAGTTCGATGGAGTGCAGTTGGTAACCACTGAAAAACACGAGCCCTTTCAACAATGTTGCAACACTGTTAGTTTTTGGTTTAAACACACACACACACACACACACTCACAAATGCTAAGTGTACACACTACCAAATTTTGCGGTCAGCTTTTCCAAGAACTACTGGGGAAAGTTTCAATGCTGCAAATCCTCGAGGTTGCCCGACACCCCCACCTTGTTTCCAAATGACTCATTTCACATTTTGTTTTGATGATTGGCAGTGTCCCTTTTCTGCAGAGGTGCAGTGTAGTCACAAGTGCTACATAGCTGTAGTTTTCAAACAAAACCACTTATAATTTGTGCTTAAGTGGAGACTGTAGTTACAATACTGACACTTGCTTACTGGCCCTGTATTCTCTGTAAACAAGGAGGCTGTTTGCAACAACCACTTCAACTCTATTTACAGAAGGGTTCCCACAGTAGACACACCAGGCACAATGGTTGGTATGCTTTCTAAAAGCTGTGCATGTGCCTTGGTCTCTTAAAAAGACAGTGCTCCAAGTGGAACCTATGTGCAAACTTAAAAAATTAACGACAGAGTAGCTCAAGCAGCCATTTTGCTCCCAAGTCGTCTGAAGAACTTTGCCAGATTAAGCCAGGGCCCAGAGTGCTCACATCCACTTGCATTTCTTCTTTTCATCAAATAAGACTTTTACATGCAAGAGTTGTTTCTGAGCTTCTTCCAGCCCTCGTTCTCTTTCTAGTTTATTTAGAATCTGTTGACAATTAGAACAGTTATTTTAGATATTGTGGTTTTAGCATTACAATTCTGATTTTTGCATTCCTGATGCCGTGAGTGGTAAAATCTGTATGAAACAGATGCCAACATTTTCTTCGATCATTTACATACTCACTTTGCAAGTTGTTTTGCTAAGTCATTATCACAGGATCAACAACACTTTGGCTTAAAATAGAAGCTCGCAAGAAATACCAACTATTTGCTTACAAATATGGGGCCAGACTTCCAAGGCCCTGTTTAATGCATTATGTCACAGCCATTCCAAGCACAGCAAGCATTCCTGGGCAGCCAACATGCAGGCAAGTATTTCTTCTTAAATGCAGCAGGCAGGGGCATCCTGGTCAGAGATAAGTATTTCCCTTCCCCTCCCTCCTCTCCCCTCCCCAGTGCTTCCCTTCTAACCCCTGACCCCTGGAAAGAGGGATGCTTATCATGTTTAAGGAACTCATTGCCTCTACCCTACCTTAGCGCTTCACTTGATCTTCAAGTAGCAAATGGAATTGGTGAGCTATTCTCACCATTGACATGGATAGCCTGTGCCAGCATGACTGAGTGGGGGGAATCAGGGAAGGGGGAATTAACATATATTTGGAAACAGCGCATCTGATGACTGTGTCTGTGTGAATTCCCAAAGAAAAACATCCAGATTAAGGAGAATTAATCATAAAGGAGAATGGTTTATTGAAATAGTTGCTTAAGTTAGAAATGTCATACTTTCATATAACTATTGAATACAGAATCTAGGCAATTTAACAAGCTTAGCTTTCATTTTAGCAGGTTACAATCAAGCATAAGCTGGCCCCATTTAATAGGACCACTACTTACTCATCAAAGTTAACTTGAGTCACTGTGGCTGTAGGCCCCATTAACTCAATGTAAATTCAGGCTGGTCCAAAGCTGGGCAGCACGATAAAACTAAGAGGGGCAGCCACGTGCAGGGTCTGGCTTGGGCCAGGATCCCCCATCTCAGACAGGCTTCCTGGCCTCCTTTGCTGGCTATTTGGGATGCCAGAGCTGTCCTGAGACCTACAGAATGCTTTATAACCAAATCCTGGTGACTGATTCAGATCAATTTTTAAAAATGTTATTTAAAATCTTACCTCATCAAAATATTTTACGATGTATTTGTAGATTTCTGTCAAGGCCACTTCTTCATTAAATTCATTTTCATGTTTCTTAAAGAAAGAAGGCTTGTTGAGAAATTCTGAAATGACTTTTTTTTTTTAAAAAAAAGGAGTAACCAAATCTTATTTCTACTTTCTAACCATACCTTAGATTCCTGAGTTAAGAATTCTTCCATTTCTGAAGATGACAATGGAGGCAATTCCCTGATTGCTCTGTAGTAAGATTTTACTTCGTCTTTGTAGGTTGGGATATCCTTGGCATAAAGGAGTTTATTAGTTGGTGCTTCCTGAAAAAAAGCAATCACCGCCAAAAGAGTAAAAAAACCATGCGAAATTTATAACAATACCAATGCAGCTGAATCTCCACCACTGTTATTACCTCCTGTTAACAAGCCTGCTTCGTGCAGTAGGGCTTCATAAATGTTGACTGAATGACTGACTGCTGTCTAGATAGTTCTGGTGAGTCACTGTTATTTTCAGGCAGATTAAATGCTAATATATTCTGCCTTTCTCTCATAAAAGAACTAAAATTATTATTTTTGCATGATTTTGAGTTACTGTAACAATGGAACTTATTTCAATCATAGTTCATTACTAATGGTTGTAAAAGCCTGAATTAAAACATTTGCTCTCATCCTCACCCACCAGTGAATTTTGGCATTTATAAAAGACTTGATTGTAGGTCTGATTGAGCCATTTATGTAACAGTGAAAGTGGTAAGTGGCAG
Source organism: Equus caballus (assembly GCF_041296265.1). Classification (NCBI taxonomy): domain Eukaryota; kingdom Metazoa; phylum Chordata; class Mammalia; order Perissodactyla; family Equidae; genus Equus; species Equus caballus. The sequence goes on along the minus strand of NC_091711.1, from coordinate 25,070,942 downwards.
TGGCAGATCGTTTTGCTTGTCCTTGTTATTTTATTAGATTCTATGTGAAGATCTTCTAGCGTCCTCAAGAAGTGCAAGGTCATTAGTACTGATGTCTGATTTTGCAAAAGTTCCCTGGCAGTTTGAAAGTTTTTATGTAATTATAACAGTGATATATATATATAACATCTTCACTTAAAAAGTCATGATTTTTCTTAAAATTAAAAAACAATTCTACTCAGGGAAGATAGGTGAGTTAATGATAGGGTCCCAGTACATTTTTAAATGTATCAGTGGCTTGAATGGCCATATCAATGGCTGAATCAATGACTTGATGCATCATTCTGAAGGATGCCTAGACTGAAATATTACTGAGATTTTTTCATTTGTCAAGTTTAAGTAGAACCCACAGATCAGGTGATCATTCATTCAATAAAGATTGATTTGGCCAAGCACCGCACTGCGAGCAGGCACTGAGTGTAAAAAGGTGAAGAAGACCAGCACCGCCTTAAGAAGCTCACAGTCTAGTTGGGAAGACAACTACACAGTGCTTACACTATGACACCAGTAACTAGTAGCAGGGTGTAGAGTAAAGAAAAGGGGGTCACAGTAACTTCGAGTGATCTTAAGCAAGACTTGTTACCTCTCAGAACGTCAATTTCCTCATCTATAAAATGAGGGTAATAATAACTCCCTTATGTGGTTCTCATGAGGATTAACTGAAATATACTAAGAACATAGTAAGTAATCACTAAATGGCCATTTTTTACTATGAATAAATAAGCATTTAAGTGTCTTTCAGTGTGTTGTGTGCTGAGAAGAACTTTATTGGTCAAATGAAGAAAGTGCGTGGGTAATACATCAGGGGAAGTTCACAGAGTAGGTATATTTAGACTGATCTGAGTCTCCTGCAGTTTCTGGTACACATGAGGAAATCACGTGTGTTGAATGAATGAGTAAGTAGGGTTTTACTAGACAGGGTTTTGAGACAGGTGTGGGATGAGCACAGGGATATGAAAACAAGTTCACAGTAAGTTGGGGAAAAGTAAAAGTGTAGCATTGAAGGTCTATGGAGTATGCAAGAAAATGATGAGGCCAGAAAAAGAGAATTGAAGGCCAATCAGGAAGGGCCATGTGGCACTGCGAAGATTTTATCTGGTAGGCAATGGGAAGTATTTACAATTTTTAAGCAGGAGATTGACAAGATCGGATTTATGTTTCAGAAAGATAACCTGAGACAGTGAAAAGGAAAAGTTGGGGGGGTGAGATGGACGGCAGGGCCAAGGACACCAGCAAGGAAGCAGTTATCCCCGTGGAGAGGGCATGCAGGGATAGCACAGAGGAATGAGGAGAAAGGGACAGAGACATTTTGGAGAAAGAAGTGAGTAGTAACCAACTGGAGGTAGAGGCTCGGGGAAGGGAGGAAGAAGGAGTGGAGGATAATGCCAGGGATTCCGCCTTGAGAGACTGGGCAATGCTAGGAAGGCAAAAGTGAAAACAGGTTTGCTTTTGCAGAAACGGTGGTGAAAGGGAGCTCAGGTTTGGCCTGGGAGTCTGAGGCACCTCTCAAGCATCAATCACCCTTCATTCCAGGCACGCTTAAGATCCTTCTGCAAAGAGCCACTGCTCAGCATTAAAAGATTTTCTGAAATCCATGAGGCACAGCTACTGCTCAGTTTAATATACTTTGGAGTGCTTGAATAAGACCAAAACATCTCTTTCAGAGTTTGCTCTGTATTTTTACCTTTCTTTGCTTTCTTAGGGCTTTTGCTCAGCAAAGAAAACCATAGGAAAAACAATATTGGTGTTTTGATTATAAACTGACAAACTGGTGGTGGTAGAAATCTCAGGCAAGATTTTCTTCCCTAAAAGCAATTTGCTATATTCAAATAGACTCTTTTAGGTATATTCAGATGGAATTAATTTAGGCAAATTTCAGGAGTTTCATACTTCGGGTCTGTAATTTATTAGTGTCCACAGAATGTTTTTGTAGGAAACAAAGAAAATTTATACTTTGTGTTAAGTTTCCACAGGCAGAGTTCTGCAGTAGGTAGGGATAATAGTCTACTATTTTGGTTTTCATTTTAAAAAAAAAACTAGATTAAAAATAGAAATAAATGAGACAGATTTTAAAGAAAAGCCACTTTTCAGTGACCATCACTGTTTCTTTTCAGCTGGTGTGGTGTAGACCAATTGTTTATTATTTGAATGTTGACAAGAAAGAAAGAGTGGTTTCTTTCAGACTCAGGAGGACATACCAGAAATACTAAAGCTGGGCCTTACCTTCCCGAGTTGCTGCTCTGTGAGAGAAAATGCATCCATGAATGCCTGGGCAATCACTGATAAACAACCGTCTATGTGTGGTGTCTTCTTAATGTCAAAGACAAACTGAGGGTTCTTCAGGATGTTTACCCAGAAGCGAAGGGGAAGGCTGTTCCAAGAGAGAGAGAAATCTCTTTTCAAATGCAGCCATTCATATGAGGCGGATGCTCTGTTTATCACAGTTTGTAAACGGGTGTTTTTGTCCTTGTTATTGAAGTATGCAAGTCTGCTTTGCCAAACATACCAAGCAACAGATGGCAGCATCCCTCAGAGAACAAGAGGGGTTAAACTGACAGAGCTGCTGAAAGGGACGATCAGCGCAGGATAAGCCCGAAATTAGCCATTGGCAAGAATTTTCTCCAGATAGTTCTAGACTATATTTGACTACAGTTACCAACGAGAACATCTCATCAGATCTCCAGAACCTGACTTCTCACCCCTCTAAGTGCTACACTTCAGTCACCATCATCTCTCACCTGGATTATTACGCCCCAGCTCCTGACAGTTCATTCTTCCACAGCTACCAAGCAATCCTCTTAACACAGAAACAGATCCTGTCTCTCCTCTGCTCAAAACCCTCTGTGGTTCTCCGTCCCCTCTGAATGAAACCTCTGCGTGACCTGGGCCTGGACCCTCGTCTACTTCTGTTCACCATGTTCCTTCCAACCCCATTGGCCTCCTCGCTGTTCCTCATGCACACCAGGCAAGCTTGCGCCTTGGGACCTTTTGCTTTTGTGTCCATCTTCCTCAAACTGTCTTGCCCGCCACAGCCTTGTGGATAATGCCCTCACCTCTTTTAAGACCTGGCTCAAATGTCATCTCTATGAGGCCTCTCTGACCACCCTGTCCTGCCACTCTCTATCCTCCTTTCCTACTTTGTCCACTGCACTAATCACTTTCTAATATACTGAAATCCACCTATTTTATTTCTTGTCTGTCTCCATTAGAATGCAAGCTTTGTGTATAGTTCATTGCCATATCTCCAGCTCCTAATAGTGCTTGGCACATAGTAGGTACTCAAATAAATATTTGAATATGAACTTGGGAATCATTTAAAGTCCTTCCATTATCTCCTTCTTCACTACCCATGCTCAGATGCCACAATCTTCACAGTGAAATGGTACCTGCAGCACCCAAGCTTGGTGTGGTGTGGGAGTGGCAGGACCTGGGAATAAGAGGCTAGAACACAGGAGGGGAGTGAGCCGGAGTAGAGAGTTGGGAGAGACCTGTATTAAGTGGGAGGAGATCAGACCTAGAGCTCTGGAACTTCAGCTTTTAATATTTATTTAATCGGCCTGGCTAACACCCTCAATGCTTGGGAGAGCTTGAGCTTGCACTGACAGTTCTGTTACATGTTAACTCTGACTCTTACTCAGCTCGTGCACAAAGTATTTCCAACAGAGGTAATAAGCTATGTCTCTTTACTGAGGAGAAACGTAGAATAAATGTGGATGCCTTGCCACAGCTTAAAGTAAAATGTTAAAAAATGCAACAAAACACAATCCTTTGACTAATTCTCATGGTCTCTGAGTACTACATTTGATCAGCTAAAGGCAGACATTTCTATACAGAATCACAATGTAGACAGCTTAGAAACTGCAAAGTGGTTAATTCTCTGAGGGACAAATAAGAGTCTTTCATAAAATTACATGAAAAAAATACAAAATATTAATTTCTCATCTTTTGCTGGTCAAGCTAAGCTTGTTTTAACATTCCATACAAAGTCTTTTTCATGCATTAAGGATAATGGAGTTTGTTTATTTTATCCTAAAGAACAGGATTCTCGGCATAGGAATGGTTTCGTTTATTGTTTAAAAATAGTAACAGAGCAAGAAACTGCTTTGACGTAATAGCTTACCAAGCCAAGATATAGGATATAGGGATAAATGGATCGTTCTGTAACTCTCCCTGCCCCCCTTTTAGGTAAGATGCTGTTCCAGATTCTTGAAAACTGTAATCACCTACTGTTTGCTCCCACCTGTTTGTTTTCCAAATATGTACAACATCAGGATCTGTGATTTTTTTGTTTTCAGCCTGGGCATCCAAAAAGTCAAAAAAGTATTTTATAGCAAATGGGGCTCTGCTGTTGGGTAAACTCCAGATGCTTCTAAAAAGTTTCTCAAGCACAGAGTGAATCGCCACCTGAAAGGCAGAGAACATCAGACTTGGGAGATTAAAGAAAACAGGGCAGCAGCTTTGAAAACACGATGAAAAATGAACTCCCAGTTCAGAGAAAACGATGTGCTGTGCAAAACAGAGGAAAAACAAGCCGAAGAGAAACTACGTAAAATTGTCACCGAGGCCGACCCTCACTGGATGGGGCGACGGTCCTGGAAACCCACGCTCAGGTTTAGATTGGTTCATACGCTTCTTGCTGGTACCAACATTGTTTAGTCAACAGACAGGACATCCTAGATACCTCTAGCAGTTGAAAGGTCAGTTGTAGGGCCGTCTACATAAACCAAAAAGCCACGGGTGTTTAGCTTTTATTAGTTATGTTCAGCCTGGAAAAACTCAAGTGACGTTGCTCGGTTCCCAGAATTTTTCCCGTTGCTCATATTTCCATCATAGGGTTTTGTTGTGTACTTTCCAAAGAATTTGAGTGTTTTACAAAAACCAAATAGGCAGAGTTCTGTGGGACAGATGAGAAAATCAAGAGGCTCTGGTGGCCCCTACCCGCTAGACAAATCTACTCAGCTCTAAGCAGACCTGCCATAATCTGAAGCGGCAGGCCCAGCAGGAGACTAGGGCCAGGTGCAGATAATAGCATTTATATTGCTAGTGCTTTCAGGGAGAAAAAGATCACCACAGACTTCCGTTAATCCCACTAAAAGCCACATAAAATAAAATCTGCTCCCGATTTGCTATTCCACTGGCTTTCACATCTGACACTTCTATATGTGAACAGAAGTCTTAATTTTAAAATGAAAAAAAAAATCAGAGTTACTGGGTTTATAGTCACTGACCCCCTCCTTCATTTTATTTATAATTCAAAGAGGGAGTTTTATTGCTCATCTATAACAAATAAACAAAAAGGAATAATTATGCTGTCAACCTAAAAAAATAACAATAGTGAAATGGTGGGTAAAGGGACTGGGAACAATATTAAATGCCTGATTGAAGATGCTACAGTAGAAATTTGTAAAGTGCTGTTATCTTTGCAGTTTATTAAAAAAAGAAAAAAGAAAGAAGAAGGAGGAGGAGGGGGTAGGAAGTGTGTACAATTTAAACTTTTCATTTTGCTTTGCTAGAAGGCACAAGGGATTTGTAACATTTTCACACTTCAGTGGAAATTAAGTTAAACACATAATACACCCCCTAGGTAGCCATAAAAACGCTCCCAGAACAGTAAATGTACCTTGGTCGACAGCAGTTTTGTCAAATACATTTCTTTTACTTTGAACTTGTGCTTCCCTCGATGTCTCTTTCCTTGCACATCTTGGAAGGCTTCTGAATCTGGTAAAATCTAAAGGGAAGTCAGCAGAAGCGTTACCCAAGGAGACTCTTCGTGCTACAGAAGGCATCCAATTCACAGCAGCAAGCACAAGAAAGTCTGAACTCACCAAATGGCAGTGGTCTTCCGAGTATTCCACTTCTGAACGCCAGAGAAAGGGAGAGAAAACATTAAAAAAACAACCACGGGCTAATTGGCCTGCTCATAAAATGCCCCATTTGTGCTATAAACAGAAGAGGTTACTTGAGCTCTTCTGCTTGAGCTCTTCACAGCTACCTTTTCTTTCCCCTGCTGCGTCTTAAAATCTTAAGAGCAGTGTGAAGACGGGTGGGTCAGGGACTGGAGTGGGAAGCAGCTTCGCTGTTGCTGGAAGTGTTAAAACAGAGGCTGAGTGATCACTTGCTGAGGACGGGGTAGGAGTGGTGCAAGTCCCATTCATTTAACAAGGGTACCTGGAGCAGCCACTCTGTGCTAGGGGCTATGAGGCAAACGCAGTAAGACAGCCCTAGATACCGCCCTAATGGAACTTACATCCTAGCCAATGAGAGACTTCATACTACTAATTACACAATTAATTAATTACAATTGTGATAAGGACTGTGAAGAAGAATTATATGCTAAGAAACTCTAATGAAGGACCGAGCTAGTGTGGGAGGCTTCTCTGAGGAAGGGATGTTGGAGCTGAACCTAAATGAATGGATAGAGTTAGCCAGACAAATGGAGGAAGGGGCATGGGTGTAAAGGTCCTATGATGGGAAGGAACGTGACTCCTTCTAGATCTGAAAGAAGGTCAATGAGGTGGAGCTCACAGAACAGTGTGAGAGTGGCACCAAGTGAGGACAGTCTTGGAAGAAATGTGGCGGTGAAGGGAGTGGTAAATGGAGGGAAAAGAGGGGTTAAAGCACTAGGGGTTTTGTTTTGAAGATGAGAAACTAGAACATCTTGAAATGCTAATGGAAAAAATACAGTAGATGCAGAGATATAGAAAGTACAGGTGAGAGAAGAGATGACTGGCCATGTAAGAATGCTCAGAAGGTTGGAAAGGATGGCAGGATCCAAAGCACAGGTGAGGGACCGGCCTTGGATGGGAGGAAGGACAGTCCTGGAATGTCAGGGGAAGCAAGGAGGAGGAAATAGGCGGACGCAGGTAGGGTGGTAGGTTTGGTGCTGGATGTTGAGGGAGCTCTGATTTCTGTCTTCTCTGTGAAATACAGGGTGGAGTCATCCACTGATAGGAGAGCTGTGCGGGTCAGAGCTTTAAGGAGAGAAGGTAGCAGTATGGAGAACACAGAGTGAGTTGTCTAGAGAGACGCAGTGGGAGTAGGTTGCACTGAGACCTGGTGAAGTTGGGCACTATCAATTTATAATGACTCCAACTGTGCTGTTGTGTGCCTTTTCTCCTGTGGCCGCCTGGGTGTAGGTTCAAGAAACGCTAGGAGTTGGGTTCATCCAGGGTTGGGATTTTGACAGAGTGGGTGATGAAAGGACAGAGGGGCAGGGGGTTTGGAGGGTTAGCAGGAGAGTGATCAAAATGACGGCTCTCAGCTGGACTGGACGGAGAGGAAGCAGAGGCGTTGAGTGCCTGGAGGTCCCATGAAGAGATCCAGATGCAAGATCCCCAAAGAATAAGCTCTGCAAAAGGCCCAACCTTTGAAGCCTAAAATACACAGCTCTTCAGCTTTTTACAACACAAGGACTCCAATCCCCTTATGCCAGAATGACTGCCACCCTCTGCAAGATGGCTTCTCTCAATATAGCCTGATGTAACGATGGATGGTGGGCGGTCCCCAAAGGGATGTCCTACAAGCTACCAAACTATGCTATTGACTGGGGAGCCCTGCCTTGCCCGTTTGCAGTGACCAGGTGCTTGGACCCACCAGGCTGCTCTTAGTACTAATTCAGGAATCTGGAAGCCCCACCTCCAGCCGTGTGTATGGCAAGGACCTGCTGGTGAGGCCCAGAACCTTTCCGAGGGCTGAGAACTGATGGTCATGGCCAGGGTATAATGTCTCTGGAGACAAATCTGGAAGGGGTCTAGGGACTTTCTCAAGGCGCTGTCACAGTGTTTTCCTGCCCCGAGGCTATCAGCGAGGTAGAAGAGTTTAAAGACCAGCCTGTTGACTTTCCCATAAAAGCTCCCCCTTTAGTTTGTCTCTCCCCACTTTCTGGGTATTCTGTAAGTGCTCTCGCTAGGAGATTTGGGCTTTCGAATTGGATTATCTTATTTGTTCAGGCTTGCGTGGCTGTGTGATTATCTGCAAGCTTCCCTCTCAGTTTGCCAGCACATCTCCTCTGTTAGGCCCCATCCTACTGAGAAGTTGGAGAAACTCTGCCCTGAGCTTAGGGCTGTTCAGAGGCAGCAACTTCCTCAGTAGCTCGGCAGTCCAGGCCAAACACCGTTTACTGTTTCCTGTCCTCTTTGCCGGGCTCACATTCTCAGGACCAGAAACAGATCGAGATGGCTTTTCTCCACTTTCTGAGAATCACATAGCAACAACTCAATCTCATCTTTCTGACAATATATCTGAGAGGCAAAAAGCGACACTTTATAAAGCTGGGTGAGAACAAAAGGTTAACAATATTATATTGGTTACCTGAAGTAAAATTTGCTATCCTCTTAAAGACTTTTATAGTGGAGCCATTTGATATCTGAAAGCAAAGATAAAAAATATATGAGTTTTCAAAATTTAATGTATTTCTCAACTTCATCCAGGAATTAGATGGCTGGATGGATCTTACATTCTCTCACTTATTAAATCAAATATTTATCAAGAATTTCTATGTTCTGGGCAGTGTGCTGGGCGGAGGCTGGGCGCTAAGGATGAGCAAGACACTGTCTCTGCCCTCAAGGAGCTCACGGTCAACTGAAGGAGACAGACAAGGCAATGAGATGCCGTGGGGCAAGTGCCAGGACGGGGAGGCCGAGATGCTGTGGGACCACTGGGAGGTGGCCAGCCCCAGAAGAGGGGAAGACCAAGCTGCGCTAGGATACACCCCAGCCTCTCGATGTCAAGAGAGGCTTGGGCCACTGTAATTTTTTGAGGTTCCTACTATGTTAAATGCAGAAACAGCTTTTTAAAAACTGTGGTATTAAAAGCTGGTGTCTACCTTATGACAGAGCAGTTTCACATCTAGGTATATACCCAACAGAAATAAGTACATATCCTGATGGTAAACTATTTGTAACTGCCCCATACTGGAAATACCCCAAATATCCATCAACACTAGGATGAAGAAATAATTTGTGGCATATCCATACAACAGAATATTATAAAACAATGAAAATGAGCCAATTACTGCCACACACCACATGGATGAACCTCACAATGATCATGTTGAGCCAAAGAAGCCTGACACAAAGGGCTGCGTACTGTGTAATTCCTTTCACATAAAGCTAAATTAAAAAAGTCAAAACTATGATGTGAGATGTTTGGAGAAGAAAGGGGGGTAATGATTAGGAGGGGGCTTCTGAGGTCTCCGTAATGTTCTATTTCTTGACCCGAGGTAGTTACAGGATGTGCTCACCTTGTGGTAATTCATCCACCAGTACACTTATGGTTTGGGCTCTTTTCTGCAGGTATATCATATTCTTAAAAAGAAGCTTGTAAAATCATAAAAGTTGCATATACTTTTTAATAAAAACTTTAAAATTCAGGCATAACAAAGGAAAGTACTTAATGTTCACTAATACTAAGTGTACAGCTCAATGAATGTTCACTGAAGTGTTTACCAGTGTAACCACTACCCACATCAAGATATAACGTTATATTTCAAGACCCTGAGAAGTACCCCATTATCCCTTCCCAGTCAATAACCACCCCATCCTCATCCAGAAGTAATCCCTATTCTGACTTCCATCACCACTGATTAGTTTTATCTGGTCTTGAACTTCAGATAATGGAATCATACAGTATACACTCTTGTGTCTAGCTTCTTAGGGTCAACATAAGGTCTGCAATGTTTACCCATGTTGTGCAGCTACCAGCAGCTCGTCCTTTTTCAATTACATCGTATGAATGTATTAATTTAAAAATCCCCACATCATAAAAGGACAGAGGTATTGACACGGCCTACAACATGAGTGAACCTCAAAAACATGCCAAGTGAAAGAAGCCACTCACAAAAGACCACATATGGTACAATCCCATTTATATAAAATGTCCAGAAGAGGCAAATTTATACAGACAGAAGGTAGATTACTAGTTGCCTAAAGTAGGGGTCGAAGGAATGAGGAGTGACTGCTAATGAGTTCACAGTTTCTTTTTGGGGTGCTGAAAATTTTCTAAAATTAGATTGTGGTGATGACTGCACAACTCTGCCAAAACCCATTGCATTGTACCCTTTAAAAAGGTGACCTTTATGGTATACAGATTACATCTCAATATATATTTCCACATATAGATTATATCTCAATCAGCTGTTAAAAAATTACCACAGGGGACCAGCCCTGTGGTGGAATGGTTGGGGTTCTGCACTCCGCTTTGGCGGCCTGGGTTTGCATGTTTGGATCCCCAGCGTGGACCTGCTCCACTCGTTGGCCATGCTGTGGAGGTGTCCCATGTACAAAATAGAAGAGGACTGACACTAATGTTAGCTCAGGGCTAATCTTCCTCAAGCAAAAAACCCCAAAAAACAGGAGAATTAACAATGGATATTAGCTCAGGGTGAATCTTCCTCACCAAAAAAAAAAAAAAATTACCACAGACTTTAAATGTTCACATTTGACAAATCTTTTACCACATGGATACACTATTGTAATACCTATGCATAGCCTCTTTTGGAGATAAAGTCAAGAGTTCTCACCTGAGGCCTTTTGGGACTGTGGAATACAGGACCAAATGGCCCTCCAGTGCGTCCCTCCCCAACACTCAACCAGGGGAAGAAGTGCCCTTCAGGCCAGGGGGACTAGATGCTAAGATGCAGAGAGCAGGCCTCACTCCTTGGGAGGTGTCAATTGTTCTAGGGGCTAGTGCACAAAAATACAAGACAAACAGATCTAAAGGAAGAGGCAGGTGGGGGATACACACACCCTCACCTCATTCTGGGACTGTGGAGAGAGGACGAACCCTGTCCTTTCCGACCATTATCGGCTAAGTGCTTTCTCCCTCCACGCTGAAGCTCTAGGCCCGTTCCGAATTCTAAAACTAATTTGGGGCTGTCCTTCCGCAGTTTGGAAAAAAGGAGAAACCAAGAATTTATCTTCTGGCCTGCTGCACATTGGTTATCAGAATGTACAAACCTGCTGGGCAAGCACCAAAGGATTACAGCCTAATCTCCTTCAAGTTGCACCCGCAGAGGAAGGAACACAGAGCGAGGAGCCCCCGGGCATAGCTGCGCAGCCAGCTGCGTCCAGCCAACCATGAAGTTGAGGCCAGAGGCCTCCAACTGCTGGTGTTCACGACATCTTATGGAGAAGGGGACGCTGGGCAAGGGCTGGCTGGGACCATCTGGCTCTGCCAAGTGTCTTGAGCACAGATTCTAAACTCTTACTGAGCTCTTCCACTCTGCTGTTGTTACCAACCCTCCTCCCCTCTCCCCTTGAGCCATCCATTGTTTTCTGGCTGATTTTTCTATTCTCCTCCAGATCTGATGCAATTACAGTAAACAGTCTGTGCAGGCACCCCCTTAGCAATACTCAGACACCGAGTTTATGAGAACGTTTGAACAGAGTCACAAAATTCACGCCTGTGAAGAGCTGGATATGCTCTGTTTCTAAGCCAATAAATATCTTTTTATAAAAGGAAGCTGGTGATTCATCCTGGGTAATTGTCAAAGAATGAATCCCAAATGGATCCCGTTGAGTGTTGAGCCAATACTCTGCCACTGTCAGACGCTTTGTTTTGCCAAAAGCGAGCACCCTTCCTCTATAATCACAAACACCGTGGATGGGCCTTCCGATGAGGAGCACTGCCAGAAGTTTAAATGTCTTTTCAAGAGCTGGCAACGACTCATGGCCGGCGCTGTGCTCGGGCATTAAGATAGTGCAGACGCGGCTTGTACCAAGGAAATTTTACTCTGAAATTATCTCCCGAGAGCAAGTGTAAAAGCATTTTATTAGTGGATGAGTTGTGTGTGTGTTTGCGCATGTATGTGGTGAGTGTATTTCTAACTTCCACAGCTGCTCCCGGGCTGGAACATTTGCCCGCCATGTGACACCTTAACACCATCATGGAGACAGAAAACTAGTTTATTTACAGATGTTTGTGAGGGGAAAAGGTTTCCATTTTCTATTTTGCACAAGTCAGCTGCTGCTGAGTTAAGGACAGAAACGCCTTTTTGAAAAGTGCCACAGAATCCAAAGTGTTAAAAATATGATGCTGTTTGTTCCATCCGAGGAGCTCCGAATGCTTTCCTGAGGGTGACTCATTAATCCTCCCCTACTCCTGTGAGGCAGGGAGCGCCCTCTGGGCCCCTACTTTAGGAATGAAAACCAAATTAAATCAAAGAAAGATTAATGTCACTAGATGGGTCTGCGGCAGGAATGTTCCTCCAACCCAGAGCAGAGCTGGTACACACAGCAATTTCAAATTAAATTCCTTCTACTCTCACGATGCTCCAGAATTCAATGTGACAACAAGGCCATACCCCTTCAATGGTGGCTGCCCACGTTGGAATGAGGCAGAGATGGCTGTAGACTTTTCCATCATCGAAATTAGGAGTTGTGAGCACACAGAGAGAAATGGAAATTTAAATTGTGTCAACAATTTAAAGTCACTCCCGAAACAAACAGAAGCTACTCATCTTCCAAACCGTTTGCAAGTGAAGGTGAGGTTTCTTTGTGGTAAGATAGTATCTTTACGGCATAAGTTGAAGATAATTCCATAAAAGTAGATTTTCTAGAAATATAAGGTTGAACTTATATTTAACCTTATGAAACTGCCATTTTTGTGGGTAAAAATGGTTCAGATTTTGGAAATTTCATCTGGTTTATCCTGAGAGGAAACTTGGAATTTTAGCCTCAGAATTTTATGGAAAATTATGAACAGTGATTATATTCACAATTGAATATGAATATGGTCTGAAATATTATACTTTTTCCTTAAAGAAAAAAATCTGCAAACACAATAATCAAATCACCACATGGAAACCCTTACTGATATCTCTCAATCCTAAAATGACATCACATGGAAACAGAATTCTGCTCAGTTAGTGTTGTCCCAGCAGCCACTTGTCAACACTGCTCTCCCCGTCTTCCCCTTAGCCCTCCCCACTGACACCCCAGGGCTGGAGACAGATGAAAAGGCAATCTTTGTTCTCAGGCCAGAGGGATAACCTCGCTCAGTCCTTCAGTGGAGGAGGCTCAGGGCTCATCAGAGAGTTCAGAAGGGGCCTGTGAGAACATTCTCAACAGGCCCATGAGACCACACCCACGGTTCCTGGCACCCAGCACCGAGCTCTAAAGGACTCTTGAAACTAGTGAAATGCCAGTTGGGCTTGTGCTTCTTTCTTGTGTACTTGGAATTAGCCCTGGCCAGCAGCAAACTTCCCCTGAGGACAGTCAAAGAAAACCCTGAGCTGTATTCCCAGGGTGTGTGTGAAATTGGGCACCTAAGCGCTCCTGTGCTTCTGTTGGGCTGGAGCTATTAGCTCTTGGATGTCTGAAAGAGGCCTCCCTTTTGATGAAGGTAACTGTCGTCGTCTTCAAGGAATACTGGCCTTAAAGGATGTTAAGCAGGATTAGAAATAAGGAAGCATTTTGATAAACTCACAGACATGAGATGCATCATAAGATTTTAAACGAAGTTACTCTTTTGAATTTGACATCAGAGAAGGTAACTACCAGGCATTCTCATAAATCGGCCCCAGCTCTCTCGCCAGGCCGCTTCAGAGGCAAGGAGCGTGGGCTGCAAGCCCAGTTCTGAGCAAGCTTATCCCTCTGGCCCGGAGAAGAGCCACAGTCTCTAGTGAATTCCTTTTTCATCTGCTTCCAGCCTTGGGGCATCAGTGAGAAGAGTATGTGACCTTGGCCAAGCTTCTTAGCCTTCCTGTGCCTCAGAATGGGAATAGGGACAGCATCTACTTCACTGGGCTGTAAAGCGGACTAAAGGAGTTGCTCTTTGTCAAAGCCCCCAGAACAGTGCCCAGTGTACAAGGAGTACTCCAGTTGTTTGTTAAATAAGTGTCTAAAGTCGTTCACGCTGTAAGAGACCTTTAGAGATAGACCAACCCCTTTGTCTTGGGTCACAGATGACACACCTGATTGGAAGGACCACTGACCTTACCCAGCAGACTCTTTGGAACATTCCTATGAGCTTTTAATGCTATTTGAATGACAACTTTGGTGTCAGCAGTGACCATTTCGGCATTAGCCTGCACCGGCACAAGGAACACTGTTCAACGACAAGTGGTTAAACATCTTTTCTGCCCCTCGAAACCTCGCAACTCAGAAGGAGAGGTGTGATCGGTAGAGAACTTCTCCTGCCAGACACAACACCTGCCCTGCACATTCGATGCCACTCCACAGCGGAGTGTGGGCATGATAACACGGTCCAGCGAGAAGTCACGTGAAGGGGCGCAGGTGAGGGGAACAAAGCCTGGACCCGGAGAAATTGGCCCCCAGTCCCTGTACACACACACAACTGGCCTCGTCAGCTCCACAACACAGCGCAGGCCCCTGCACAGGAAACGCACACACAGCCACGGCCAGTTAACGAAGCACTCGGGGAGGATTTAACTCTAGGGGAGCAAGATGCCTCTGGCTTAATGTTTGTAAAGAGGTCGGCTTTACCCCACGTCTGCACAGGACAGAATGAGACTGGAGCAGAAAGGCACCTGCCTCTGCGTTCCTCTGATGCAAACTGAGTAAGGAAAGCCCCTTCCTTGCAGGGCAGTTGTAAACATGAACTGTGCTCATGCGTGTGAACAGTGCCAGGCACCAGCTGTCACTGTCACCATCGTGGAAAGCAATCTTACCGATGCCCTGGGTTGGCAAGGATGCCATCCTGTAGGTGACAGGACATTACTGGCCATTTGGGGCTCTGGAGGCTGCATCTGATCCACGAGATGCTACATCTTTGCTGTGCCTTCAGATCCCCTTTATAGGGACCTGTTCAAGTAAACCAACAGTAAATCATTCTGAGGCCACCAGCCACGCTCTGTTCGCCCCAAGGACAGAACAAGGCGAGAAGAAACAGGCTCACACTCCAGCAGCAGGGACTGTGTTTAGATAGTAGGAGGAACTGGTCGTCACTAACGATTAACTTTAAATCCTAACTAATTTAGGCTAATTGGAGGGAAGTGAGTCTGAATCACTTAAAACTCTGAGTTAGACCCTATTTTTAAATGAAATATAGTTTTTTGCTTTCAAGCACTTACAGTGACTCAAACTAGGGCGCTTTAGTAAATGAATAAGAGTGATAATTAGCATCTTGTCTCTTTGGAGGGAAATGCAAGTGCTGGAGCAGAAAATTTTTCTTTAACAAAATGGGTAAAAGCAAGCTTCAGCTCAGCCCCATCAAATTATTCCAAATTTTGAATCTGCAGGGGCGCTACTAAACCGGGCATAGATTTAGGAGGCAGAGGGTGGTGGTGAATACTTTTTTCGTAGTGGTCTTTGAAAATCAGGGCATTTGAGATGGTCTGGGCACAAGGGAGCATGGGGCCGACGACCTCTCCAGTTCCCTTCATGCTCTCTGCGTTTCCTTGCCTTACGGCTTAGCTTTTTAAACATAAGGAGAATCCTCTAAGCCCCTATGTCCTAGTCTTGTCATTTATTACCACCATGTGGCAACACTAGGGTATGAGACCAATAAATCACTTGGACGGGAAGTGACTACAGGCCGGATTAATTTCATTATCATCCTTAAGCAGATAGGTGTCCAGCATGGCCCAAATCTCAGTGAAGACCGACGTTCTGTCTCTCCTCACAGCCTTCCTCTTGCCTGGCAGACAGCTGGAGTGGCTTGTCCTACCTTTCCCTATCAATGGCAGTGAGTGACCACACCCCTTCCTTTGGGGCCCACCCATGCCCCACGGGTGCCAGGAGATGCTGAGAAGCCGGACCAGCGTGGCCCTGCTCCCCACACAGCTGAGCAAGGCAAGCACATCAGTCAAGGGCACCAAAGGAGGGCATCTGTGGCTGTGTTCCTTCCAAACTTGCAGTCACATGTTGGCTGCCCCAACACAGGCAGAGAAGGAGACGGCCGCAGGCTGCAACCCTGAACGTCAAACTGATGCCATAGCAAGTCCGTCTCAGCACTTCCACCCGGCAGGGCAGCAGCCCCAACTCTACCCTCCTCTTACTCATTAAATTCTCCCAGGAGCAGCGCTTCAAGTGCGGGCCCCCCCATAGGAATACATACGTTCAGAAAGTTCCCTGGAGATTTTTACCAACTCCAAAAGCTAAGACCCACAGCTCTTGGCAACATGATTCCAAGGTTGGAAAGTCCGAGCTGCAGGAGGGTGAGCACAGCAGCAATTTGCTAATGCACAGCTCTGTCTGCTGGGCGCCCTCCAGCAAAGGCTGCAGGGGCAGCCGTCGGCCACGTGTCACCCAAAGCAGCTATTTCCAAACTGGCTCTGAGATCCACTCAGCCGAAGAGCCCAAGGATGAGGTGTCCTCTGTTCCTACCGTTGTCCAGAAAGCTCTGCTCAAGGAACAGTCTCAGCTTCTTTCTGGGTGAGGGGACCCCCGCAGGGTCCAAAGGCCTTTCTGGCGCAGACATGCCTCCTGGGACCTTACAGTCACGAAAGGCAGGAGGTTCCTCCTCTCCAAGCGGCCTGGAAGCAGCTCCTCCATCTCTGGAAACGTACTCGCATCTGTGCCTCCGCCCAGCCGTCCCCGAGTGCCATTCTGACCCCTCCCTCGCTCCAGGATCTCTCTCATCTGCACGGCCTGTGGCGTCCACCTTCTGTGCATCTCTGAGTCCATCTCCCCATCTCCATTTCCAGAGCCACTGTGTCATTTCTGATCACCATCATTCCTCACCTGAAATTCTTCTAATGCCAGCTTCTTAATGGATCTCCCTATTTCCGGGTTTGCACCTTATATCCATGCTCCACGCACAGCCACAGTCATTTTCCGAGACACAGATCTCCTCTATTAGGATCCTCCAATGGCTTCCCATCATTCTTGGGAGGAAAGAACTCCCGAAGAAGCTAACTGGGCCTGCATGACCCACACCTCCCCGTCTTGCCTCCCCCCGCAACTACTCAGGCCTTCTTCTATGAGAGGCTGTGTGAATACTGCTTAAGCCACAGACCCTACAGTCCAACAACCTGGGTCCAAATCTTGCCTCTGCCACTGAATAGCTATCGGTAAACCTCCCTGACCTAAGGGTGCCCATCTATGATGCGGGTTAATACTATTACCTACTCATAGGATAGGATGAGCCGAAACAAGGGAAATGTGGAGGCAGCACCTGCCACAGAGTAAGGGCTATTAGCGCCTCATTATGATAACAGCTCAGAGTCAATCTTGGCTGTTATTGGCTCTCACTGCGCCCCTGCCCCTTGAGAAGTTTCAGCCAGTCTAAGTCTTCTGTGGAAGGACACGCATGCTCTCCCTTCCCTGCTGGGTGGGCTGGCACTCCACTCCTGGTTAAGCTCTCCTTCAAGTCTCAGCTAGTCACAGCTTCCTCCAAGAAGCCTTCTCAGATGCTCTGAGCCACAGCACGATAACTTCGCCTCACTGCTTGCCTCCTTGCCCCCTCTCCACTCCTTCCCCAGGGCTGGGACCGGGTCTTTGTTCCTCTTGCTCACATGCATCCTCAGCTCTTAGCACACACTGGATATTCAACAAATATCTGGACAATGTTGCTGAATGACTCCCAATGTCCCAGTGTGTCCAGGAACCCCCCTGCCCCCTCTCTCTGGTTCCTGCAGGCTTCTGGGCACTCAGATCTCTGAGAGGTGATGTGTGCCCCTCACCCACCTCGACACTCACCCAGCAGGTCAGGGGCCAAAGGAGGCATCGGTGAATATTGCAAAGGCAGAATGTAGAACTTCTTTAGGAAAAAAGGACCATACCCCAAAGGTTACATGGTCAAGGCCCCGGACCCACCAGGCTTTGTTCTCAGCAAGCTTAAATGGTAACTGTCCTATGGCTTCGCCGAGGAACATGAAAGCCAGAGAACCTCATAAAGGTGAAGTTTCTGACTGAAACTGCAGGATGGAGAGCGACTGGACCACGTGAAAATCGAAGCCCCTGGAGAGGAGGCTCCGGGGGAGCCGGTGGACCACAAGAGGCAGGAAGTCACGGGCCCTTCCAAACGAGCAACTAAGGAAAACTTCCTCCCCAGGAACAGGCAGTCTGCTAACTAGTCCAGAAAATGGGTGGGAGTCCTGTCACTTTTCAAGAATTTACCTGGTACTGGAGATTATCCAACCCGGTCAGGACTGGGGATGAGAAAGGAGACGTTGGGGGCTAAGCCGTGTTCTTACCTCGTAGTGGCCGATGGTATTTAGCTTGGTTATTCCATCTTCAAGAATCACAGAGGAACCATCAATATCCAGAAGTTCTTTTTGTCGTGTGCCCAATTGAAGCTCTGGAAAAAAAGAGCATTTCGTTCTCTTTTAAAATTACAGTGCGAATTCTTAAATGCTACCCTATTACTTTTGCAAATATTATTTATAAATAGATAAAACTTAAAGTGCTAAATATTTGTTTGAAGGTTCAGAGATCCATCAGCCAGACCAGCAGCCTGGGTTTTGCTGGGTGTTTTTGTGTTTGGGGCCCTGATTTTAAGGCCACTTTTCCCTGAAGCTTTTACTCTGAGGCTAAGCCTGGAAGTGAAGCCAGATGAAGACAAAATAACGCATCCTCAGAAGACTCCAAAGGCAATCGTGTGCTCACACACGTGCGTTTGTGTGTTCACATGCAGCTGCACTGTGAACTAGGTTCTGTAGGTCTCTGCAGGGTTGGGGGCTAATATCCTAACACCAAGGGTTCAAACTCCTTCACAGAGGATGCCAACTTGTGCCGAGGCTCAGAACATAGCCCAGAGATGTGTGTTTTCCTTTTTTGGGGAACCTGCACAAGTTTTACTTATTTTAATGTCAATTCAGCACCAACATTTTAAAATCGAAAGATTGCACATAAAAATTTGGACTTCTGATTTCTCTTTTAAGAAACCAGACCATCTGGGAACACTGACCACACAGGCCTGCATGGCAACCATCAGCTGAAGCTCAGCGGCAGAGACCCCTTGGATAGGCATGTCTTTCCCCAGTTAAGTCGGGCCCCCCACTTCCACTGTCCTAGGCAGACTGACACCCCTCTTCATGGTACTTCCTGCCCCTTCGAGCATCTGAGTCTGTGAGCCTCTGCTATGTAGCTGCCTCTGGTATGGGATTTCAATACAATTTCCGGCTGGTCTAAGGCTTTGCCTTAATTTTCTGAGGCCAGCCTTGGAGGGAGCTTGGAAGGTCAGCAGACATGCAGAAGCCTGGCACGGCTGATACGCTGTGTCCCTATTTACCCTCAGACTACAACATGAAGCTTCTAGTCGGCTTGTCCTGCTCCCTGCCTTCCTATACCTGATGCACACAAACCCAGAAACGGTGTGAGGACACTACTACCAATTTGGCAGTGGCAGGACTGAGACCTCTGGGCTGTTTTCCCTGTGGTCAGGTTCCATGCACCCATCTGCTGTGCAGTCAGAGCACTCCTTTGCAAGAAGCAGGCTCAGGGCAAGGCAGTGGATGGTCCCAGGTCACGTGATAGTTTCCTGGCGGGGGCCGCCCCTCTAACCCTGCCTCTAACCAAATGAGCTAAAATGGTCTTCAAGTGCCCAACAGTCCATCCGACAGAAGGAAACAGAGTTGGGGGAGAGGTGCCTTAGCACCTTGCTTTCTTTGAAGCCAGGTCATGTAGTTGCTACCCATTTGCATGGTTTCACTCAAATCTGCCAGACACTGCCCCCAGGCTCCTCTCAATGGCCTTTTAGCAGAAGGGTCGACTTGCAGGCCGGGTGGGATGATTTTAATTGCCTGCTTAGCTGAGGCTACAACTGCACATGGAGGGGAGATGAACCTTGTTACTCTGCCTGTCACCGCTGCGATGTGACTCTTCTCTCCTGCCCCATTATCTGCTATCAAATCCCACGACGGTCTCCTGGGAGGGCTGCGTGGAGCTCAACTTTAAAATGTTGGTGAACACTGGAGTGAAGTGGGGCCCTGTGAGCTCGCTCACGCATATGCTCTCCTCTGCAGTCTACCAATAGAGCCCAAAAATGAATTCACAGCAGATGCCGCCTCATGGAGGGGGAGGCTGGAGAACATACTTAATGCAGGAGGCGATTAGCACAGACGAAGATGACCTTTCCGGCATACTGGAGTTAACACCCAGAGTCTGAGCCACCCACTAATGACACACTCGGTAACACAACAAACAAATCAAATGCCAACGTGAAACGCAACACATACAGAGGGCACGGGGCTTACACCTTTTCGTACGTCTCGATGCAAGGTGAATCCCATTCAGTCTCAGGGTTAGCAATCTCATGAATCTGATTTACAAACATAATATTTAAAAAAACAGTATCTCTGAAAGATTATGCTTCCGAGGAGGAATCATGATGCACTTGGGAGAGCAATGCAGTCTCTCGGCCCCTGTCTATAAGGCCGTATAAGCTTCCCCAAACAGAAGCTTGCTACTGGGGGCAGGGAGGGAGGAGGGGGAGGGAGGAGGATTGGGACAGGGGATTGGGACAAAATAGCTCCCACATCTCCTTACCAAGACCAATTTCGTTCAGCTGAAGTCCATAAGGAGAGCCGTTTTTGCTTAGGAATGCTTGGAAAATCTTTTCTTTGGCTTGGCCTATGGTATCACAATCAAGAACATTGACTGAAATATTCCGACAGACATCTGCACTCTCATTTTCCGGGATTTTTTCAAAGACGACGTTTAATGCCTGCAAGAATACAAACAGATTTCCAAGTCTATTAGCTAATTGCAGTCTGAAAGGCGTTCACAAAAGACACAAACCTGGCGAGTCCTCCTAATACCTCTGAGAGCACATTAGCAAACACCCTACCGCATCGTACTACTTTAATCTTTTTTCCATAATCCATTCTTTTCAGGGAGAATGGAAAGGAAAACAGAAAGTTAAAAGTCTCATTATAGAGCAAGCATTGAATAAATATATCTGAGAGTAAAAAATAGATATACAGACAAATATTCTAAAAATGGTATTTTCTAATTTCATCCTCAGAAAAAACAGTGGAAAGGTTCCACAGTAGATGAAGGCAGACTGGTGATTATCTTTTTTATTAACAGGACCACAGAGTCCCAGAAGTGAAGTTCCAGGTGACAGGAAAGGTTATGAGGTCCCCGTATTGATCACGCCAGAGGTCACTTTTTAATATGCAGCATTAATTACGGGAACGTTTATCTCCCCCTCCACTTTAGCATCTTCAGTCAGACAGTTTCCCGAGCCCTCATTAAAACCCTGAGACCCCCGCCCTGTACTGTTATTCCTGCACTAATTACCTACTTCTCAGGGCCATTACTTAACGTTTTGTCAGTTAACATTCTCCCAGTGCAGCAAAACCTCAGAATCAGACTTTGGGGAAGTAAGCCCTCTGTGGATGTGTGAAAACACAGAGCTAGGGAACATTTCAAAACGAATTTAAAAGCAATTTCAGGTTTACTTTGTCTAAGAATAAACAGATCTAAAACGACCGAGTTTACCTATATGGATCCTGGGGGGAACCGATTCAGGGAAGCGCTGAGAGGATTTTGTAATCCGCAAAGCATACAGTGTGGATTCCAAGGCACCTTGGTGATCAGGGAGGAAGGGGGGCCTGGGTGTGGTGTGAAATGCACAACTATTTAAGGCCTTTGAGCCTGGCTGTAATTAGGGAACGTAAAATGATTAACTAATGGAAATGTGCAAAAAAAGAAAACACATAGAATGTGGAGAATGGGGAATCCTCCAGGTTAACTCAAATTTAAAATGGGCCTGATAAGAGTGTCTGCCTTCTAGCATCATCATGGAGATTAGATGAGATAATGTATGTCCAAGGGTTGGCACAGGGCCAGGCTGCTAGGAGAGGCTCCATGATGATGATGATGACGATGATGATAGTAACAATAATAGTGGTGAGTTATTATTTCTTATAACTTATCACAATTATTATTAGTAGTATGTCTTCAGGTGGAAACAGAGACTCAGAGGCGTTGAGCAGCCAGGACTCCGACTCCATGCTCAGCATCTCTGTCCCAGTAAGGAGCACACCGCCAGCAAGCAGAACAGGGCGCAGCATCGCTCTCGGCTCAGACTCCTGGGTTCAGTACAAGCCCACCACCAACCAGCTGGGCAACCTCTCCACCCACCACCAACCAGCTGGGCAACCTCTCCACCCATCACTAACCAGCTGGGTAACCTCTCTGTATCTCAGTTTTCTCACCTGCAAAGTGGGAATAACACCAGTACTTGCCTCCCAGGTTCCTGTGTGATGAGCTGAACTAACCACGAAGCACTGAGAACAGTGTCTGGCTCACGAGCGAGCGCTTGGTCGATACGACTTACAAACCACTGGCACGGCAAAGGGGCTTCTGAAATTCCGTGGGGGGCAGGGGGACGGCGTTCTCAGTGTCATGTCTTCCTTTTCCTGCCTTTCAGTCTTGCCCCTACCATCTTGTTTACAATTATGCAACAGTGCAGTGTGGTCCAGGCCTAATCAAATGATTAAAACTGAATCTGTGGAGTCAAAACTCAGGTTAAGCGGTGATCCTAGTCTGACCTGCGTCTCCTTCCTGGAACAGAGAGTCGCTCCCTTGCACACTCGTGTTCTGGGTCAGCCACCCACGAGGAAGGGATGCCGAACGCCTCTGCTCACACACCCTGACATCCTGGACGGCAGAGAAGGCACAGAGGGGCCAAATAACTTGCTTCAGGGACACAGCTCAGAAGTGGCAGAGCCAGGAGTTGGCGCCATGAACCACTCAGCTACGGGGTCCCTCCTCCTACCGCCCTGGCCTCCCTCAGGCCTCCTGGTCTCACCTACAGCCCAGGAAACCTCCAGTCTTAGCTCAGGCTCTCAGCGAAGGCCTAAGCTAGACTCCCAGCACAAACGGGGTTCTAGAGAGGTAAACGCTAGTCCCGCCCCCTCCGCTCTGCGTAGACCTCCCCATATTTCCCGACGAGGAGGTCTTCTCTCGATGGGAGTCTTGGCGGTGAAGCTATTTCACAGGCTTCCAAAGAGAAGGACAACGGAAAGCACCTTTTAATCAGAGCTCCCGCCATTCTGGCTGGTTTAACAGTTTTACAGGTATTTGTGAAATAACATTCTGTTACTACCTAAAGGGCACTATTGTCTTTAAACAAAAACACCTCTTTATAGGCAATAAATGTTCTTAAAAACATAACCACAAGGGGAAAAAAAAACTTAACTGAATGTAAAATAATGTAAATCTGCCAGTGCCTCCACAGCTAAATGGGTGGAGAAAAAAGCAAAATGGCATTTTATAGAGTCCACAGGGAATTCTGAGAGTAAATTCAGACAAAAAGTTGATTTGTGTTCATTCTTTACGCTGCTAACTCCTAGTGCTCCCGCAGCAGTTTCCTAGAGTGTAAGTGTGGTCCTGGCTCCCCGGTCGCCCTGCCCCTGACCCCACCCCCAGGCTCAGAAAGTGCGCACTGGGCATCTGTCCCCAGTGGGAAGATCCCCCGGAAAGTGCCATCTGTCCTGGTCAAAACCCACTTAACCAGTCTGCTAACCTGCGCCTGCTCAGTGTTAGGGGCTGGAGTGTAAGAGAAACCTGAATGCAGTCCTTGTTCTCAGATAATTCACAGCGCATTTGCTAAAAGGAAACGCCCCCTGAGAAACAATATCCAGCCACCAGGCGCAACTGTCACCCTCAGGAAGTATTCACAGAGGACCCAGTGGGGAGGACAGGCGGGCTGAGGGCCCTGAGCACTAGGCTGTGGGAGCATGGGCAAGTCATCTAACTTCTCTGAGCCTTAAAATCCTCATGGTTCCCATCTCAAAGGAGTGACAGGATCACTGAATAATGACATGTAATAATAGCAAATTAAGGAGTGCTTCCTGTGTGCCAAGCTCTGTGGTAAACGATTTGTGCGTATTAGTACACACAAATTAATCTCAGAAACAACCCTACCTCATATGTTCTATTATTATTCCCATTTTACAGATGAGAAACTGAGGCACAGAGAGGTTAAGTGAATTGCACAAGATCAACCAGCAAGAAAACAGAAGCAGGCACTCTACTCCATGTTCTTAAATACTTAGTGATCCTGCCTTTCAAAACACGCAGATGTTTTGTAAACTAAGTAAGGTCCAAATCTGTCTGATGGTGATTAATTTTCAATACCCACAAATAGCTAAAGTGCTCTAAACTGTACACTGGTCTCTTCCCCCAAAATCTACCCCTCTGTTCGTGTTAAGAGGAACTGCTCCGGCTCTCCCTATTTCCTTGGCATGAAAGTGTCAGCAAAGCTGGGACAACAGAAATCGTTGGTTGTCTAATCAACAGCCATCATTCCTCTTATTTTGCTAACAGATGCCAGGTAACCCAGGCCAGATATATCCAGCCCAGGGTAGGAAACAGAACTGGTGGCAACTCCCTTCTCCAGCACCAGAGACTAGCCATGTAATGAGAAGTAAAGGGAAAGGATTTCTAACCTAACAAAAGAGGAGAGCAGTGCTTGGAGCTGTGGCAGCTATTTTGTGACTAGGAGGGAGGGCCGAAAGCAGCATGGAGATGGTGACCCAGAGCATACCACTGCTGAGTGGATAGACCAGCCTTGGGGCTACTTACCAGCAGACCATCTGCTCTAGGATGCAATTCCATGCCCTTACTGTTTCAGGCTCCACTAGTCAGACTGTCTCTTACTTACAGCTGGATGAACCTAACCTGACAGAGCTCTCTGATGATGCTGTGGTAGGTAAATTTATTCACCGACACCCATCTGCTTAGCATCTATTGTGTGCGGGGCATTGCAGATGATAGAGAGTAGAATCTGGCACTGATTTTGCCTGGGAAGTATCTGAAGACTGGTAGAACAACTGCGGGACACACAACAGATTCTAATGCCAGGTAGAAAGTAGCGGGTATAGATGGAGAGCCTTAGAGATTCAGAAAGAGATTACCTCTAGGAGTAAGGTTTTCAAAGGGAGAGAAATCAGGGAAGGCTGCATGGAGGAAGGGGCATTTGAACTGGATCTGGAAAGGGGCTGCATGTGCAGCAGTATGTGAGGGGGCCTCTGAACCATGGAGGCACTTGGTTTCAATTTTAAGTAGACTGGTGAGCAGCAAGCTTTAACCTTTTACTCAGGCTTCTAGGTCAGGAAGTCTAGATAAAGAATCCCACTTCCTTTGGGTAGAATGGAGGTTAGAGGACTTGAAGAACCACGCTTGCCCTTCCAAAACCACCACCTGCCATCTGAGAGAGAAGCCCTGTGCTATTTACAAAAACAAACGCTGAAGACAAGCATACTGCGTCAGGTGTCTAATAACAATAGCCAGCGTTTACTGAACACTCACTGGGAATTGTCTTAAATGCTTTGCTAATTCACTGAATCTTCACAAGTGCTCTACAAAGTGGGCACTAGTATTAGCCTCATTTAACAGATGAAGAAACTGAGACACAGACAGGTTCAGACAGGTGTCCAAGATCACAGAGCTGGTGAGGGTCGTAACTAGGATGGGTCTACACTCTTTACTGCAAAGCCAAAGGACAATGGAGGTGATAAACTTCTAAACAGCATTCCTGGTGTGCCTGAGGGTCTCAATAAACACTATCAGAGCACACAGCGTGGACACATACAGCCCAGGAGGGGCGGATCCATTTCCTTCCCCTGGCTTGGCATGGCGTCCCATGGACCCACTCAATCTGGAGCACTCTGTGGCTCAGGTGCCACCCACGGGCATTTCCATGGAGCTCACATTCACCCAGAACAAAGATGACCTCTGCTGGCCTCTGCTGCAGCTGGGTATGGCCATGTGATTAAGGGCTGGCCAATGAGATTCAGCAAATGTGTTACGTGTCAACCTCCGGGAAACTTCCTTAAAAGACAGCTGGTGACCATCTGTCCCCTTTTCTATAGCCCTGCGTATGTCCTGCTGGCTGGAACGTGGAAGGAGGCTGGGGGGGGGGGGTAGCAACCACAGACTATAAGGTGACCTGAGGACAAGAGAGAAGGAGTTCAGGTCTGCGGGGACTTCCCAGTGCTGGACCGCCCACCCCGGAACTCCACGTGGGAGAGAAATAAACTTCTCCGTTGCTCAAGCCACATCACCTTGGGTCTCTGTTTCTTGCAGTGGACTCACATCCTAATGGATTTGGGAACATGCCTGCTACCAAGAAGGGTTAAGAGAAGGCAAAGCTGTTTGGGAAACGCATGGCCCAGAACCGAGAGAAAGGACCAGACTGGGCAGCCCCGGTCCTTTAGCAGCCTGTCACAACCCAGCCCCTGTAGGCAGGTGGTGGTTCAGGTTGATCAGTGTGTCCCCCGTTCACCTTTGTCCAGTGGGATGCTGTCCGCCATCGGCCATAACCAGTTGTGGGTAATGATTTTAATAGTAACACAAGCACAGAAGCATTTAAGACGTGCTTTTAATGACAATGGATTCAGCTAATCAACTCTCCGCATCGCCCATCATCAATAAATAGCCAACCAAAAAGAATCGTGAGGGGACAGTTTCTGCTGAGTAGACCTTACAGTTGACAAGGAAAACAGCTTAGAGAAGAAAATCTATGATAAATAAATAATGAACGGCTCCTCTAGCCAGGTCTGACGGCTAGACGTCTTACATATATTATTATTATTTTTTTTTTTTTGAAGATTATTATTTTTTTTTTCCTTTTTCTCCCCAAAGCCCCCCGGTACATTGTTGTGTATTCTTCGTTGTGGGTCCTTCTAGTTGTGGCATATGGGACACCGCCTCAGCGTGGCTTGATGAGCAGTGCCATGTTCATGCCCAGGATTCGAACCAACGAAACACTGGGCCGCCTGCAGCGGAGCACACGAACTTAACCACTCAGCCACGGGGCCAGCCCCTTACATATATTATTTTTTGACCTCATACCAAACATACAAGGTCAGGGTTTATGATCACCTGTTTAGAAATGAAGAAACAGGTTTGGAGAGGTTGAGTAACTTGCCCAAGGTCACACAGCCAGTTAACAAAATGGCTGAGCCCAGATTTACACCCGAGACTGTCAGACTCCAAACCCTACCCCTTCTGCCTTAAGCCCCACAGCACCTGGAGAAACAGCCACATTCCTGTTTCACTAGTGGCTTTATCCATCATCGCTACACACAACTTGGAAGTTTCAGAAAAAAATAAGGCTGTAAGGGGCTGGGAGGATTAGTCAAAAGCAGCGGAAGAGGCATTTTCCCACACTTTGGGGGCAAAAGGATGATCCAGCACCTCACTAACTCCTCCACCAGATTCCTGGCGGACAAGAGCAGGGACGTTGCTGCATCCTTTCTGTATGACCTTCTACTACCTAGGAAGTAAATTTAAAAGAATCTGTTACAAACCAGCAACTTTACCATAAGAGGCCTTAGGTCAATAATTGCTTTCATTAAATAAAACCTAGAAAATATATTTCTAATTTCACTTCAGAGCCAAACGAAGGTCAAGAGAAAAGTCTGGTTCTTATACCAAACTGAATTAAAGAGAGAAAGAGAGAGGAGAAAAGCGCTTCCAGAAGTTTGGTGGAAGCAGCTTGAGCCTGGAGTTAAATACAAGTGTTGGAGGAGCTTCTGATCTGAGGTTTTTCTCAAGCTGGATTCAGCAGCCCTGGGACGTCCTACCAGACCGGCTCCCCCCACGCCCCGATGCTGCCCTTGCCTGCCCCACCTCCCCTGTCTACCCTTCTTTTCCTTTCCCCAAAGACCAAGAGCCCAAAGCTTCCTGGATCAAGGTATTCCCGCCCCCCACCCGCCTCCACCCCCGCCGCCACCAATAGAATAATGAGAATAGTGAAGGCCTTTTCCATTTTGAAGAAAAAAAATGAACTTAGTCCAGAGAATTTCCTCCAACTTAAGCTTCTCTCACAAAATTTTCTAGCATTTGCTAACATTTGTTCATGCTAGAATCAAGTGAGACTCTGTCTGATTTAGCCCCAAATGACTGATTTCAGTATTTTAGGTTGAATATGAGTATTTTATAGTTTTTTTGGTTTTTGGCAAAGCACCCCGTGAGTTTCAGATTTATGCGGAGTGGTGAGGCATTTCCATCGCTGTGGCCCCAGAAGGAGAGGAAAGAGGCCAAGGCTTTTGGGGTTAGTGGGAGGACAGATTCTAGGTCTTTTTCTTGATTATGTCAAGCTCTAGATTAAGGGCTGGCAACCTTTCTGTAAAGGGCCAGACAGTAAATATTTAAGACTTTGTGGCCTGCATGGTCTCTGTTACAATTCCTCAACTCTGCAGTTGAAGCAGGAAAACAGTCACAGACAACAGCAAATGAAGGGGCATGGCTGTGTGCCAATAAAACTTTATTCATCACGAGAGGCAGCAGGGCCACATTTGGCTCACAGGCTGTTGTTTGCTGACCCCTCCTCTGGATAACAGTAACTTCAAACGGAATGCTGACTTTCACAATGCCAGAAAAGACAAATCAATATAGGCCTTGTCTCTCCACCAGGATGTGCTAGAAAAGGTCCCATTCCCTGAGAGGTACAAGTAGAAATAAGGGTTCTTAACAATGAAATTATAGAGTCACGTTTGAGCCATAAAGAAGAAAATTAAATACTTTTGTATTTAGATAACTAAATTATCTTCTAATCCCAAGATTATGAGTGACAGAAGAAAGGGTATGAAGAGGAAAGTCATTTAAAGCCCTCAGTGAACGTTAATTTTTCATTTTCCACTGCTTCCCATCAACTAGGGAATGACTTACCTAAAATGATTATAAAAAATGGTTTCACTTCTTTGATGGGGAAGCTCAGAACAGTAGCTATGAAGTTAGAAATGGTTTCGGTATGACTGCAAGTCATGATGGAAATGATTTGCACTATGGTAGAGAGAAAAAGGGGAAAAAAGCTCAAGAATTGTTAATTAACTTCACTGTTTCTCCACAAATGCTAGGAGTATTAAAAACAAGATTGCTGAAGTG
Organism: Equus caballus; assembly: GCF_041296265.1. Lineage (NCBI taxonomy): Eukaryota > Metazoa > Chordata > Mammalia > Perissodactyla > Equidae > Equus > Equus caballus. The sequence continues at coordinate 25,042,155 of NC_091711.1, read as the reverse complement.
CAAACATCAGGATTTAATGAACAATGGGAAGTAATTGAAGTAACAGAGAATGACTTAATCGGGATGGTGGGTTGTTTAATTACGGGGATAATGGATCTTCTGAAAGGACAAGCTAAATGGAACAGAAGGAGCTGGGGAGAGATGGGGAGAGCCACCGTGCTAAAGGAAGCATGTGGACCAGAAACTCTTGCTAGAGAGAGCGAGGGCTCTGTTACATATGAAGTATTTCATTAAACATGATTGTCCCCCAAATGGTAACTGCTGGGGGGAAAAAGACAGACTGGTGTGGGCTGGCATATACCCTCAATAAATCATAGTGGAGGCATTAAGATTTCCGCAGATGTGAATCTGTGCTTTTTCAAGAATTTCTAATAACCTTAAAGACTTTCTCATAGATATGAGAATGAGGACAATAAGATGTTTGTCGGAACCCTGTTTCCCAGGGTGCCAAGACACTATCTCTCAGATGCAGCAGATTGGCGGGCTCATTTCCTGGGTTTGAGAGTTCAAAAAACCATTTCTCGCTTAACTTTGATTACAAGTCAACCTTCTCTTGCTAATTCAGCATACTTGCTACGAGTTATTGGGTTTTCTCATTTCCTCCCAAAGTGAAGCAACTGTCCTTTCTCCCATGTGGTACCCTCTCCCGGATCTGAACTCCTCCATCCTTCACTCGCTCCTCTGATGTTTCAGGCGATCTGCTCTCAAATGGTTCTCTCCACCCAGCGCACGCCGAGGGAGGGCCTGAGGTTCTCCAGCAACAAAACTGAACATGTCAAAAATTTGGCAAAAGACGGAAAAAACACAGAGCAACAGGGCTTATTCCTCTTCTAACTGTCAAGTCTGAATCCCTGGATATCAGAGAAAGACCAGAGTCCTGCGTGTGTACAAACCCTCCTGTGACGCCAGGCTTGCGAGGAAGATAATGTCAGAGCAGACCGCCTCATTCAACAGAAGCCTGCAGTGCCTTCAGCGAGAAGGATGACTTCTCAGGATACTGGAGTAAGTGTGACTCTATGGGGCTTTGCTTAAATGTGAGGAAAGGCAGAGGAATTTTCCTCCCAGGATGCAGCAAACAAAGAATTACTTTTCAGAGCCCATTTGTAAGTATAATGATTTCATGTGTAAGAAATTGGCAGAACGTCTTTATGTTCTAGAAAACACCCCACACCTCAGCGAGCACACATCCTAATCTTAGAGGTGTGAAACCTAACTTTTAGGTTGTTAGATGAGGTGCTGTGTTTTCTGAGCATTTCACCAAACAGGAGTTTGGGGACTCTTTTTAAATGTGTCCCTGCCGTGGCACTCGGCTGTCATTTCAAGTTGCTCATGTGGCTGCTGTTGATTTTTTTCCTTGGGCTTTTCTTTCCTTGAAAGAATTTACACACACATACACACACAATCGAGTTTGTTCAACATGCCCTGGTTTTCAATTACATAAACCACCTCAGACAAATGGAGAAAGTCAAACCACAGGGTGCCCAGGCCTGGGAGGTGGAGTAAAGTGAGAAAGTCTGGAGGAGGGAGAAGAGAGGAAGGGAGAAAACTTAAAACGTAAGGCTGGGGGAACTTGCCTGAAAAGAAATGAAAAACCTTAAATTTTTTATATTGACCTTCTGCGAACATTTTGTCACAAGGCACAGATCAGATCCTGTGCCTTCTGTGGGGCTTCTAGTACAATCATCCACCATGAAAGAGTTGTTGGGGCAGGTCTAATACAAGCTTTAAAAATCATTTTTAAAGGCAAGGCCCTCAGAAACAAGTGGCCCACCCCTTTTCCAGTCTCTTTCTACCAGTAAATCCGTATTTGAAAAGGAAGATTTATGTGGATTGCTAGAATCATAATTTTCCTTTAGCCTTTTCCCCAGGGACTGCAAAGGAAAAAAAAGAATCCAAGAGTTGACATGAATTTCTTCAACATCAAGAAACATTTTGATGATGAGTTGAGTGTTAACAAATCAGAAACACATGGTCTTAATTGACTGTGAAATAAATAATGTTTCAAAATGAAAGGGAGAAAAAGTGCTCAGATGTAAAGCATTAAAAAGGATGCAAACCTCAAAAGTTGCTGCAGGCATCTAACTTGTTCCCCGCCCCAATCCCGGCCTCTCCTTTCCTCTCCTTCCTGTCTGGGTTCCATGTTTTCGCGAAACTGAAATACTGCTGGATTCCCCCGACCTACATTCACTTGCAATATTTCTCTTTGGAAACCTGTGGGGCTTCCAGCATGTTTCAGAGTAAAAGCATACACATCTTCAGGGTTAGGGCCAAGGTCCTGGGTTTGAAGACAAAGCCTCGAGCAGTGAAAGGAGAGTCAGTAGGCACTGATGCCAAGTTCGTCTTTTGTCCACCGAGATTCCAGTGCTGTACTCCATGCTGGACACACCTTAGAATTACCTGGCACATTTAAAACAAATCTAACCGTTCCTGGGCTCCATCCCCAGAGATTCTGATTTAATCAGCCCCTAGGGAAGGCTTGGGCATTGGTCTCCCTGGATCTCCATTTCTAACAAGCACCCCAGGAGATATGAATTCAATTTAATAATGCTTTACATGGCACTCGTGTGCCAGGCAATGTTCTAAGTGCTTTAGAGAACATCGGCTCTCTTAATCCTCACAACACCCCCATGAGACTGACAGCCACCATGTTCATCTTCTCTACTTTATGGATGAGGAGACTGAGGCACAGAGACGCTTCCAAACTTCCCAAACTCATACAGCTAGCCAGTGGCAGAGGAAGGATTCAAACCCGCCTGGCTCCAGAGTCAGCGCTCTTAACCACTACACCCATAGTTCTCCAGCTGTGGGCCTGGAGCAGCAGCATCTGCAGGGAGATCTTTAGCAATGCAAATTCTTGGGCCATACCCGGGACCTACTGAAGTAGAAACTCTGGGGTGCTGCCTCGCAATCGGTGTTTAATGCGTTCTCTAGGTGATTCTAATGCAGGCTTAAGTGTGAGAACCACAGTGCCCCACTGCCTCTCGCGTGCAAATGGGTACACAGACAGAAATCAGAACTGCTGACTTTCTGCTCAGCCTCCCACCTCGTGGATGGCAGTTGAGCACGGTGCCATCTTCAGTGGAGGTGGAGCTATCTCTGGCAGCGACAGAGAACTCAAAACAGCTGATCTGTGGACTTTTTCCCAGCAGAGGACATCACCAGAACACGGTCTACGGCAACATGGTGCCTTCTCCAATTAGGGAATGAATTCTTCCAGGATGACACTGCAGTACTTGCCATCCAGAGCAAAGCCACAGGAGACTCAGCTCCTTACCGAGCCATACCAAAACCCCACTGGAATTTTTTCCTCCTTCTCCACTAACAAGATTGAGAAGAAGACTAGAGTCTCCATAAAGCTGAAGATCAAACTGAAACACAGTGATCTCTTTTCCAAGTCTCTATTAACAGAAAGCATAGAAATTCCTCCCAAATTACTGAATGTGCAAGAAATTGGTTTCTCCTCCTTTAGGAGGGGAAGGGAGTAGGTGGGTGGGGTGGGGATGGGTGAAAAGGAAGTTCTTAAATGGGTGAAACCCTCCAGCAGCCAGGCAATCATCTTCCTGTAGTGATTTACAGCGTTCCTCTAAAAATATCTATGACATCACAGAACATTAAGTGCACGACACCAAACATTTGTAACTAATCCATGAAAATAAAGTAAGGGCGTCATGTTGCATGGCGAACACAGTGGAATTTGTCTTGTGTTATCGTTCTAAAATAAGACGGCCTCAATTTGGTTGAAATATATCTTCACACATTGTCTTCCAGAGCAGAGCCGTTTGAGAAATTCTGATTGCAATTCTAAGTGCTGAATAGGGGGTACTTTGCATTTCCTTTGACGACGCCGAAAGCTATAAGCCATCCTGATATTAAAATCTTTGGAAATTGATGAGTACCCCAGGCATCATTACAATACTTTCTCCCCCAATCCAGGTAATTAAAATCTATTATGTGAACACGTGTTAATATTTTATCAACTACTGTTTTTAATTAACTAACCGTCTGAAAGCTCCCGAGGTAGGAATGATATTGTTTCATTTTAAGCCATTCCCCCCACCCCACCCTCTAACTCCCAGCCAGACTTATTTCCGCGCCTAGATGGAAACCTTCATCACGAACGTACCACAGTACTGAACTCCGGAACCTGCCACAGAAGCCAGTCTTCGTTGAGCGTATACAGGGCTTTGCAAGTGATTACATCGACGGGACCCTTGTTTATTTTCTGGTTCAAAGTCGTCACCAGCAAATAAAACGGCTCTCCAACAGTCTCCTTGGAAGAGACACAAAAGTGACAGTTAGCTTTCAGCAGAATCCACCGTCCTTCCCAAAGCTCTAAAGTTTCAGATTACGGCAGTACAACAGGAGACAGGAGGCAGTGTTTTCTAACAATCAACATGAAACTCCCAAGAAAATACATATTGCTCCACTTAAGACTGGGAGCAAAACTCAGGAAACCACCTCCTCTCCCCAGCACACACGCACGTCCACACACACCCCCTCCCGGCACTGACAGTCGACAGCAACATGAAGACACGCAGTAGCTGACTACCCTCCTATGGCTAAGCTTCTGCATGGTGGACTCATGCTCACCACTTGGCTAATGACTATGAACAGGGAGTAGACAAGGTTAACGGAGGTTTAACCTTTGTTGACACTGCTGTTTAACTGGCTTTTGTTTTTAGCAAACTGACAATGAAGGGCATTTAAAAAAATGCACAACGATTAGCCTCAGTACCCGGAATAAATGTAAGAACATTCTACACATTTGCCAGGAGGATGCCTTTTGGTTTTAACAGGTTTTCACAAAGGAAGTGGCCTTCAGTTACATAATTGGCAGCCTTCTCTCCCGCCTGTGTGCTGGCCGGTGTGGTCCCGTGTGGTTTCCAGACACAGCCTGCACCCCACCTGGTACCTTCACTGCTGTGGGGGCCACAGAGGGACTCCACCTCCTTTCCCGGGGCCACAGCCAATCCCATTGCTCTAAGGCTTTTCCAAACGTTCAACCCATCCTGATGGCTTCTTTCTCCAAACTTCTGCCACGCGCGTGCTCTTTTTCCTGAACTAGGAGCTACCACCGCTGCTGTGATTGAAATGCCTCAAATTTGTAGCCACTGTGCACTCGGAGGGACTCTGAGCAGCCCACATGGGAGGCTTGTGTTTTTGCTTCTCCTGCCGCCTCCAAGGCATGTAGCCCTGGGTCGACTAGAGTGTATTTGCTAAATAATAAACCTACGATCAACAGACATTAAACTGCATATGTGGGGGAGGAAGAGCAGGCTAGAACCAGGAAGTCAAACTGCCTTCGTGATGACAGAAAGCCAAACACGTGACTAGGGCTTGAAGCACCAGTTCGCGAAGTCAAGTTTTACAGCCAGCGCACGTGGCTTTGCAAGGAGGATTCCACTGGATCCCTCACCTGCTTTCCGCGCACAGGTAACCTGAGACTTCTTTTAGATCTCTTGAAATCCCAACCCCTACCCTGTCCCATCCTTTATTCTTAACGCAAGAACATGTGCCCTCTCCAAGCCCAGGGACTCCTCCTGGCCCCCTCTGCCACTTTACCACTTCTCTCTGCCCTGCTGGCATATCCTTGAGCCTCTTCCTTAGTGTAAGACAGAGGAGGAATGTTCAAAAATTTCCCAGGTGGGGAGAGCACCGGGACTAGTACATGCTATTTAAATTCATATGAGAAACTTCCTTTATTTAGTGGTTCACCGCCACGCTGCTCTCTTCTCTTCCCCCCGCCCCTTTGGGTAATGTCCTGACCGCAAACCTAGAACCTCTACTTCTCTCTTTTCCTCCAGCATACACCAGAGCCGGGGCGACCGCCCTTGTGAGGGGGCTGGACGTGCCCACAGAGGTTGGGGTCGGGGGATAAGGGGGATCCCCTGGGCTGCATGGAGGGGCAGCTATAGACTCAACAGCCCTGTAGTCAGGAACTCTCCAGAATTCTCCAGAGTGCAGCTAGACCGAGATAAGTAACATCTTGTCTTCCACTGTTACCCACACCCGTGGTCCTAACCCTGGATAACCATCACCAGAATCCCTTGGGGCTTTTGTCAAAAATTCAGATGCCTGGGCCCCACGTTAGATCTATAGACCTGGGATCTCTGCAGATGAGGCCTGGGACTCTGTAGTGTCAACACCTTCCCAAGGGATTCTGATGTGTGGCCAGCTTAGGACACCACAGGGACATGAGGTTTCTTTGTCACTATTGAACGCAAGTTCTAAGTTAGTCATACCTGCTGGGGGCTTCGGCATTTGATCAGACCAGGGCACACACAGCTCCCCAGGGAGCCAGCCTGTGACAGAGCCCACCCAACCCAACTGCCCTGCCCTTCCCCTTCTGTGATGGCAACTAAGTTTGGCCCCTTCACCATCCTTTCCTTCATGAGACCAGACTCTGACCCTGGTCTTACGAGCCTGTGATCTCGTGCCATCCCTAAATCTTCCCCTAAGTCCATAAGAAGATATCTGCCTCACTGGGGAAACAGTAAGTGGGGTGGTTAAGAACCTTCAAACCGTGGCGCTGTCACGTGCTAGCTGTGGCATCTGGGGAAAGTCACATCTATTCGGTGTGCCCCAATTCGTCCATATGCAAATGATCATAAAGGTACTTCCCTCATGGGATTAAATGAGAAAAGGTAAATAAACCTCTTAGCATGATGTCTGGCACATTCAGTAAATGGCAGTTGTTGTTGTCGTTGTTATGCTGAGGACTTTACCCACAGACGCTGGAGGCTCACAGGGAGAAGTTACCTGGAGGTCACAGGGCCCAGTCAAATGTTTGTGGGGTAAGGCAGGAAGACTAGGGTGGTCAGCATCCACACCCCCTTGGGCACCTGGTGAGGGAAGTCGGGCCCTCTGCACCAGAGGGAATCATTCCACTGAAAACAAAAGTATCACCATCTGGCTCAATGCCACTTCCTCTTGGTGAGCATGCCGTCCCCGACCAGTCCAAGCTCAGGATACTCTTGAATCAGCACTGCAAAATCTTGACCCAGAATCCTCTCTGCTCAAGGGGGCCATCTGGGCTTGGAGACCAGACTTTCTGAATGCCACACCCCCTTAATGCCCAAGAGCAGTGAGAGCAAGGTGCCAACCAGCCCTTGAGGGCTCAGAGTAAGAATCACAGGATCCCAGTAGAAAGAGCAGGAAAGGAATTTAAAACCAATGACCACGCCCCTCATTGGGTGGGTAGAAAATGGATGCCCAGATGGAGAGTGCCATGCCCAGAGAGAGACAGTTAGCTGGGGGTGAGAGGAATTTAGAGCCTGAACCTGCTGCTTCTAACCAAGACTCCTAGTCCAGTGCTCCTTCTATTACCGCAGGGTCCTCAAATGTAGGGCACATGGAATTACCTGGAGGAGCTTGGGAAACATGGACTATCAGGCTCCACCTCCCGAGCTTCTGATCCAGTGCGCTGTGGTGGAACAGGTGTCTGCCCTTTAAGACTAAGACTGGGGAACTGGGAGAAGGTCTTGCTGCCTCCGTTTAGAAGCAGTTGTGGCTGAAGCTAGGATGGTGGGAAGCAAAAAATAGTCGCCCCAGAAATAACCATTCAACACCTCTCCAAAGTGTATAATGATTTATACCAAGTAAACAGAAAAGAAGGCAGATTTCATTAATCTTAATAAATGGGTATTGCCTTGAGAGAGGAAGAGGTTGGTTAAAAAAAAAAAATGTTGTGCATCTTCTTGTAAGATTGCACTAAACATGAAACTAAGCACAGTCTATTGAAAGTGCTGCTTTTGGATCTAAACTTAAGTAGCACTGTTGAAACCTGTGGCATAGCAGTGTGTCTTATTCAAAGTTTAATTAGATTTCGGAACTAGCTGGAAATACACAATTACGCAGTTTTGCTGGAATCTGGATGGCTGGTGAAATTAAAGAAGAATAAGACCTTCCATACCAGGGGCCTCAGAGGGCTGAATGAAGGCTGGGTCCAACAGAGAACTCTTCTTTTCCCATTAATATTTCATAATAATAATGGCCAGCATTTATGGAGTGTTTACTGAGTGCTGAGCAATTACATACATTTTCTCATCTGTGCTTCAAAACAGCTCTAAAATAGTCTTCTTCCACTTCTACAGGTTATAAAACCAAGGCTCGGACAGTCCAGAAACCTGCTCGGGGCCTCTAGTAAATAACGAAGTCTAGATTTGGACCAAGCAGCAGGCTCCAGGGCCCACTCTCTTAACCAGTGGAATCCGCGCAAAGTTTGCATTTGAAAAGACTTTAAGATTCAATTAGATTACAACCATATTCGTACAGTAACTCCAGCAGAGTGAACTCAAGGGGCGGCCGGCTCCTCGGGGACCTGCTGTAACGTGGAATGACTGGCTGGAATTGAGTAGCTTACAGCACACCGGCAGGTAGATGGGTATTATTTCCTAGATGGCTCAGAAGCTCCCAAAACAGCGTGTTGTCTTCAGTATTAAAATATTCCCTTCCCTCAGGACATTTTCTTAAATGCGCTGACTGGGCTCTGTTTGTTAATGAATGATGTAAAGGTGGGTGCAAAAGTCAATGGGTATTAAATTTCAGTTACGCAAGATAAATAGGTTCTAGAAATCTACTGTACAGCGTATGCCTATAGATAACAACACTGTTTTGAACACTTAAATATTTGTTGAGAGAGTAGGTCTCATGTTAATTGTTCTTACCACAATAAAATTTTAAAAAAGAGAAAAGGAAAGTCTTACCTGAGGAAATTCTAAATGAATTACCTTTGTATAGGCCAGTTACAGCAAAAACAAGTTTTATTTTCCTATCTGCTCCTGACTAAAAGACTAAAAGAGGGCGAATGCTGACACCCTGGAGGGCTCAGGACTTATCCCAGCTAAGACATCAGCATCTGCTAAAAATAACCACTGATTGTCTTACCTCTGACACCGCTGAGGGACGTTGACACTTACCCGCAGGAAACCAGAAAGGCAGACGGACATCCAGTTTGTGAGGAGTTTTTCCACCACGGACTCGGTGCGCCTTAGCATGAGTTTAGGCTGCATGTTACTGGACTGTTCCATCAAGTCCCGGGTCAGCACCTCCAGGATGCTAGTCAGGTAGACCAGCTTGGTTTGCAGTGCAATGGTTAAGAAGGAGGCAAACAGACACCTGTTTAAAAATGGAGCCTCGGTTACAATAGCCAAGACCTGGAAACACCTCGGCAGATGAATGGATAAAGAAGTTGTGGTGTATGTATATATGTATACACACAAACGCTCACATAATGGAATACTATTCAGCCATAAAAAAGGACATCTTGCCATTTGTGACAACACGGATGGAACTTGAGGGCATTATGCTAAGTGAAATAAGTCAGACAGAGAGAGACAAATACTGTATGATCTCACTTAAATGTGGAATCTAAAAAAAAAAAAAAAACGACCAAACTCATAGAAGAGATCAGACTTGTGGTTACCAGAGAGGAGGGTGGGTGGGTGGAGTTGGAGGAGACGAGGGGAAATTGGAGGAAAGTGATCAAAAGGCACAAACTTCCAGTTATAAGATAAATAAGTACTGAGGATGTAATGTACAACATGATGATCACAGTTAACACTGTCTGTATGCTGTATTGAAAAGTTGCTAAGAGAGTAGATCCTAAAAGTTCTCATCACAAAAAATTTCTTTTTCTTTTTTCTGTTTCTGTATCTATAGGAGATGATGGATGTTAACTAAACTTATTTTGGTAATCATTTTGCAATATATATGAAACTCCAGTCATCATGCTGTACATCTTAAGCTTATACAGTGCTGTATGTCAACTATATCTTTATAAAACTGAAAGAAAAAAAGAAGAAGATATACATAACAAAGAAGCACGAAAAAAAAAAGAGCTTGGTCAACGGGGTTAACCGCCAGGCGTGGCTGGGCTCGATGCTGACGGTAGTTTCCGTGGAAGTTCAGGAGACAGTGGGGTGCTGTCCTGCGGGCACTTTTGTTTTGAATGTCTAGCTTCCAATCACCTTTGTCCTCGATCCATAAAAACCACACACCAATGTTAACCTGAGGACATTTTACGTGTTTTCAGCACTTAAACTTCAAACTAGAGTGGTAACAAGCAGTGAATATCTTTCCCGAATTTTCAGGGTGTTTTTAAAAATAGAAAATAGCACTTCTGCTTTTTTGATTCAAGACTCAGGCTTCTTCTTGGTGTTGGGGTTTTTCAGGGTGTTTTTTAGGGGTGGTGGTTGTATATGTGTGTGTCTTCAAAATAGAATTTTTGTCGGGGTGGTGTGACCTGCAATGGAGGCATCATGGCTGGGTGACCACCCAAGCAAACAGCCTCTGCATAAAACATGTTCTCAAGATACCAGTTCAGGCTGCGGTTTGGAAATCAAATGAGGGGCTCAGGTTTTCTCTACTTACTGACTTTCAAAGTATAAACAAATTGACTAATACCTGTCCTTCACTGAAAAGTTCTTCTGCTTTTCAAGGGTGTGGATGACAGTAACAAGGAAACTTTTATTACAAATTAGGGCATCCAAAGCTGTGAGACTTTCATTCTTGTCGTTGGCATCTCTGTTCTGAAAAAAAATGTATATAATATAATATAATATAATATAATATATAAACTTAAAGTTAGAAAGTAGATCCACAATGGGTTTTTCCAAGACAATGAATTATTTCATATTGAATTCATGATCCCAAAAAACCCAAAATACAAAGTCAAAGTAATAATGGAGATGATGGTGATGATGATGATGATGATAACACTATGACAGGCAGGCATTGATGGGCTAAAAATGAAAACTTATAGACTTACATGCATATCTTCAGTGAAGATGTGTGTGAAGCCACCTGACTGAGAGGAAGGAGACACTTTTATTATTCATAACATCCAAAGGAAATGAATAGTGTATTTCTGTTATAATACCCAAGTCCGTTTTAATAAAGTAGAGACACTATTTGCTAATCTGAAGAGCCCCTGGGTTTACACTCATTGTGTCTTCTCTAATACATAATAAAGAGGTATTCAGCTCTCAAGAAACACCAATGAATTCTGAAGGCCTCTAAGAGGAATAACTGTCATTGCATCAGCCCCAGTTTTGGTAGATGAAGGCATCTTGCACTTTCAAAGAAGTCACTCAAAAGCTAAAGCAGTGGTGGTTAAAGAATGAGGCATCTGTGCAGACCACTCCTCAGGCAATTACCTTCTAAGGATAAACACTGAATTATGTCGCTAAGTTTTTACAAGTCTTAGCTTAGGAATATCTACTGTCTCGATACACGACGTTATTCATGAGGGGGTGGAGTGGGGCGGTTAAAAGCTAGAATCTGGAGCCACACCACTTGGGTTCCTTTCTGGTTTTATCACATACTGGTAACATGACTTTCGACAAGTTATTTAACCTCTCTCTGTCTGATTTTCCTCATCGGCCATGGGGACGCTAAACATTCCCACCTCACAGGCTCGGTGTGAAAATAAAACGAACGAGCGCACTGTCAGTTCTCTAGGGCAGCTGTTATTATAGTTTTTTTTTTTTTTTTAAAGATTTTATTTTTTCCTCTTTCTCCCCAAAGCCCCCCAGTACATAGTTGTATATTCTTCGTTGTGGATCCTTCTAGTTGTGGCATGTGGGACGCTGCCTCAGCTTGGTCTGATGAGCAGTGCCATGTCCGCGCCCAGGATTCGAACCAACGAAACACTGGACCGCCTGCAGTGGAGCGCACGAACTTAACCACTCGGCCACGGGGCCAGCCCCTGTTATTATAGTTTTTATCACTAATTTATGGCAAACTAGACCACAATGCTGTTGTCCTGCTGGTTTCTAAAAATATTTTTATGTGCTATGCCTATGTAGCTCTTAAATATAAACTTTTAAAGTTGAGTTTTCTTTTCAAAAGCATCATAAATCTTATTGGAATTAAATGATTACATTTTTAAAAGCATGCTGAGGACCAGTTTAAATGAGTCAACAGAATGAAGATATAAACTCCAACATTCAGGTTTTTCTCTCTTTTTTGGTAATAATTGAAACTTTAGGCTATTTTTATATGTTATTAAAAGAAATTTCTTCTGCAGAGAATTTTTGCTTTATAGTTCTTGATTTGTTAGACCAAGCAGAAGGCCTCAAACTATTTTGGTCATACTCTGTCCTACTAATAAACACAAAAATCACCCCTAGGTTTACATTTTCTAGTTCCTAACGTCTGCTGAATCAACTTTCCGTAGATGGGCAGTTTAAACAGAGCGATTCTTGACCTTAAATAGGGAAATGCAACCCAGCTCCCTGTTTCACTCAAATTTCCCTCTTCTAGAAGGTTAGATGCTCTGTTACCCTTATTTCTTCTCCTAGATTCAGCAAAACGAAGCAATCACGGTAATGAAAAGCAAGGCTTTAAAAGTCAAAACCAAACAGCAAGGCAAAGAACCAGCACTGGGAGCGCCTTGGCCCAAGCAAACCTAGAATCTCCTCTGGGCCTTGCCTACTGTTTGTTGTCTGGTAGGTGTCAACCACCCAAGTTCTCCGTCCATAGCCCAACCTCCAGGCCTAGGAAATATGGCCCCTGATCATCAGCAAAGGGCCTAAGTAACACAAGGACTTATTTGAAGCCTAGAATGCATTTCTACTGGCATTGTCCTAATACGTTCCCTTGTTCTATCTTTGCTTAATTATTATAAATTCAATTTGAACTTAGATCTTCTTGACAGGATTCTGATAAATTTATGCTTGTTTGTCCTGGGTCTTCTCCTTTAACGACTCCTTCTGACTTCTCTGTTTATGGCTTTCCAAGCTGCCTTCAAGATCCTACATAAACCTGTGTTAAGTCAGTTTGGCTTCTTTCAACTCTTGGGATTTTTTCTTTTAAATGCTCAACTTGCAACAGTGTTCCTTTGTGTTCATCACTCTACCTTGTCCCTGATGACTGAATTTAGAAGATGGGAAAATTTCTTTTTCAGGCCACAGAATACTTTCTTTAGCACTCAAGGGCAATCATTAACTGTAAAAGCCCACACAGTACTCATGTGGACGGTAGAAATCACTGTTACTTTATTGCTGTTAAATTCTTAATGGGGATCTCAGATAGCTGGGAAATAGGACTCGAGATGCAAGCTTTGCTGAGGCCTTGCACAGTCATCCTCATTCAGGGAATTAACTCCCCTCCCCGGGCCATGTCCCGATGTAGAATTGGAGGAGGTGGCAAATGGCAAGTCTTGGTGCCTGGTACTCTTGGAGGATAAGTTTAAAAAAAAAATACAAGTGCAAAAAACTGAAGTCTTATTTACAGGCTTCTTGATTTACAACACTAAGGCTTGGACAAAAAAAATATGGTAGGTGTTTTATGGAGGTGTCCCAGCCTCCAGACACAGCATCACATATCGTGGTGTCCACTTCCAGAATTATTACGAAACTGGAAATTGCTTACTGCATGTGTCTGGGTTTCTGAACTCTAGGCTTCTGGCCAAAAGTTGCTGAGAAGCTTCTGGTAAGGTGATACAAGCTCTCTTTTGACCTGGAGAGATTTCCGGCCTTGCTTAGAAGTCCAAGTTTAAATATAATAATTAGCGTTGATGTGCTCTAGAGGTTGGGCCTCTCTGTGGTTACCAGTTCTGGATAAAAAGGGCAATATGGTGGAGCTGGGGTATCAGGATGTGGAGGTGATGATAAAGGAATGACTACACCTCACCAAAGACTTGGGAGGGTGAATGAAGAAGGCTGAGTGAGCGGGTGAGAAAATGGAGGTGTGAGAACAGAAGTGAGACCGAAAACCCAAAGGGTTAAGTAGACTAGACTTGGTGTCCTAGAACAAATTAATTAATCACTTCTTGCAGCTATTTCTACCAAATGAGGATGACATAAACGGATCGGCTACAGAACAACTGCTGAAGAGAACCATGAAAGCTCTACATCGCTAAAAATGGCTGTTATCAACTCAAATTCTACATATGTCTACTCTCCTCCCTCTCGGCCAACAGTTCTTTTCATTTCCAATTGAGAAGTAATAGTGAATAATCTAGTAGCTGCAATGTAAGTCATGCAGATAAACACAACAAATTGGCCAGCCCACAATTTATTGATTTTTAAATAAACCAGCTCGCTTCCCAGCTACCAATTCAGTTCTAAACTGGTAGTAAAATAAAGCAAAAATCATCACTCTGCACTTCTGCCCCTCCTAGGTTTTTGTTACTGGACAAAGAGTAATTGCCAGTGACCCATCACTGCTTAAACCCTAATCAATCCAATTAATAATTCCCCTCCTGCCCGCTCTGCTCAAACTTAAGCCATTATTTTGTACCAAGCGCATCCTCTACAGCTGCCTCGGAAGCAGACACCCATGTTGACAATAGCAACAAGCACCTTCATTATTATTCGAGACTCAACCTTAGGAAGATGATCAATGCTCTTTTACCTCAGGGAAGAAAGTTCTCAGAGCAAAATGTTTGTAGTCAAGGAAGGGAACAGTTCCAAAACTATCAACCACATCCAATTTATCCATCTGCAGCTCAGCAAAGCCTGCAAAACAGAATCCCAAGAGCAACATTTTAACTCAACAAACAATGGATAAGATCTTCTGCTGTTTTGTCTAACGCGGAGTACGACCTTGGTTTTCATTAAAGAAGAAACAATAGATAATTACTTGGTTGGCTGCAGAGAAGAGCTGAAATAAAACCCAGAGCCAGACCCAGACCCTGCTGTTCAGTTGGCTTCTACTATCCAACAGCTCTCATTACTGTGGCCGCCTCCATTTAAGGGTATGAAAAAAAAAATGACAATAAAAAAGGCTTGTTTTTCTACAAATAAAATTTTGGAGCCTACCGTCACGAATCTCTTTCCGGAGCTCGCTCTCCAGGAGCTCCAGCTGTTGGCTCTGTTTGCGACTTAACTCCTTCGATTTGTGCCTGGTCACCCCCACAGCTGTTGAGGAGACAGAGGAGCAGCATCAGATTGACATGCTAACTTACAAAACAAAAAGGAAAACGGAAAACCCACCTCCACAGTTCTTTTACAGCGAGAGAGACAGAGACAGAGGGAGAGAGAAAAAGAACAGCACTAAGAGGTGAAATGTATAAAAAGAAAAATCCCCAGTGAGGAGTCACTCTGAAGAGGAGGATGCTAAAAGCAACAGAAAAACAAAAAACTACTCATCTTAAGAGTAAAAACTAAATCAAATAACCTTCACTTGTAACCAGAGATCCCAGATGGCTGAAAAATAATGAAACAAGCCAAGTTTCCCTACAGCCACAGGTCACTTATATTGTTCCATTCTTTTTTTAATGTTTCTAAACATCCCTGCAGAAATAAAGTTGAGCCGCAAATGCAGAAAGAAACCACAGATCCACAGTTAGCCACATAAGCCAAACTTGCATAGATCAAATGGAGGGACATGATGAGTGGTCCACAGTGAACCCCTGTATCTGGATATTGCTTTTTTCTCCATTTCCTCTTGCTTCTAACTGTGCTGTAGAGGCAGTAAACCGAACAGGTTCAGCGCTTGGGTTCACGTCCCTGCTCTGCCATTTACTAGCTGTGTGCCCTTGGGTAAGTTCCTTCGCATCTCTGTGCCTGGCTACCTTTTCTTTCAAAGTACCTACCTCATTGTGATGTTGAGAGGATTACAACAAGTAACTCACAGAAAGCATTTAGAACTTATTTTTTAAAAAGTATACTCAACAATTGTCAACAATCATTATTGTTCTCGAAAGTTTTTCCTCTTTTAACAGAAATTTCATGATAATAGGACCCTGCTACCCGTATATGTAAACGATGCTGGAGGAAACAAAATTAAATACAGTTCTTCCCTAGACCACGTCACAAAATCAACAGTCTCACCTACAACGTGCGTTGTGCATCTTCAAGAAAGGGTGAGGCACGCGGTGATTCCCAAACTTACTTGACCATGGAACCCCTTTTTCCAGAAGCACGACTTAGGACTATGGTTCCTCAGGCTGCACTTTGGGCAACACTGGCTCACTGTGTGCAGGGGAAGCTAGCGGGCCACATCCATAAAGCAGTGAGCTTTTCGTGGCTGCAATCTCCAGGGAGCAGGGATGTTTTGGAGGTGGCAGGCCTAGGCCAGGTGTGTTTAGTGTTTGCACTAACGATGCAATTGATGGACTAAAGAGCACACTTACTCGAGCTGCTGATGACACCTGTCTTCCTGGAAACACGGTAAGAAGGGGAGGAGAATTTTAAAGGGCTTTGCAGATACCAATGACGCCAAAAGCAACATGTCAAATTGAGCCCACTTTATGCTTAAAGAGCATAAACAGTCTCTACAAACAACATGAAGGGAGAGGAATGGACAGCCACAGAACCCAGGAAGAGATGAGAGGTTTCCAGTAAGTCACAAAGTGGACGTGACTCTGTGGTGAGACTGATATATCTATGGCTGCTTCCTAGCAGTGGATTCTCAAAATGGAGCCCAGCATTTAGAATTTACAAGTAATCTTCTTACTCGAAGTCAGCACCAGCCAGGACTTTATGAAACTATCAAGCCCAATTCTGGATCCCAGATACATAATAGGGTGGACAACTTGGGGAGAGTATAAAAAATACCTGAAATGATCATCAACAGGGCAAAACAGGGTGTGTGCAAAATAAATTCATTCCCTCAGGCCGGTTAATCATACACGTACGTCTTTCCCTTACTGGATTGAGAAGCACCCAAGAGGAAGGACCAGGCCTTCACTCATCTTCTCCAGTTCCAGAGACTTGCACAGTTATTAGCCGTGTAACAGGTGCTCAATAAACACAAGGTAAACGGATGCAGGGATGGAGGAGTGAATGTGGGAGGAAGTGAGTATATGGAAGGAGACATTAGCAACTATAAACAGAAAACATCAGAAAGGCATTCCCTGTGTGAAATCAAGGAATATGAAGTGCTACACTAGTTGTGGAGAAGAATTCTTTTTTTCTAAGAAGACAAGAGGAAACAGGCTTAAAATGAAAAGGAGCTCAGAACTAGAGGTCACAAACTAAATGGCTACAGGACCATTGGCCTGGGTGGAGACAATAGGGAGTGGTGGAGACTGTGGCAAAAACCCAGTGAACACATGCCTTCTCTCAAGGGGCAGCTGCTACTCAGCTCTAGCAAATTGATACTATGGAAAAACTGAGATCCAATAATCCATATTTTCCAAATTTTCAAGAGATTTTTTAAAAATGTGAATTAGCAAATTTTAAAATGTTGTTTTAAAAAATACTGTGTGGGCCAAACAAAACACATCAATGGGCCAGATTCAGCCAGTGAGCCATCACCACGGGATCGCTGTGCTTGGATGAGCCTTGGCACGCTTTAATGCTTGGTACAGATCACACTTCTAAAATATAGTTCTACCAGGAAAAGCAGGGCTGGGGTGGGGGTGGGGGTGGTGTTTGGTGGGGGTGAGGAGGCAGGAAGAGATGACCTAGTCCTGGGAGTCCAAATCCCAGAGAATTCTGAGGGAATAACGTAAACAGGACATTGTCATCACAAGTCAAAGGATGGGGGAAGCAAAGTGGATGATATTTCTCAAACACCAAGATACCATCTTTGTAACCCAGTCTTTTATTAATGAAGCATCCTAAAAAAGGTTCAGAAAGCCCTCCATGCATACCTATCATTCCTTGCCCAAAGTTTTGATCTGGGTTTTCACCCATTAATACTTAATTGGAGCAAACAGGCCCTGGAAGCTGAAAGTCTGCCTGCCTGATGTGAGGCCCCAGGGAGTAATTTCTCTGACAAAATTAAACAGGGCACTTACCAAAAATGACAATCACTAGCAAGACGGGAAGCACAATCAGAAAATACCAAGGGGAAGGAACCGATTCCCGCTCCACAAAGAGCTCCAAGTATCCCAGTTTGACCTGATGGGACAAAGAGTGTCATTAGACCCCACCGAGTTGGGTACCATATTTATGTACACAGTTTTTTTCCCCAATAGTTTTCCCCAAGATACAAAAAGAAGTGATGAGCTAGTTAGGCTATTTGAGCTCAAGTCCCATCTCTGGGGCAGATTAGCTACGTAACCTTGAACAAATCAAGAACATTCTCTGTGCCTCAGTTTCTACATATGTCAGTTGAGGTGTGCTGAACTAGACCTAGAGTTTTTTTTTTTTTTTTAAATTGGCACCTGGGCTAACAACTGTTGCCAATCTTCCTCTTTTTCTTTCTTTCCCCCTGCTTTATCTCCCCAAACCCCCCCTGTACACAGTTGTATATCTTAGTTGCTGGTCCTTCTAGTTGTGGGATGCGGGACGCTGCCTCAACGTGGCCTGATGAGCAGTGCCATGTCCGCACCCAGGATCCAAACCCTGGGCCGCCGCAGCGGAATGCGCGAACTTAACCACTGGGCCACGGAGGTGGCCCCTAGACCTAGAGATTTTAAACTTTGGTCCTCTTTGCCCTGGGGGTTTAAAGAGTTGGTAACCTGTGGATGAGAAGCCCCCTTACCCTTCAACTAAGGAAGTAACTCGACTTTTCTCTCTGCTACATCTTCTGTCTCCTTAGCAGGCCTATTTTGAATGAAACATTTTGGGGTGAAAACCAGTCTGGCAACGCTGCTTAAGTGATGCCTGATGGCCTCTTCCAGTTTTGGTATCTTTTGGTTATACACGTTTTGTAAAACTTATACAGGGAAAAACGCTATATCAAATCTTATTTTTGCACGGATGTACATACCAGCATTAAGGCACATTTCCACACCCGGCTGCCCCTGTGGAGTGGAGGCATTGGAGCCAGGCAGCCGGAGCAGAGATTCTAGACCCAGAGAGCCCAGGTCCTAAATCTCAGCTTTGCCACCTGCTCACCTTACCAGCTATAAGAGCTTGAGTTAGTTACTCAACCATCCAGTCCTCACTTCCCTCTAAATCTAAATCAACGGGATGTCGATAGTGCCTCTTTGTGGGGTTGTCTGAAGACTAAATGCACTGTATCATTTACGTAAGTCAGCTCATGGCACTCCTGCTCAAAACCCTCCGGTGGCTTCCCAGAGCTCAAAGCCAAGGCCTCGCAATGGCCCACAAGGTGGCGAGGATCTGCTGCCTCTTCCCACTCCCTCCGTGAACTCAACCTCCTCAGAACATCCTCCTTGCTCCCTCCGCTCCAGTGCACTGGCCTCCTTCTTGCTCCTCAAATGCACCAGGCAGGCTCCCGGCTCAGGACCTTTGCAACCTGCGGTTCCCTTTGCCTAGAACTCTCTACCCTAGATAGCCCACAGCGCATTCTCTCTTCTCCTAGAGGGCCTTGTTCAAACGTCGTCTTCACAGCCCACCATCGTAAAGCTTGCCACGCCGCCCCCATGCTCCTTGTCCCGTCCCTGCTTCAATTTTCTCCATAACAATTGCCACCATGTAACTTTTTTTTAATTTACTTTTTATTTTTTTTATTTTTTTACTACCTGTCTCTTTAGGTCATCTCCATCAAGGCAGATTTTTTGGGTCTGTTTTCTTCTTTGCCATGTCCCCATCACAGCGTAGGCACTCAGGAACTACTCCACGAATGATGTAGAAGGCTAGCATGGATGCCTCTTAACTAACTTCACGTGTGGGAGCGCTTGTGAGTTTAGTTGTTGTTACTGATTTTAGAATTATTATTGTCTTCTTTACCACACCACAACAGGTGGACAAAGGGAGGCTCAGCAAAGCCAAGTGACTTATCTAAGGCCACACCGCTACTAACCGGTGAAGGTGGGACATGAGCACACATTTTTGCTTTGCCTTCCAGTCTGGTGTTCTTTTTTCTTGCCCTTTATCCAATTATTTATGACTCTAGATCATTAAGCATTTTTTTCAGTCTAGACTGTGCAGAGCCTCCTATGGCCTGAACACTATCAAGCGAGACTTCTAAAATGTTTCCTTTCCCAGTGGTCTCACATCTTTACTGTGGGACATAAATAGACCAGCGAGGGGACCCTCAAACATGTCTGGGAAGAGATTAATCGCAGTGAGTGTGACTTCACAGTGGAAGAGGAGCCCAGGACCCCCAGATCTTCTGGTCTCCACTAGACTCGAATGCTGCCCTGAGTGTGCTCAAGAGGCCTCCATTTGTGGTTTCTGCTAAGACATGTCACCTCTGCATTTGGGAAAAGAGTGACAGCTCATTCGTCAATGGGTCCAGAGATTCAGCTCGCAGATGCCACAGTCTAAATGTACGGCTAGAACAAGAGCTATCAAGCTCATTAGTATTATAGACAATGGGGTGTTCAACGCTTTGACATTCGAATAGGCACATGGATGGATGCTGCTGGCTATTTTGGAGGAATTATGCTTGGGCTTGCAATGCCAGCTTTGTTTATCTTCTATTTAAAGTGAAGATCTAAAGATTCCCGAGAGAGTACATTCTGGTTTCTGGTTTGGCCAAGGAATTACCGAAATAAGGTAAAAATAATAGATGGGTGACTCACGCGAACTTTCTCGGAGGAGCTGGCAATGCTGCTTGCAGCCGTGATGCCTTTAATTTTGCAGAGGATGGTGGTAAGATCTTGATTTCTAGTAATATTTTCAAAACTGCAATTTAATGGTGGATTTTTCCCACGGAAGAGAGTAATTTCAATATCTTTCTTGGAAATGTTGAAGTTATCATTTTCTTTCTGTGAAGAACAAAGAGAAGATGAAGAAATCAGGGCACATGCAGAAACTCACAAACATGAGCACACCTTTCCAGCTGGGGCGGGGGCCCGGCTCACACGAAAAGAGAGAGACGTACTTGAATTCTTACTTCCAATTCTGTGTCCCCCTCAGGTTCAACCCGATACCCTGCAAATCTGGGGTCCTCGAGATAGCGCAAGCTGCCACAGTCCAGGTAAGTGTCCTGAACCCTCAGCTTCACAGTGACATTCGGATGCACTTTGGAATTCTTTAAATTGGGGGCTAAAAACGTGCAGTAAGTCGCCATGCAATATTCAGGGACCTGAGGGAGAAGAAAAGAGCATTGTGACAACTTCATTAATGAATCCCAGCTCAGAGATTTAAGAGCTAAGTGACCTGGGCAAGTGAACTTCTCTGTGCTTCTGTTTTCTCAGCTGTAAAATGGGGCCAGCAATACATGCTACCCTTACAGGGTTGAATTAACCCTAAATCAAATTGAACGAGATGAGGGCTCGTTAAAATAAATAAGCGCTACATTAAATGGGATTATACATGCAAAAATGCTTAGGACAGCACCTGGCACGCAGTAAGCAATCAATGAATGCTAATATTATTATTAATATTTTTAGCAATAATGAAAGCAGTCAAAAGGTTATGCAATTGGAAAAAAAGGACGCAGAAAGGAGTCTAGAGAAAGGGGAAGACTTTGCACCAATGGGCCTGTGTGTCCTTCAAACCATCAAGACTGAGTCCCAGGAAGCCACGGGAAAGGAGGAAACATCTCTCAGCCAGGCCGGCTGCGGGCCTGCATGCTGCTGGCTGCATCACTCTCTGCTGGGGAACCTCCTGCAGCGCTCTGCAGAAATCACTAACCACAAAGAGGAGAAGGCTTTGCAGGCCTAACAGAAAATGGGAGCAATCAAAGTAAAAGGGACCATGTGTCCCCCATGAGTGAAGACCATGAAGACTGGAAACGAGGCAGAAAGTGGGGCCCACTTTACAGGTTTATTAAAAACGGACAAACAAGCATAAATACTGTCATTTTCAGGTGCAGAGAGACAGGCAGAGAAAGCTGGTGGAAAAGGGGAGGTGACAAATGTTTTTAAAAAAGAGCAACTGAAACTCGTGAAAACAAGTTTGTCAGGTGGAGAAGTTTTCCTCCTTTTTATTTTGCTCTCTTATACTGGATATTAGGGTAGGAAAAGGCAGTAGCTAGGAAATCTGATGCAAAGTGCTGAGATCTGGGCATTAAAACCTTCCTTCCTGGCCTGGCTTGGTGGTGCAGTGGTTAAGTTCACATGTTCCGCTTCAGTGGCCCAGGGTTCGCCAGTTCAGATCCCGGCTGCGGATCTATGCACAGCTTGGCACGCCATGCTGTGGTAGGTGTCCCACATATCAAGTAGAGGAAGATGGGCACAGACATTAGCTCAGGGCCAGTCTTCCTCAGCAAAAAAGAGGAGGATGGGCAGCAGATGTTAACTCAGGGATAATCTTCCTAAAAAAAAAAAAAAACACACCAAAAAAAACCTTCCTCCCTCTTAACTCCTTTCCAAACTACAGCCCTGAGTCTCTCATTCACATTTCTGGTGATAAGACGAAAACCACGAAACCCACTGCTTGCACCAGCTCAGCAGCTGTAACCCCATTAGGCTGGATTTTACTGAAGATGCCTTCTAAAAAGATTACCGCTGATGGGGTTGCCCTAACCTCATTATCCTCAACTCTCTAAATTTCCATACTAGTGACCAGCTCCCATTGTCTGAAATGCTCTTTTTCTCTAGGTTCTGAGCAGCTGCTTGGTCACCTTCCCAGGCCATCTTATTCTCTTTCAGTCCTTAAAATGAAGCTACTCTGCTAGATTCCATCCTAGGCGCTCTTCTCTTCTTCCTTTCTGCTCTCGCTCCCATGGTGTTGTTCTCATTCTCCCTTTAATGACAGACAATGCTGCAAAGATGATCCGATTCTCTCCAGCCCCACCATCTCCCCAGCACTCTAGAACGGCCCTACTGACAACAGCCCAATGGAATGCTCAGTCCGGAGGACCTGCTGACATCTCAAAGGTACCTGAACATTTGCATTAGCATCCTCATTGGTCTCCCAGCATCTTCTCCATTACTGACTCTGCAAATGATCCCACACACCATTGCCAAAATAATCATCACAAAAGTTGCCTATTCTCACGTCACTCCCCGCTCAAAGATCTTGCATTGCTCCCTGCTGCCTACAGAATTAAGGGCAAAGTTTTCGGTCTGACACTATCTTATGGCCCAGTGTAGTTTTCCAGCCATCTCT
Source organism: Equus caballus (assembly GCF_041296265.1). Taxonomy (NCBI): domain Eukaryota; kingdom Metazoa; phylum Chordata; class Mammalia; order Perissodactyla; family Equidae; genus Equus; species Equus caballus. Next base: position 25,019,347 of record NC_091711.1, on the reverse strand, counting down.
CTTACTCATTCCCGACACAGCCTCTAGATTGCAGCTGAGCAGAACGCACTGATACTGCCACCACAGGCTTGAGAGTAACCTGTCCTCGCCTCTCCATCTAAAATTGCCTCCCTGCTTCCACCTGTCCAAGTCCTACCCATCCTGCTGCACTCCGCAGACATTCTTCATTCCATCCATCTTTAATTCCTCTTTCATGTGGCATCACAGTGCCCTCTTGGACCTAACGGGGTTTCTGAGCTGGAAGGGAATCAGAGGACCTAGAACTTGACAACATCCTGTGCTCTCAAGTTTCAACCCAGTGGATATTTGCAATCTTCCACCATGAAAGCAATATGACTATCGCATTTATCGTTTGTCCTCGCACTCGACAAAATTATTCGCCCACAGTAGGTGCTCAGTAAGTTCCACTTGATTTAGGAGCAGCACTGGGGAGGTAGAGCAAGTCCACTCAAATCCAGGCAACGCCTCTGGTCAGAGGTTGATCTGCACGAACCATTCAATGGAATGTGTTCAGTTCACATCATGGAGATCTGGCCTGGAACCAGATACAATCAGAGGCTTGGAACCAGCTTTGAAGTGTGTCTGTTGGTGGCCGTGTGCACTACAGGCTGTAAGGATGACTTAGGAAGGCCTCCCGTATCTAGGCCTGAAGCCACACTGGTCCCAAGCAGAGGCCAGGTCTGTGGAAGCCTGCAGACCCATCAACTTCGGCAGGAAGTGGTCAGACTGGGCCCCAGAAAAGCTGCTACTCTCACATCTCTCATCAAAGAAAGAGAGAAAGGGGAAGAGAGAATGGGAAGAACATTCAGGAAGAGTTTAGAAGTGTACTCAGAGGCCCCAATCCATGTCTGAAAGCCATCATTTCCCCTCTTCCTCCTGGTGTCAGAAGCTTCAATCTGGAGGCTCCTGAGAGAGTGACAAGGCCCATGGGTGACTTGTGTTGGTGTAAGAACTGGGTGAGGGGTGGGGACCAGACCCCTGAGTGAGGAGACGAAAGGCAAGAGGAGGCAAAGTCAGAAGGAAGGGACCAAATTGGGTCAAAGAGACATGGCAAGAGAAGAAGCAGCATATGACAAGATTTCTGGGACGTTAGTGGGTCACTTAACCTCTGAACCACAGCTCTCTCTCTGCAGAGAGAACACTACCACCTACACTGCACAGAAATGTGGTTCTTTCTTTCCATCATCCTCAGCCACTCACGAGGCATGTTCACACATACTCATAAACATTGTCTCCTTAAAGTGACTTGCCACAAATCACACATGGAGGAGACGCCAGGTCTTGTCATACCAAGCTCATCTCTCTTTCCTCTGTGCCAAAACCTGAAACACTCAACTACAAGTATAAGGTCTTAATATTCCCACACTGGCACAGATGGTATATATCATGCAACATGCAAAAGTTTATACTATCAAAGGCCTAGAAATAAAACCAATCCCCCAAGATATTTTAGTGTGATGAGAACAAAATCATCCTTGAGAATATTATTACAAAGCAGCTAAAGACTTACATTTATGTTTCCTCTTACCTCATGTGAAATGATTAACTTGTCAATTACATCAAAATTTCTGCCCATGATGGTTATATTTTGACCACCACTGAAAGGAAAAAAGCAACAATAGGAGTTTCATGGTAAACACGCAGGTATTTTGTATGAACAAAGTTATCAATTTACTCACATTTAATATTGAACTCAATTATGTTTGAGAGCAAATTAGTGAATTTTAATTTCAAATACTGGACCATTTTAGAAGTCTTTTAAGGATACTGTCCACAAATTCATAGTTTTTAAGATATATAAATATAAAAATTCAAGCCAGATCCTGTTTTACTTCTAGGAAAATGCTCAAATTCTTTTACGGAATTTTGAGTTTTGTTGTGTCACGTTGCCACATATAATCAGATCATCAGCTGTACCTTGAAAAGGTTTCACTAAACAGAATTTTGTTTGATTGCTGTTTAATCTATATGAAGATTCTTCAATCTAACAATTTTCAAAATCAAACTCTCAACCTACCAATTATATTTTATTTAGAGAGACAGGGAACACTTTGGACAAGGTAAAATTATAAATGTCATTAAAAGTATAAATTCTTATTTCCTAAACCATATAAATAGCAGCTACGTTCTATCTCTCCAAAACCAAGCCAAAGGATTTCACACATTCTCGGCGCATAATCACATATAAGCAAAGTGGTCATTAGATGTGAAATAAACAGCTGCCCACAGATCTGGCTGCCCTAGCCCCCCATCCACGCAGGTCACCAGACACATTCCAGGGGACAGAAACTGGGTATGTCACCTCCATAGGCTGGCTGAACCCTTAATAACAAGACCAGAAGGCAGGCACAAGCGGGTCGGTCTGTGTAGGGCAGAGGGAAGACACTAAGCCTTGAACCTTCCAGTCATGAGGGGGAAGGGCTGAGCTGGCCTCAAGCCAGCCAATCACCATTACTAGAAAACCAAGCCAAGAGTGCTCTGCTGATAGCCAGACGGCAGAGCTGTGTTCTTGCTCAAAGGGCAGCCACCCAGGAGCACCGAGAGACAAAGGCTCAGAATGTCACAGGTGACCGGACATTAAGAAGCCTCTTATTTTATGGCAAAGCAGAACATGGTGGTAGCTCAGAGCACAGCACCGTGGGCCAGAGCACCTGGGAGCCTGGGAGAGTGGTTTGACCGTTCCATGCCTCAGCTTCCTCATCTGGAAAAGGGGCTCCCCATAGTAGACCTCTTTGGCTTGTGAGGATTAACTGAATCAACAGATGTAATACACCAGGCACATGGGGAGTGCCACACCAATGTTCGCTTGTATTTATAGGAAGGATTTAGACCCAGAGGGGGGAATACCATGCTAGAGTCTTGGTTTTAACATTTCAGTGTTCCTCATGCCACTGTTACGGGCTGAATTGTACTCCCTTCTCAATTTTATGTGTTGAAGTCCTAACGCGCAATACCTCAGAATGTGACTGTATTTGGTGACAGTGTCTTTAAAGAAGTGATTAAGGTTAAATGAGACCATTGGGGTTGGCCCTAATCCAGTATGACTGGTGTCCTTATAAGAAGATGAGATTAGGACACAGACACCTACAGAAGGAAGACCATGTGAGGTCACGGGGAGGAAAAGACGGCCATCGACAGGTCAAGGAGAGACGCCTCAGAAGAAACCAACCCTGCTGACACCTTGATCTTGGACTTCTGGCTTTGAGAACTGTGATGAAATAAATTTCTGTTATTTAAGGCACCCAGTGTGTGGTACTTTGTTATGGCAGCCCTCGCAGCTTAATATATCCATCTCTCATTTAATCTTAAATAAGAATATTAGAAGCGATTTTCCCTTTTTTTTTTTTTTTACAAAGCGTCATCTGTAGTTTCATCTAGATAGTACTTTGAAAATTAGCTTCACGCTGTGTTAGGTGAAGAAATATCTTTCAGCCATATTCTAAAACCTGAATGTGAATTTAAATTCCACTAGGAAGAGAATTTTTTTCCTTAATAAATTGGATTCATCTGGAAGAGTTTATTTTGGAATATCCATCTCTCACTTAGGGAGCATCTTTGAAATTTAGACAGCTCCTTATATTTCCCCCAAAGAATTCAAAACAGCTTACTCTAAAGGTTATAAAATGAAAAATGTAAGAAAGAAGAAGCCTTGCGTCATGGGCAGGAGTGAGACGTAGTAAAGAGAGTTATTATGTATCTGTATCAGAAATCTAGGCTAAGACACTTACTGCAACCGAACAAACATTTTAACGTGAGTTCCCTGGCAGCCACAGTTAAGAGTAAAACAGGATACGCTCATAATGTTCACTGTGACAATGGGAAGCAACCTGCTTGTCAGATATGAATTTGTTTTCTAGGAATAAATCCTAAGAGGAATTCTGTGAGAGGAATTTAGATATGAATACTATTTCTACATTTATTTGAGTGAAATCCGATCTTTATGCATGTGACCCTTTTAACCACAAAGAGAGAAAAACATGAATCTAGAAAGTACCTGATCCAGGTGGTAGCAGGAAATATGAGGGAACAGTGGGGCAGAGCAATATAAGACAAGGGTCCCACAGAAGAACAGTTCCCGCCATCGAACTGGATACATACATCTTTCATTTCTTTTCTGCTTGATGGAAGAGAGAATTTCATATGGGTGTCATTTAGCACGTGACTAACCTGTATCCTAGAAAGGATAGAAAAAGAACTCTTAAGTCACACAGACACTTAGCACAATTGATTATGCAAGGTGACAGCATACGAATTTCACTTGAACTCTAACAGTTCAGGAACTATCAGAACAGCTGCAGGCAACTGCTGATTAATCAGGGGCCACTTACCCAGTCTGGGTAGTATTTGGGGCGGGGTTCCTCTTTCTTTTGTGCATTTTTATCTTTTCATTTGCATTTCCCTTAGAAGTGGGGGGAAAAAAGGAGATGTAACCCTTGCCCTTAAGAAGCCCTAACAGAAAGCGGAACATAGACTCGGCCTTGCAGTATATTAAGGAATTGTCGTCAACCATGTTGAGTATGATAAGGGCACTATCCTTATCTGTTAGACATATAAGTTGAAGTACTTAGGAACGAAAGGTTCTGGTGTCTGGGATATGCTTTTAAAAAGTCCCAGCCAGCCCCCTTCCTTCCCCTCCAAAAAGGAGGAGGAGATAGATGAGACAAGACAACACGATGAAACAAGGCAAAATGTTGATGAGTTTTGAAGCTGGAGGATGGGTGCAAAGAGGTTCCTTACACATTTCTCTCTTGTGTATGTCTGGAAATTTCCATAATGAAAAGCGTAAAAAAAGAAGTCCCAGGCAAGCAGTGGGAGGGTGGAACCCAACCCCGGGCAGAGATGGGAATCTGCCATCCAAGGAGCAGAGAGCTAGCGACAAAAGTCCATGACAAACGGAGGAATATCTGAGTCAACCAGCATTGCAGGCACGCTGCCTCTCGAGGAGGCTTTGGACTGAAAATGAACTGGGACTGTCCTGGGTGCTCCTGACAGCTGCAGGGCGTGCCCTCAACACCCCTCAGGAGTCAAAGCAAAGGCTTCTACGATATCCCCTGTGTAACCTGCAGCTCCCTCTGTGCATCACATCACAATGACCCTCCAGAGCACAAATCATTAAGACTGGGTTGTGTCTGAATGATGCTCAGTATAATTATGCTACATGAGACTCTGTTATTACTACCTAAAGGACACGTGCGTGGTTGCTAACTTTAATACACATATCCGTTAAGTAGTAATAATAGTTTCTAACAATAAGGCAAATTTAACAAACATTGGAATCAGTTTGTACCTACAGTACCTCCGATTTACATTCTAAGGTTTATATTCAGAGCCAAGCTCTAGGAAATTCATCGTAAAATGGCTGATCATTAAAATTCAAACTTGTTTATTAATTTTGGAAGAAGACAGAAATGTGTGTCTCATTCCACTAATATTTTCGTATTTTTCTCTTCAGAATAATTAGGCATTTATAAAAATAGCATATTAAAAGAGTTTGGGATTACGGCGTGAACTCAGAGATAAGATTAACTGGGTATTACGTTTACTGCTCATGAACTTGGGTTCGCCACACAGATGTGGTTACTGGAATGCTACATGCAGAAAGGTCTCGTAGTCATTTAATTTAATAACTGCGATATCTCAAGACACATTCAGAATCGAAATGAGAGCATAAAGTCAGAAACAGGGTAATGCTCTGCAAAACTACTTATTTTCCAGTGAAGTTGATTGCCTTTCAGTGAACACACAGGGGTCTAACTTCACAGATTTCGCCACACAAAATGAAAGATTTTTGCAATACGGTATTTAGCCAGGATAAATGGCACAAAAATACCTATGTTGCATAGATACAGCCACTAATGTGTGCTTGATAATTCTGGTAAATAGCAGAACAAAAGAAAGCCACCGATGAGCAGCTTTCTCCATCAGGATGACAGACATCCCAAATTTACTGCTAGGAGGGGAAGAGGACGGCAGTTTATATGCAGCTAATGAATTAAAACAGAAAATTTAGTAAATAAGTGTGGCAGGTTAAAATGCTGTACAAATCTGTGTTAGTAGTTAAAAACCAAAACACTACACTTCAGCAGATTGTCTTCAATACATTTCCATGATGAGAACAAGCTCAGTATTATCCTTCATGTCGACCATAACATCTTTTACTTCAAATTAGCCCAAACTTATAAAAGCTAACAAGCAGAAAACTCAAATTTTCTATTGTGTTATTATTATTACATCTCTTTGGGGGAGGGTAACATTTGCACAAGGATGTCTGTGAGACACTGAAATTATTTTGCTCTCAAAGTTTCACTGAAAGGATGAGTTAGGGGAAAAGAAACCATAGAAATAATGATGCTCAAGTGGCACACTGACAAGATATTTGTGTTGAGATGTTTTGTTCTTTTTTTTTTTCCCCACTACTAATATATGTTCCATTTAGTTATCATTTGAGGCTGAAATCAATCCAAAAAAGAGAAGGCTACACAGAGTAAAATGGATCAGGAAGTTTCTTTTTTCAACTTCGGGCAATATATTGGAAGAACAGCCATATTTTCCCATCAATTCTGAGGCCGTCAACTATTTCTCTAAGCTGATCATCTTCAAAATGATGGTTTCTACTCAAAATACTTGATTTTGTTAATGAAAACAAATCAAGACCCCGAACAGACAACAGCCTGAAATTATTGTGTACTGAGATTTTGGGGGTAACACGGGACAGATTCTCTCACAATTAACTTCAAATGTATTGTTCAAATTAACTTACTTATTGAAATTGTGTTACATCAAATATGCAGACTAATTGGCCCACATTGGCACATGGAAATAATTTGATTATATCAAGATTATAATCACAGTGACATTCTTTTGGCATAAGTTTTAGCTTTTTACTATATTACCATAAATAAATTACTAATATTTCAACTCACACATCCTTATCACAAGTACTGGTTCCTTTCAGGATCATTGTGATGTTAGATGCCTGGGTAAAGTTTGCTCCTGTGACCGTCACATTACTTTTCCCCAAGGTCGATATCTTTTGTGGCTCAATGGACCTAACGTAGAAGACCTATTGGAAAGAAGAGATTAAAACACAAAATCAAAGCTAAGAAATGGCATTGTTCCAAAAAATCTGTTTATGTGCTACAGTTCGAAGAAATCACTGGGAAATTACAACATTTTGCAAACACAGCAGACAGTGTTTAATGAAATCAATGAATTCGAGGAAGAGTGCTGAAGATTCATGTCTCTCAACATGCGACAGCATGAGGTCAAACCAATTAGTCTTTGTCTCACAAGACAGCTGAAAACACAGTTGAAGAGTCTGACATTCTGTTTGAAGAGTGAGATATCACGAGAGTCTTAAAAATGCTCACTGCCTTACAGCCTCTGGAGGCTCACAGGATAACAAAATGAAGGAAGAGACAAGGAGTCCACTGACCGTAGGCCAACCACAGACTCATCATTAAGTTGGAATAAATGTCATTCTGGATAAATTTAATTCCCAAGAAAGCAATTCCTGTGTTTTGTTTGTTTCAGTTAGGCTATTTGAATCAAGGAGGATCCTGCAGGGAAAAAACCTTGAGAGATCAATTAGTTTAGTCACTGAATAACAAGTAGTTGGATGCCTAAACCATTGTGGCCAACGGTTTCTTCTCCACAGCTTGCAGGTATCATCATCTCCTCCTTGGTACCCATTACAAGTTTTATCAGGCCTTTCTTTATCAAGAAAGTTTCCCTTGGAATCACCTGATACCTGGCCCCAAACTATGGAAGCTCATGCACCTTACTTCACCATTTGCAAAGTTGAATCAAATTCCCCTAAAAAAAAGTCCTTTATTTGATGGCAAGAATATTTTCCCTTTCAAAGACAAAACAATTCTGATTTCTTTCACTTTTTCTCCTACTGTTGATTATTTCGATCATTTTGTTGTCCTTTTGTAGACCATTTCCAGCAAGTTTGTATTCTACAATATGGCAACCAAAACAGGACGCAAGTTTCGAAAGTTCTGGCCAATATAAAGTGCAGCAGATCTTTAGCATGAGTGAATTTCATACTCATACTCTTGACATTTGAAAACAATCCCCAGATCCAGAGACACATAATCACTGAAATTTGGCTAAGCCATAAATGCCAAGCGTATCCACTTATAGGATAAGGTCTAGGAGGAAGCCACTTAAGACACTGGGAGAGCTTCAGTCATGTCCACACCTGCCTACCACCTGCTTCTTGAAGGAGCCTAGTATTTTCTGCTCCTTTGTATGTGTAACGCTCACCATGGCGCCCTGGTTGGGCTGCTGGCACTGACCATTCTGCTGAAAAAAAAAAAAAAAGGGATGTTCTATCACTCTGCTCCTCGGCAAACACAGGCGCTATGTGATAGGGCAGTCAGCATCACTCATTATCACTAAGCATTTGTTTTGCAGACTGAGGTAAATTCATCGTTAATGTTATCACAGCAATGATGGAGTGTGACAGAGAACTGATTTTGGTGGAAAATTTATTTTAATCACTTAGTAAAGGACTTTAGCCCTGTATTTATAGAAGAATCACGAAGGGTCTGAAAGGGTCACTTTAATTATCCCGTTATACGTGACTGCATTTTATGGGGGAAATTACCTGCAAGAGCGGTACTTGGAATGGGGGGATTAGCCAAGAGTTCAAGACAAATCCCTTGCAAATGTCAAGTGTGTGTCGGATACCAAAAGGCTTAGTCTTTGCTCTGACACGGTGACAGCTAAGTGAACAAGTATTTACGGAGCACCGACAGGGTCCCTAGGACAGCACTGGGTGTTGTGGGGGACACACAGTTTACGTGTGCACTACATTAGGAGTTGGTAAACGACTGGATTTGCCTGTAGGAAGCCAGATCCAATCCATTGCTTGTTTTTATATGGTTCATGAAAAAAATGTCAAAAGAAGAATATTCCATGACACGTGAAAATACATGAAATTCAAATTTCAGTGTTCCTAAATAAAACTTTTTTGGAACACAGCCACGCCCATTCATTTATGTATTGTCTGTGGCTGCTTTCGCACTACAGCGGCAGAGCTGAGTAGCTGCGACCGAGACCACATGGCTTGCAAACCCTAAAATATTTACTGTCTAGCTCTTTGTAGAAAAATTTTGTGATCCTACAGCAGAGGAGTCCATTGTCTTCCTAGGGGGACAAGATAAATGGTGTGTTTGTAAACCTCAATGCAGACGCATATTTACATACCAGTCAACTATGATTCCCAGGTTTCTTTCTAGATAGCCCATTGCTTCCTATATTTACACTGTTGACATCTGCTCAAGCAAAATTTTCAAACGTGCCAAATAAATGCTGCTTCTCTAGTTTCAGCAGAGGATAAAGAGAGCCTTATAACTAATGTATGAAAGATTTTTAAGGGAGTTATATTTTGCTCTTTAAATGGCTCTACAAACACCATCAGAGGACCTGCCACGGCGCCTTAAAAACTTTTTTAGACAGTCCTGCTACTTCAAAGGATGTCATTTTAAAATCTTATTGTCTAGGGAAGTTTCCATTGGCTGTTGAGGATGGAACCCAGTCCTGCCTATCTCCTGAAGGCAGATGCTTTTCAAAGAGGGTCAGATTAGCCCAGCCACCTTTGTTTCCTGAAGAACCTCTGCTAATCTTAATAAGTGAGTCCAAGAGCTCTCAAGAGGACCTCATTAAATAAACGGTGCAGGTATCAAAAAAAAAAAAAAAAAGAGAGAGAGAGTAGCTATATGGCTGTACTATCTGGCTGCAACAATTCTTAGAAATATAACATTTTCTATTTTTACCGATAAAGATCTTTAAAAATCCAGTACAGACCAAGGCAAAGAATGATTTCCCCACAAATATTCCACACGCTCAATATTGTAGATCTATTTTCGTATTTTAATTAAGAGTTAATTCACAACCTGGCATGAAGTCGTGGACCCCACAAGCTTACACACAGAAGGGGGTGGTTAATGTAAAAACATCACCTTGCTCTATTCAAAGAGACAATTACTTAGAGCCCTACAGTGAAATTCCTCCCTCATCCTATGCCCAGGATTTCCAGATATCAAATCAAAATACCATCGACTGGAACCCTCACGGCCCTGTGCTGTCCAGCACTTAACCTCAGAATAGCCCACTTCCTGTCAGCTACATTTTAAAAACTTGAGTTACTTGTAAATGGCTGTACAATTTTAAATTATTTAACAAAATACTATGAGCTCTCTTCACTCACAAGTTTAAATCACTCCCTGTTTTGTATAAGAAAGCATACGAGAAACTGGCTAATTGAGTGATTACAAAATACTCAACTGTTTTCATTTTTTTAAAACTAAGTGATTATAAGATATTGGAAATAACACAACCACTAAGAAATAGTTCTCTTCAAAAAGGTCTAAGAGAGGATTACTCCTGACAGTAAGAATACCTTTTGTGAAGTCTGCCATCAACACAATTCAAATTACCATGACATTAATGGAGAAAATACTGCTATGATTGAAAAGAATATCGGAAAGAGGTACATGAGAAAGGCTCAGTTTATTAAGACCAAATTGTACTCTACTAATGTGTTAAAAAAAAAAAATCTGAATATAGCAAAGTTCTCTGTAGGCCTGGATCTGAATCAACACTCAATAAAACGTCTCTCAGATTTTCACTCTTGAAATTGGTTCAAACGGGCCTGGATAAAAAGTCACATGGATTCCAAACCAGCTGGAAATCTGAAACCAAAGGACGTTAGAGAGATGAAAGGCAGCACAAACTAATTAAAGGAAAGCGTCCTGTAGGGCCCTACAGGGGTGAATATTGGGTTCAGAATTATTTAACATCTTTATTAATGACTGAGAGGGACGGAAGTAATATATTAATGAAATGTATAAATTGAGAAGAGTGGTAACCAGCAGTGGAGATAGTAAAGTGTAAGAGGAGGTGAGAGATGGAAAGAAAATAGCAAAATGCAATCCCACCAAAGAAAAATTAGAGCGTTCAATGGAACAAAAAGGGTATCCCTTGGATGCTCAGCCCCCAGGCTCCTTCACGGGGACACTGGTAGAGGCCCCAGGAAACTTTGGATGTAACTTCTAGTTGGTCCCAGGAACTGCCAAGAGTTAGAATGCCTACTGAGAGAGGCCTGGATACCAGGGAGAAGGTGACAGGAGAAGGCCTTGTGCTCAAAGGTCAAGGCTGGCTTCTCCGACCTGGGGACTCTAAAGTGAGACTGACAAGGTAAAGGGTGGGGCTGCGAAGGCCGCTCCATACAGTTGTCACTCTGGGTCACTGAACCTTCAGACTGCAGCTCCTCAGAACTGGACTGGGTGACCAGGACTCTGTGACCAAGGAAGGCAGCTCTTCCCCTCCAGGAGAGACTCCTGATTGCAAATTAAACCCAGCCACTCAAAATCCACCCTCGGCCAGATTTCCACTTCAGCAGGAGATTCTTGCTGCTCCACTCTCCTAAGGGCCTCAGTTCTCCTCTCAAGGCCTCTCCTGCTCTCCCAGTCTTGGAGAAGACACCAGCCTTGCCTGGGTCCGACTCCTTCAGTCTGACACACCCCAACCTACCCCTCTCTTCTCGAGGCTTTGACGCTCATACACTCCCCTCACAGCCTGCCCAGGTTGGAGGTCTTTGTCCCACCCCACATCTGCGGCACAGATGAGGCAGGCTTTGCCAGCCTAATGCCAAGAGAAGCCAATATTAGGTTTCTCCCTCCTGGACTGACTTTTATCATCCCTATTACACGGTTTAACACTTGTTCAATTGAGGTCATATAGCATAGAGCAGTGGTTGTAACAGTGGGCTCTGGAGTCAGACTGTCCGGGTTCAAATCCTTTGCCTATCATTTATTACCTATTTACCCTCTGCAAGCCAACATTTCTTTGTCCATAAAATCAGGAAAATAAGTCCATCGTGAGGCTTAAATAAAAAGATCCTCTGCGCTCTGGATATAGCATAGGCTCAACAAATATTAGCTACCACTACAATTTAGTACATTCTGGCATTCCTTCTTATATATTCTTCTGTTGGGCACACTCACCTGCTTCATGAAAATGAATCTTACTTCCTCCAAAATATAAGTTCTACAACGTAAGCTCCATAGGGTACACATTTTGCCTGCCTGTCTAGCACAGAGCAGGGTTCAATAAACACATTTTGAACGAATGAATCAACGAACAATCAGAAGCGAATCTCACAGCACCTAGCACAGTGCTAGGCCCAAAGAAGCTACTCAACAAAGTATCTATTAACCCAGGTATATATTAAACTTCATTTCACTTTTAAAGGCAAGGTCGCTGAAGGGCCAATTTGGATTGCTTTTGAGAAATTTAAATGCACATTCAAAAGTGACAGAGGAAGAGAAGAGCAGGTACAAAGAAGAGAAAGAAAGAACAATTTGAATATAAATTCCTCGAGAGCAGGAGCCACGGCTTTGTACGGTGTCTTTCTACCCTACAGCGATAAGTCTATTGTGAAGAATAACAAATATTAGAACAACATCATATCATAGATCTTCACACCTTTCCTTGAGAACAGGAAAGAGAGGGCAGTCACCTCTTCTCTCAGCAGGTGGGGGCACCAGATATAAGACTGCTAAAAGGAAATGAAGTTAGGGCAGGTGACAGGGCCAACCACCGACTCAGAGAGAGACCAGCCCTCATAGCTGAAAATGCTTCTTATCCAAAGGGCAGACATCAGTTTTTGAGTTCGTTTCCTTATTTGGGTGATGCTTTTCCTTAATGCAGCTTTCCTGGTAAATGACAGCATAGGTTTTCAGGCCAGAGTATAGGGACGGGTCATAGGGTCATGAAACAGTGTGAAGGCAACAGGTCCAAACTGGGATTGAACCAGGAAGCCTGTCTCATAAGTACCACGTCCTTGGCTGAGCAAATTCCTAATTAAAAAAATAAAATGTCATAAATCAGAACTATGGACAGATGAGACTAAAAAAAAGTCTTCAATAGCATTCTATTGCTACTGGAGAACAAAGTCAAAACTCCTAGGCCTGGTATGTAAGGCCTGTAAATGCAGGCTCCAGGGTCCTTTCAAACTTGCGTCCCATAATTTCCTGCATCCTTCTGCTCCAGCCAAATTGATTACTTGGGGTCTCCTATAATGGGTGTCCTGGAATTTTCTGGTGCGCCACTATGCTTTTGCTTATGCTAGTCACTTTGCCTAGAATACCCACTCCTCCGTCTCCACGTGTCTGGATGCTTCTCGTCCCTCAAAGGTCAGCTGAAACTCCATCTCTGTCAATCAATCCATCCATCAATCAAAGACTTAACCAACCACACTGATTAAGTGTGTTTAACTGCCAGGCACTGGGTTTAAACAAACAGGAATGACTAGGACAAGGCCCCAGGCACAGAGAGGCTCTCTGGGTTTGTATACTTTCTGGTACTTTCCCTATGTTAAGGATTTTTATCTTGTATTCTCATTTATGTACTCATGTAAAAGATTCTTGAAACTGATTCATTTGTGTCCTCCTCATGGTATCCATGGAGCTCAGTATGATGGCATCTCCCTGGTGCTCGATAGATACCTGTGGGAAGAGTCAAGCCAAGCTCAGCATCATGAAGCTTAAGATTGGTCTGCACCGTTCACATCTCGTGTCCCCAGTACCTGGCACAAAGGAAGCACTCAGTACCATATGTGATGTGGGAAGATGCCTTGAAGAAAGCTCTTAATGGCTTTTCTGCTAAGACAAGAGTGTTTGGTGCTTTATTCATGGCCAACACAAGGACCCAAACTGAAACCTTGGATTTACATGTTCCACATGATAATGAAAGACAGCAGTGTTTCACAGAGCATGAGAAATATCTCCTGCAACAAATAATACTCCATTCCTTATCAACCAAAATTGAGATTCTGTTCTGAATTTTATATTTGAAGACAAAATTTCAGTATTAACAAAATGTCTTCCTTCAAACTAAGAAGGGTCATCCACAGAAGCATGGAAGCTAAGTCTGGGTTTTTGTTTATTTCAGCCTCTTCCTGCTTTCTTGGTAACCCTGGTTCTTTTAATCACAGTGTCAAAGGTCAAAGCATGCAGGAAGACACAATACAAGAAAACAGGATGCAGAGACTTTATTTTTTTTCTTTAAAATAAGAGAAATTTAAAAAGCCATCGCCTGGGCCACTACTCAGCAATAAAAGGAATAAACTATTGCTACGTAAAGGAACTTGGATGAATTTCCAGAGAATTATATTGAGTTAAAAAGGCCAAACCCAAACAGGTTCATCTGGGTGATTCCATTTATACGAAATTCTTGACATGATGAAATTATAGAAATGGAGAACAGATCAGTGGTGGAGAGTCAGAGATGGGGAGTGGGAGGGAGGAAGGAAGTGGGTGTGGCTATAAATGAGCGACCTGGAGGAACCTTGAGGTGACACAGCTGTTCTGTATCTTGGCTGTTGTCATTGTCAATATCCTGGTTGCGATATTGTGCACTACTTTTGTAAGATGTTACTATTGGAGAAAACTTGGTAAAAGATACATAAGATCTCTCTGTACTATTTTCTTACAACTAGAGGTGAATCTACAGTTATCTCAAAAAGCTTAATTTTTTCCAAAACAATCTTGAAAAAGAAAAGCAAAGTTGAAAGACTCACGCTTTCTGATTTCAAAACTTATTACAAAGCTACAGTAATCAAAATGGTGTGTTATGGGTATAAAGACAGACATATAGACCAATGGAATAGACAGCCCAGAAATAAATCCCTGCATATATAGTCAAATGATTTTCGACAAGGGTGTCATGACTATTCAATGGGGAAAGGACAGTCCTCTTCACAAGTGATTTTGGGAAAACTGGATATCCACATGCAAAAGAATCAAGTTGGATCCTTAGCTTACACCATACACAAAAATTAACTCAAAATGGATCAAAGCCCTAAATCTAAGAGTTAAAACTATAAAACTTTTGGAAGAAAACATGGGGGGAAAGCTTTAAGACATTGGATTTAGCAATGATTTCTCAAATATGGTACCTGAAGAACAGGCAACAAAAGAAAAAAATAGATAAATTAGCCTTCATCAAAATTACAAGCTTCTGTGCAAAGGACACAACCAACAGAATGAAAAGGCAACCTACAGAATGGGAGAAAATATTTGCAAGTCATATATCTGATAAAGGGTTGATATCCAGAATATATATGGAACTCCTACAACTTGACAACAACAAAAACATCCAACAACCTGATTAAAAAATGTGCAAGGACTTGAATAGACAGTTCTCCAAAGAAGATATACAAATGGCCAACAAGCACATGAAAAGATGCTCAATATCACTAGTCACTAGGGAAACGCAAATCAAAACCATAATGAAACACCAGTACGATGGCTATCATGAAAAAACCAGAAAACAACAAGTGTTGGCGAGGATGTGGATTGGAATGCTTGTATACTGTTGGTGGGAATGTAAAATGGGAGAGTGCTATGGAAAACAGTATGGTAATTCCTCAAAAAATTAAAAATAGAATTACCATACGATGTAGCATTCCACTTCTGGCTCTGTACCCAAAAGAATTAAAAACAGAGTCTTGAAGTGATATTTGTACATTCATGTTTATAGCAGCATTATTCATAATAGCCAAAAGGTGGAAGCAACACAAGTGACCATAGACAGATGAAGGGATAAACAAAACCTGGTATACGCATACAGTGGAATATTATTCAGCCTTAAAAAGGGAATCCTGATCCATGCTACAAAATGCATGAACCTTGAGGACATTACGTTAAGTGAAATAAGCCAGCCAGGAAAAGACAATTCTTGTATAATTCCACTTTATGAGGTACCTACAGTACAGCCATGTGTCGCTTGATGGGGATACATTCTGAGAAATAAGTCCTTAGGAATTTTGTCGTTGTACTAATTTTATGGGCCCACCGTTGTATATGTAGTCCATCATTGACCAAAAACATCGTTATGCGGTGCGTGACTGTGATCAAATTCATAGAGAAAGCAGAATGGGGGCCGCCAGGAGCTGGGTAGACGGCAAAATAGTTCCTGGTCGATGCGTAGAGTTTCAGTTTTGCAAGATAAAATGTGTTTTGGGGATGGATGGTGGTGATGGTTGCACAACAGTGTGAAGGTACTTAAGGCCACTGAGCTGTGCACTTAAAAACTGTAAAGACGGTAAATTCTATGCTATGTGTGTTTTACCAAAATTTAAAAAAAACTGAAACAACAACAAAGAGAAGTTTAGTTTTTAAAAAAGCCACTACCTCCTTGATCCAAATTCCTGTTGCTATGCCTTAGTTTTATTTACTACCGGGAAGAGAAAAGTAGCCACCACTTAATAAAACCTCAAAGACTTTCAAAGCCTGGAGATATTGGCACACAGGCTTTTTTTGATGCCTTTAATTAGCTTCATAATGCATTTTGGTTCCCATTCCCTCGCCTGGTACTTAATTCACCTAAAGTTACTATCAACTTTTCAGTCGTGATTAAAAATGTGCTACTTATTACTATTGACACTTGACCTTAAATAACAGCAAATGGATAAATCAAAGCCACAGATTAGCCATGAAATAGAAAACTGAGTCTTTAAAGGAAAAAACATGTTGTCTTTAATTTGTCTGCTCCCCCTAGACCCCAAGGTTAATGGGAGCAAGAACTTGTCCTTTTATTGCTTTCCGTAGTAGATGCTCAATTAACTCCCAGATGAAACCAGCACTTCCGGGCTCTCTAAGCACAGCCACCATGTTCTGCCTGGAAATGTTTACACTGTCACATCTTCTGTTTTCAAACATGTCTGTTAGTTGAGCTTGGTGGTTCACTATTAAGAAAATAAGAGGAATTTCCAAGGAAATTTCATGAAAAATAACCACTTTTGAGAAGCGGAGAGAAATGCACATTTATTATATAGAAACAACTCTGTTTTGGCACTATTCACTACTGGGTAGATTGTCTCTACAAAGTAAAGAAAATCCAAACGAGGTTAGTTTGCATACTTTGCATAGACTCTCTCCTACACATTACCCCCAGAAATGCAACCATAATACGTGGTTCGAATTGAAATCCCCTCTGTGCTGTGTGCTATATTTCCTTCTAACTCTCCCCAAGTGAGCCACAAAGTCACCTTTAAAATTTTACTCTTACCGGAACATCATCATTTTTCATAATTACAGATTTTTAATTTCTTTAATATGAGTGTGCAGCCTTTGATGTATTGAGCCAATTAAATGAAACTTGGTCAAAAAACCAAAGGTAAAAAAAGGGAATTTTGGTAGAAAGTAAAAAAGGGAATTTTTAAAAGGAACCCAAAGTAGTGGTTGTTGCTGTCATTTAAAGGGGGATTTTTCCATTATCGATACAAAAAGAGGGGCTGACCTGCAAGCCCTTCTTGGTTCTGTCACGCTTATTCTCCTTGAGTCTTCCTCCTCCTGCTGTCTCGGGTGGGATCCACTTCCCAACAGCAACTTGGCAGAGCGTCTGAAATTAAGAATATTCCTTCAACACCCAAAGAGCTGGGAAATTCAGAGTTTGAAGAGAACACAAAAGACAGGCTGGGATGGGCAGTCACAAATATTTATTTTTGGTTAAATCTTATAGTACCAAAAATGTCACTTTACCTGGTCTCTGTTGTAATCAGAAGGGTCACAAGCTCTGAAGGGATGGATACACCGTCTCTCACTTTTACACCAAGCACAGCCAGTTCCAATACACACTGCGCATCTGGCAACACGGAAAACCAACTTAATGCCTACAGTTTTAGGAAAATGTTCATACCCTAGAATTTTCCTCTGTGACGTGGCGTGCAAGCATTTAAAAGAAGAAGAAAAAAATCCCCGGACAGACTGTGAGGAGCCCAGGGATGGAAAACAGTCCTTTGAGGCTGGGGATGGAGCA
The DNA here is from genome assembly GCF_041296265.1 of Equus caballus. Lineage (NCBI taxonomy): Eukaryota > Metazoa > Chordata > Mammalia > Perissodactyla > Equidae > Equus > Equus caballus. The sequence goes on along the minus strand of NC_091711.1, from coordinate 25,001,512 downwards.
CTGACTTTGTGCCCCGCTCTGGGCAGCCCTCGGGCTGACGGACTGTCATCCCACCTGCAGGGGTGTTGCCATGGAAACCTGAAGCTGGGGTCACCTGCTGCGCTGGTAGGTAACAGGAACCTGATGAATCTGTTTCTGAATCCAGTTCTGCTATTTGTCTACACTCCCGTAAGTCTCGCTCTGGAGGCTGAGCCCCTCCCCTCCCCCCAGATCAGCAGGCCCTCACTCCCTGGAACGGGTAAGACTGCAAACTGCCTCGAAGATGCGAGACCAAAAGGGTTATCTGGCAAGCAGAGCGAACGGGTGCCAGTGTTTGCTTTTTAATCGAATTAAGGAAGAATTGCGTCTACTAATCAAATAATCTATCATGCATGGCTAACAGCGGAGGACTTGAAAATCACTTATTAGGATAATTGGAGTTAAAGAAGGAATGATAAAAATGGAAATCGAGGTTGGTCTGGAAATGGAGCCAAGGGAGGCCAGGAGAGGTCTCAGCCGGGAGGATGGTGAGAGGACCCCATTTGTCTTTTATATACTCTTCAAGAAATGCCCAAGCATTCTGAGATTCTGACCTATAGAAACAGCAGTTTCAACGGGAGAAGAAAACAGACTCGCTTAAGTGTTTACCTGGCCACCTATGTGCACAAGTTTGTGATTTGTACTCCATTGTTACCCCTCAGGTATGAGCACCATACTGAGTGCTTTTTGAAGGGAAGTGGGTGCCCAAGGAAAGGCCACGCGTCCTCTGGGGAGCGCCGGGTCTCAGGTCTGCTTCTGAATTATGTCATAATTGTGGTCCCTGAGGCAAGTCACTTCCTTTCCTCTTGCCTTGACAATGGGGATGGGGGAGCTGCATTACGTTTAAACTTTGAGCTCTACAATTCTATTTACCTCTCCACTTTTTCCCCATTTTCATGGACTTCTGAGGCTTCTTCTATCAGGTTTGGATTTTTCCCTCCCTAAATTCATTGTTTATTAGAAATAACCGAACTCAATCCTTCTTTCAAAGTGCCTTGGTGGTAAAGCTGAGGTCCGGGGGCTCCTGTTCTAATAGCTGTAGAGGGGCCTCCCAACTCAGTTTCCGGATTGAATTCATCTCCCCATAGAAAAAACGGTTTCCAGGCCAGGCCAAAAGAAACTGACATCTGGTACTCATACCACTCAATGAACTACAGAATCACTAATAATACAGCTTCCCATTGTTTCCATGGGAACCTCCATCCCATCTTCCCACTGGAAAATCAGGAATCTGAGAAATATATTTCCTCTGTCTTCTCTGTGCTTTAGAAGCGAGGAGTGAGGTGTGTCCCTAACTCAAAGGGATCCATAGCTCTCAGGGACAAAGGTGGTGAGAAAAAACAAAGGAGGGGAGGGGAGGAGACAGAATGAACATGTTCTTCTGATGAAAGAGATTTCATCTGGTCCTTTTCCTTGAGTATGACCTCCCCTTATCTCATGCTCACATCCTCTCCCAGAGCCCAAATTCCCAAAGCCATTCTGATCAGAGGGGATCCCAGCAGCACCTCTTCTGCTGTACTTACTTCAAGGCCACCCCCCGTCTTGGGAAAATGGATTTCCCTGTTGGGAGGAACTCTTAACACAGCTGTGTGCTCCTTAGCTGCTCTATCTTACTTAGGGCTTGAACGAGCTCGCTGATTGGCTGAGGGGCCTTCCTATCTCCTTTTAGGTCATGCTCCAAAAGGCACTGTGGGAAGTTCTACTCCACAAAAGAGTTCTTCAGCAAAGTGAGGAGTAAAGCAAATCAATAAATTAAAACCAATGAGAGAATATTTAAATTTCAAATAAAATCTTACTCTCTTAATGATGAGCAGTTGGTAAAGTTGAATCTTTTTGATAAATGCCAAGCATCGAAGGAAAACGTCACACTGACGACTAAAGCATCTGGAGCAAAGGGGGGAAAAGAGTCATTTATGGTGCAATCCCGCTACCGTCAAGCAAAGCTGTAAATGCCGAAAATAAATATTTTTGCTTCCTCCTCGGGGAGGAGGGGAGGGTGTGCCAGCTGTTTGCTAACATTTCAATCAGTATGTGGTTCCTTCCCCTTGGGCCAGTCACGTCAGGCAGCCAAAGGGTACAGCGCAAACCTCTAAACAGAGCCAGGCCCACCTCGCGTCCCAGGCCTCCCACGGATAATCACTAGGAAAAAGCCATTTTACAGCTCATTTACATCACTATCTCAGCTTGTAATTGGCCACAGCATAAGAATGAAACAAGTCACCCAGCAAGAAGCGCCTAGAACATGATCACCAGAATGTTAGGAAGGAAATTCTGCAGCTTCAGAAAAATCCGCACTTCAAATATTTACCTACCAATCTCTAAAGGGTGGCTCCCATGGGCTGGGATCCATGATCTTCTTGGAGTCAACTGTTGGCAAATCTATGATGAAGGTTTTCTTATTTGCTTTTGAAAACCTACCCATTGGTTAGAAGACCCAAAGGAATAAAGGAATAAGAAAGATAAAAACTGCTAAATTGGCGTTAGAAAAATGTTGTATTTCCTGTATCTCTTTAACTTACCTACTCTATCCAAGGTGATTCCCAACCCAAGTGTCAATCAGAATCACTTGACATACTGGATTCCAGAGCCATGCTCCTAGGTATTCTGACTTAGGTGGCTCGGGTGGGTCTGGGAATCTGTGGTTTATACTGCTCCCCACGTGATGACTGTAGCCAGCCAGGTCTGGGTGCCACAGTCTGGAGCAGCACCTTTCAAATCCTGTTGTGTCCAGGGACAAGTGCTACTCTGTGATGTCTTCACTGTTACCCATTTTGGTATTAATATCGTCTTCCTTTTATGAATTAATGGACAGTGTAGATGATACTTTTCAAATGAAAGTCTTTACTTGATGAAATAAGAAGTTGGTCTAACTTTGTGGGCACCTCTAATTTTCTTACTGAAATTTTATTAGTGTGTGATTCTAAAAGTTTGAGAATCCTCACTTTAAGGTGCTTCTCACAGCAATAAAATGCATTCTGAAAGCTAGGATGCCACATCAAATTCTGCTCACATAACGTGGGTCTATGTGAAATGATAATCTTCCGTTCTAAAGACAAGGAGCTTTGGAGGGCTGGCATGGCCTTTCACCAAGAGTATTTGAACAGACACTGATACATGTTAGTAGAAAAAAACACATGGATAGTAAGCACTAAGGGGTTCCCCGTGAAAATCCACGTCAATGGAATCCACAAGTGTCCAGTGATGAAGGCTCGCAAAAGTTGTACTTTTCTGAGTATCAACTGTGCATAAAACACTATTGGGAAATATCTCAAGGAAATGAATACATATGGTCTCTGCTCTGGAAGCATTTACAGTTATTCTGGAAGAGATAAAATAACTTAGGTGAAAAAACACAACAACGACAGCACAGTCACCGAAATACCCTGGGAATGGTTTGAGCCCCATGTAGCACCTGGGCACCAAGACTGGGGTGTCTGTTGGGGACCCAGGGGGTGCTAGAATGATGGGGACAGTTAGAGAAGAATCTGGCAAGGCTGTAGGGAAGAGGTGACACCCCCTGCAATGTTTCAAAGCAGAATGGCAACAGGATTTGGTGAAAGGAGTGAGGCCACTCTAGGCTGCAGACAAAGGTTTGGCAATGGCCATTGTCTGGCTGAAGGTAACAGGGGAAGTGAGTGGGTTTGCCTGCTCAGAATATGCAAGGCATTCAGAGAAAAGGGCAGGCTAAGGTTGAGTGCAATTGATGGAGGCTCTAAAAGCAACCAACTGGCTTTACAAGATCTCAAATACTGCAGAAGCATATTTTATAGGTGAGCAAGATCTGCATTTTAATGACCAAAATTAACTAGAAGCCTATCACAAAGCCTGCATAGTGTGGACAAAGAAAAGCGGAAAACTGAGATCATTTTCCAAGCAAGTCAGACTCAAACAGCCACCACAAGCCCAGTGGCTGAGAGGCATTTCTAAAGCTCCGGTCTCTGGCCTGGTGCATTCAATTCCCTTTTGAGGGATTCAGGACTAATTGAGTAACACCAGCTCTCGCCACAAAACTCAGCTCCGTTATGATCTTCACCCATTCTAGGAGGCCTGCACCATGAACTTGACTTTTAGTCTTTCTCACCCAGAGGGACTCATGAATCCTCAGTCTGTCCATTGTAACTCCTAACCATCTCTGGAATCCATCCACTTCTCTCCACCGCCATCTGCCTCCAACTACTCCAGCCATCACTGTCACCCTCACCTACATCACCACAGTAGCTTTCCTTCCATCCGATCTTTTGGGACTCTGTCCTTCCCTCCTCTAGCCCATTCTTCACCTGCAGGCATTCATTCATTCATTTGTTGGTTCAACAAAAATGTATTGACTGTAAATGGCTACATTGTGCCAGACACTTTCTGCCTTCTTTGGGATCCATTTTCTATCACTCTGCTTTCCACCTGTCCCTACCCCATTTGCCTTGGCCATGTAGAACCTCCTTTGGCTCCTCAAACAAAGCTTTTTCTCACCTTCTGGCCATCACACTAGTTGGTCTCCGCCTAGAATACTATTCCCTCTCTTCTTTGACTGGCTCAACCCCACTCATCCTCCAGGAAGCTTTCCTTGTTGCCTCGCCACCTCCCCTCAAGTCCAGTTAGGTTCCCCATTCATGTGCTTCCCATGGTACACTACAGTCCCTGTATTTACACACTGCATTGTAACGAGCAGTTCCCTTGTCTCTACCCCAGGAGGCTATCAATACTGTGAGCAAGAACCAGGTCAGTCTTTTTTGGTCACTGTACCCCTAGCATCTAGCACAGTGCTGGCACATAGTAGATGTTCAATAAATATTTCCTGTATGAATGAATGAATGCAATGCACTTAAGATGATAGAACATTGGCTGTACTATTTTCTCATCTCACAAAGGGCAATCCTAGCTTTTCAGGTTTCTAAATTATCTGAACCATTTGGGTAGAGTCAGCTCAATGGTTCCTTGCTTTATTCCACTCTCCTATCCAACTTACCCTCCTCTGTCATTCTCCAGTCATATGTGATAGTGGGGGCCTGCAGTTGTGGGATGAAGTATGTCAGAGGTGAGCAGAACCACCGGGAGAGGCAGGAAGCAGGGGACAGGGACACAGCGACTATTTAGATTCCTTGTCATTCTTCATGCTTCCTGGGTAACCTGAACTCAGGACGTTCTCGTGCCTTCTTTGCTTTCATACTAAAGCCCAGAATCGAGTCCACTTACCTTTGTCAGGTGATCTGGTGGGGATGTTACAGGTGCAGGTCTCGTTCCCCCGACTTTTACCCTTGCAAAGCTCCCTGGTGGAGTCCACGTTCTTCACCACACACTCTGAGTGTCTTGGAGAGAAGCTTCCCACCACGGTCACAGTAGTCTATGTAGGGAAGAAGATGACACAGGAACCAAATCACTATTTCTGCATCATTTCATCCATCCTAGAGCCTTAAGTGAATTCACTCTTTGACTTGCCATAAAAGGAGAATTTCTCAGATCGCTGATGGAAAGAAAAATGTTTTATTGGCTATTTGATTTGATCTTTTGTGAATCACATATTCATATCCTTGGACCATTTTTCTGCTTTGTGTATATTTTTCTTATCAATTTTAAGAGTGCTCTGTGTAGTATAGATATTAATCCTTATCTGTCATATTACTGACATATTTTCTCTAATCTACTGTTTGTCTTGCAATTTTGTGTGTGGTATCTTTCACCCTACACAATGTGTTTTTATGTAATCAAATACAGCGTTTCTTGTCTTGGTGATAAAGTTCTTCCCAAACTCTAGCTCATAGACAAATATAAAGTTGTTCCACTGTCTTCATTGTTTTAATTTTTAAACATATATCTTTAAGCCATCTGGAATTTATTTTTATATATAATGTGAGATAAGGGTCCAAATTTATTTTTGTCCAGATAGCTAATCAGTTATGTCATAACCGTTTACTAAAAAAACTCTCCTTTTCCTACCCAACTAAAATACCACTTTTGTCATATATTAAATTACCATATATCTGGAATCTATTTCTGAACTCTGCACTGTTGCAATCATCTATTGATCTTCTTCTATTCCAATGTCATCAAGTTTTTGCTACTGTGACTTTAAATATATTTAACATCTGATAAGGCAACTCTCTCCTTACTTATTTTTATTTTCATAATTTTCTTAGCATTTCCTAGACATTATACTTCCATATGAACTTTAAGGTCATTTAACACAAATGGGTTGAGGAGACTGTGAGTTTAACTGGAATTGTACTAAATATATGGATTAATTTTAGAAGATTTTATATCTTTATGCTATTAAGTATTCTTATCCAAACACGTGATATTTTTTTCATTTGTTTCTGTTTGGTCCAGGGTTTATTTAAGAGGGTGTACCTTGATTTCCCAGGTGTTAAGATATATTTTTATCTATTTATTTCTTATTACTAATGTTATTATAGTTAAAGAAGGTGGTCTGTGAAATCTACTTTTAAGATTAGTTAAGATTTTGTTTGTGGTCAAACATATGCTCAGATCTGGGGGGAGGTGATGATGTGTGTGTGTGTACACAAAGGGACACAAAAAGAAAATCCTGAAATCGTCCCCTAATTTTCCCAAATGAATCATCTAAAGGAACAAGGCAGCCAGTTCTTCTGTTGAAAAGAACCAATTTTCCCAGCACAAAAATGAAATGATAATTCTATGATGTAAGAGAGTGTTAGCTGATGCTATGGTGGTAAGCATATGTCAAATATAAATGTATCAAATCAACATGTTGCACATGTGAAACTTACACAATGTTATATGTCAATTATATTTCAGTTAAAAAAAGAAAATGAAGATTAGCAAAAAACAAACACAAAAGAAAAGGATTTTGAAGGAATTAATATGCAAAGGTGGGCCCCTTTTGCACCAGTTGCAGGAAGGGGATCTGGTGGGAAGAAAGGCTAACCATGAGGAAGCAGGGAGCAGAGGAAGGGGTAACCCTGTCACCTATGATCGAGAGCTGTGGTCCCAGACAACCTGGGAGGTGGCCACCTTCTGTTGTATTTCTGACCTCTGCGCAGACTTTCTGCAAGGCCAGCTAAGGCTCTGCTGTCTCTCATCCTCTAATAAGTGTGCTAAGTCTATTCTAGCCCTGGGGTCACTCCTATCTTTCCATTTTCAAAAAAATTCTTTTTCTGGGCCACAGAATCATGCTGGAGAAGGCAAGTTCTTACAGTCCAACTTCAACTGGACTGAAGTCCAACCATCTCTATGGGATGTGAGCATAGTAATGAATCCCAAACCGTTCCCACTAGCTCGTCTTCAACAAATGGCTAAACTCTCATTCATGCTGCTTTCTTCAACCCAGCATTTATATCTGCACCACACACTTTAGCGCATGATAACATCACATAGTATCTTGTATATGTATATGTCTTACATTTATTTCATTGCTCAAACAAGAAAACAGAAGTATCAAAGTTTTTTTAAATCCTATTTTCACCAACTGTTTTAAATTTTCCACATTTCCTTCTACTTCTCACACACATAGTTTTTATATAACTGTAATCATTGCATTAATTTATTGTATAAATATTTATCAACCACTTAACATGTGCCAAGTACTGCACAAGGTACTGAATACTTTAGTGAACCCAACAGCTACAGTCCTTGCTCTCAAAGACCTTACAGTCTGCTAGGAGTATGGAAAAGAGCACCAGACTAAAACTGGAGTGCCATATAGTATTAAGAGATCATTAAGAGATGATAGAAGCTTAGGCTAGGATGGTACAGTGGAAATGGAAAGAGTGACAGACTCAATATACCCTTTAGAGGTAGCTTGGGGCAGGATTGGAAGTGGGGCATGTGGATTTAGAGAATTTCGATGAGGAAGTGGATGGATGGAGATACCATATACTGCGATGGGACACACTGAGGGAGAGGCAGACTTTGGGTGGAAAAGTCAAGACTTCGGTTTTGGATGTGTTTAGTTCAAGATATTTGCATGATAATCAAGAAGATGTGAGCCTGGAGCTCAGAGGAGGCTGGTGATAAAGGAGACATGAACATATAGATGGTGTATAAAGCCCTGGGAGTGAATAAGATTGTCTGTGGACAAAGTACGTAGTCAGAAGAGAAGAAGAGCCAAAACTGGGTCCCAAACAACTCTAATATTTAGAATCAGAGAGAAAAGGAGCCAGCAAGGGAGGCTGAGGCATGGCCAAAGAGAGGAAGAGAACATGGAGAGGGCGTGCCCTGGAAGGCAGTGGAAGAGAGAGTTTTAAGAATGCTGCCAATGGGCCTAGTAAGATAAGGACATATAGTGTCTGCTGGAATGGCTATATGGAGTTCACTCCTGCCTTTAGCAAGAGCAGGCTCAGGGGAAGAGTGGGACAGAAGAAGTTGGAGTTGATCTGAAAATAGGAGGTATTTTTCAGCTTTAAAAAGCTGAAGCCCAACATGGGAATCCTTATCAGGTTGCTGGCTCTTTCTTGAACTAAGCTGGATAAAGATGGAATGAAGACACAAAGGGTCAGACGAGATAGAGAGAAAGTTTGAATGTCAATTAGCTGGTAATGTTCTTGGGGCCAAAGAACATCTTGCTGCATAACATTCTATCAGGTCAACAGACCTTATTTTACCTAAACGTTCCCCTTAAGGCCAAACAGTTTGGCTATTTCTAGGGTTCTCATTCTATAAATGCTACTGCAACAGCATCTGCATGCTGATGGTTTTTCTTCTTTCAAGTTACTTCTTCAGAATTCTAAGTCTGGAATTAGTGCTTTAAATAGAATGAATATATTTATGACTTTTGAAACATATCACCAAATTGCCTTCCAAAAAGGTTATGTTAATTGGCATTGCCAACACTTGGTGTTAGCATATCTTATTATCACCTTAATTTGTATTTACTGGATAACTGGTGAAGTTGGACATTTTTCTGTGTCTGTGTCTAACTCTCTAAACCTCCTCTTGTGAGAATACATGCTTTTGCCCACTTTTTAGTGTCTTGATATTTTTGTTTTTAATTTCTCCTAGTTTTAATATCCTGCAATTAATATTTTGCCTGTTACAAATGTTCTGAAGTATGTGCTTTAGTTATCTATTATTGTTTGTCGTATAGGTTTTTTTTAAAGTAAGTATAGGAATTTTTTTTGTTATTACATACTATGTAGCTTCAGAGCTAAGAAAATTGTACTTCCAACTTACCTGATGCTCAATTCTATTTTCTGTTAGCATTTTATATGAATTTTCTAATTAGCCTAAATTTATTTTTATATTTAATGTAAAATGCAAATTGTTTCCATATTGTAAGCTTATTTCAGCATCTTTTAAGAAATAATTATTTCATTTCCTCTTATTTTATGATATCAGATCTTTAAAATGTTACATCTATTTCTAAGCCTTCTACTCTATTCCGTGAATCTATTCCTATTTTAAAACCAGAATCATGGGCTGAATTATTGTCACTCTATATATGTGTACAATCATATGGAAATGGTCTTGCTTAAATAATTTTCTTTTTTCAAAATACATTTTGGATATTCTTGACTAGTTCATATTATTTTAGATAAATTTTTTCTTCTTCTTCTTCTCCTCAAAGCCTCCCGGTACATAGCTCTATATTCTAGTTGTGAGTGCCTCTGGTTGTGGCATGTGGGACACTGCCTCAACGTGGCCTGACGAGCGGTGCCATGTCCACGCCCAGGATCTGAACCGGCGAAATCCTGGGCTAAAGAAGCGGAGTGTGTGAACTTAACCACTCAGCCACGGGGCCAGCCCTTTAGATAAATTTTATGTTAATTTTAAGACAAAGCCTATTCAAATTTTCACTGGGATTACATGAAATCTAGAAAATAGACTGAGGAAGAATTGATATTTTTATGATATCTTCCTGCAAAGAAACGTAGTATGTAGGTCTGGATATATTCAAAATGTTTTTGTCATATTCTAAGAAAATACCTTGTGTGGTTTTGATTTTATTTATGCTTATGTTTAATTGATAAGCTTTCCTTGTTATGAATTATACATAGCCTCAATAGACCACTGCCCTACTATCTAATTACTATTAGGAAGAATTGTTTAAGACAAGCTGTTGCATGGCCAAGCTATTATTTTTGGTAGCTGGCTTCAACATGTATCTCCTAGTAAAAATTATTTTAAAATACAGATTATAGACCTCACCCTTCAAGTTTATGCCTAAGTGTTTCCAGTGTTTTTAATAAATGAGATCTGTTAACGCACGTTAACAGTTTGTCCTACCTCACATGCAGTAAGGTTATCGATATTTGAATGTTTATTAACATTTAGCACTTCATTTTACTTTCATTAATTTGAATAGTTCTAAAAGCTAATATACTTAGATTTTGCAGATGTACAACCACTTAAGTTTAGCAAATAATGATATTTTTGTCCATTCCGATAATTATTTCTGTTGCTTGTTTGTTGTAGTAGTGCACTGGACAGAACTTTAAAAATAATGTTGATTGTATCCACGACAGTGGAATTCCTTGGTTTTGTTCTGATTTGTAAAAGAATGTTTCTAGTGTCTCTCCTTTAGGAACCACGCTGTTTGTGGGAAATACTTTTTTCTTTAAAGATCGGTACCTGAGCTAACATCTGTTGCCAATCTTTTTTTTTATTGTTCTTCTCCCCAAAGCCCCCCAGTACACAGTTGTATATTCTAGTTGTAGGTACTTCTGGTTGTGCTATGTGGGACACTGCCTCAGCATGGCCTGATGAGTGGTGCTAGGTCCACGCCTAGGATCCGAACCGGCAAAATCCTGGGCCGCTGAAGTGGAGCACGTGAACCCAACCATTTGGCCATGGGGCTGGCCTCTGGGAAATACTTTTATTCTTACTTTTCTTCTGTTTTTATCAGTCTAAGCCATTTTCACTGAATGTTAAAATCTCTTTATAGGTATACAAACACATAATTTTACATCATGCATAAATGGGATCCTGTCATATATCCTTTTTGTGTTTATCGTGTATGTGAAGATTTCATTTTTCTTCTTGACTTGCCTCTGCCTTGTCTCTCCACCACATCAGTCATTCTCTCAGGGGAGCCCATATTTACAAGCTAGTAGGAATTTTTCCATATTTTTCTCCAATCTCAAATCATATATACACACACATATTACATAGGGACATTCTTTGATCAATACAAGATCATGCTATACACACTTTTCTGCATCTTGCTGTTTCTACGCAACAAAATCTCATGGAAATCCTTCCAATACAATTGGAATTGCTCTAATTGTTTCTTCTTAATGCCAATTCCTTAATGAGGATGAGGATATACTATCTTCTAATTGTTCTGTGTAAAGAGATGGAGCTTCTTGGGAAAAGAGGCTCAACATTATATGGTTTTTTCTGTACCTAGAAAGTTACTAGAATGTTACTAGGTATACGATGATCAGTTAGAAAAACCCTGAATCAAGCTGATAGACAGAATTGAGGAAAACCATAGACTGACATCTCTGTTGGTCAAGATCAGGTATTATTTAAATAAATAAAGATCTGAGACTTTCGGGTAAGTCATAGATAACCATACGGATAGGAAATATTTTGAAATAAAATGACCAAGAGATGGAGTCAAACATCTTATCAACATTATTAAAATAATCAGTCCAAAGTTGGTTTCAAAGAGTAGCTTTACTCAAATTACTAAATTCTTATCGCTTTTACCTTGAAAGTGATAATAAGCTGGAGAGAGCGAGGTAACAGTTGTGTGGGAAGACTCTAGAGTTATTAGGGTAAACCACAGTGGGATTCAGGGTGGGGAAGAAAGCACTAGTGGTTGTTTGAGTAGTAAACATTTTCTGTGATGTTCCAGACTAGATATAAACGGTAATTAATTTATATTAGTAAACCCAAAGATGGGTAAGCCAATTATGTAAGTTGCACTTTTTATTCAATGAATAAGTTACTTTTCCTCACTATGTTTAGCTGAAGTATTACCCTTAAAATTTTCAAGATGATAACAGAAAAAAAATCTTGCATAATCTTAACCACTCATCAGAGTCCTGGGTGTATTCAAGGATTACAATATTTTCTACCATTCTCTATCAGCACCAAAGTAGCTATTTTTCAGACTGATAAGAAAAATTAAAATCTGGCCATTCTTGTGCTTAGAGGCCCAGCATCTTTTTCACAGAATCTACTCACTCTTGACTCAGGGCTGGTGGAAGTTGGATGAAGGCTTTGAAAGTTCCTTTTTTACGCCCCCCCCCCATCCCTCCCACCGGGCCCCAGAAGAAAATAGTGACAGCAGCCAAATAACTTTAAATCCATGCGTTCTGATCAGTTATGACTTGAAAGCTTGATTCTTTATTATTTGTCACTCATTAAACGCTCTGGCTCTCCTTTATTAAATGTTAAATCATCTTAAGTGGTATGGTTCTTGCTATTTGAAATGGCAAAGTATAAGGGAAAAGAGAAAGTGGCCCATCTCCTTGTTAATGTGGCATTCAAATAAAACATAGCAAGCTCAACAGGCAGGTCAACTGGCTGCTGATGGGGCTTCTGTACAATTATTCATAATACAAGAGCCATAATTAGGGAAAAAATGTCTCCTTGCAGTACCACTGAGATTGCAAGGCAAAAATTCCATTTTCCCATAGGTCATGGTTGGTATGTGAATAAGACAATGTGTGAATGTGCTCATTGCTTCCTTTCCCTCATCCGATGACAGGGCTGATGTGCTGCCGATGGTGGTACTGCCACAGCAAGAGCCCACTGGCTTTCCTTCCAAGGACCCTACTTGCAATAGTCACTGCCCACATTGGTTTTTCTCCCTCAAATACTGCTTGAAGCCATGTTCGTAAGATAGATGTCAGGAGAAGCCCGAATACATTAGGAAAAACAAATTCTACACTTAAGCCATATTTCAGGAATCTTGTTGACCATACGTCTGAACAACTTTTTTCTCTATTTTTTATCGCTATGTTTTTCTACTATATTAAAAGTCCATCTTTTCTTTAAATTCAACTATTGAGGGTCATCTTCAGCTCCACAAGATAATAAACTCCATGAGGACAGGCCCTGGATGTGTCTTGTTCTCTGCTACGTTCTGGGCATCCTGCAGGGTGTAAGCCATCCTGTAGGCAATCAACATTAGTTAACCAAATGAACAGACTCTCATAACTAAGCTTATCTGACTGCTTATTAACATTTTATGGACAGAAGGAAGTTAGCATCAACGGTACAAAAGGAGACAATACAACAGACGCAGATTAAAATCTTTCCTCTTACCTTATTTTTACTTCCTCGAAACATGTGAATTTGAGGGCACTCTTTAGCTCCAGATGAAATATCCAGCCAGTTTTCTGAGTTCTGTAAATCTACACAATCTTCTTTAAAAGTACATCTATTTAAAAAAAAAAAAAGGCAACAAAACAGTAACCCCACACATGTATTAGTTAAAACTTTCTCATACTTGGCTTCAGTACGAAATGCCGGGTTTTGTATAGCGGATTATTGATTTTTTGCAAGAATAGGAACATGATCCTAAAACCATGAAAAGCAACAGGAAAATGGCAGAGTGTTTTCTCCACCATGCCTAGGAGCAGAGAACAAACGTAGTCAACACGCTGAACTTAGCCATCTCTCAAAATGACATTGCCCAATACATCCAAAGCACTTCCTCTCATGGATTCTAGAATTAAAGAACTCCCTTCTAGAAAAATTGAGCAAAGAGCCCAAGGAAAGGTTGACAGCTTGTATAAATTTTTGGTTTGTGATTCATTCCCAGCATATCAACCTATTGTGTAGCTTTTTTGTTGTTAAAAAGTAACAAAGCAGGGCTGGCCTGGTGGCATAGCAGTTAAGTTCACGTGCCCTGCTTTGGCAACCCCAGGTTCACCAGTTCGGATCCTAGGTTTGGACCTGCACGTTGCTCATCAAGCCATGCTGTGGAGGCATCCCACATAGAAGAACTAGAAGGATTCACAACTAGAATATATAATTAGGTACCGGGGCTTTGGGGAGAAAAAGAAAAAATGAGGAAGATTGGCAACAGATGTTAGCTCAGGGCCAATCTTCCTAAAAAAAATTAAAATAAAGCTACTATTTTGTCCTTTGCAGCATGATAACTAAATAAAAATATGTCAAGGGCAGAGTCTTCCCAAGAATTTGATAAAACATTTCATAACCATCTGCTATATAACATTTATTTAGACAGATACCAAATTATATCAAAAGATATGGGTGAAACACTTTCCAGGGCCACTTTCCCAAGCCAGTCAGCTCAGAGGATGCCCCAAATAAATCTTAAGCTGTGACCAGGGCCAACTGCTTTGATAAACATGATCAGAAGCTGAGTGGTGAGATCACTGGTTTGCTTGATGTCTCGGTCACTCTGGGTCACGCTAACTTGGGAACTCTTGCCTCACCAGAAGGGCCGCCAACCTGACAAGAAGAATGAACACTGAGTGCCATGTTATTTTCAAATGTTGTTGGACTCCACAGACGTTCCATTGAACAATATTAAGGAAAGAACAAAACATCTCTGTTATCTCTGCCTCAAGGCCTAAGGTTAAAACGAAGGGGTGGGGAGAAGCAGGGACAGCTGAGTTTTAAAAGAAACTGAAAATTCATGAATCACAAGATGGAAAAGCAACCAAATGATAACCACATTCAGCTGGGGAGTCCTGGAGCGTCTCTGAGTGGAATGAGGTAGGGGCTCAAATAGCGTATTTGACTTCACTGTGTTTTATTTCTTCTTCTCCCTCTTTGCTCTCTCTTTTTCTGATTCTTAAGACTTTAGGCCCCATGGCTTTGTCTTTGAGCTCTGTGCTAATTTGAATACGACAAAAATAAAACAGGAAGCCAGTGAGTTTCATAAAACATCATCCCAGGCACAGTACTTTCAGCATGTCATCATATTCTGACATTTTGGGGAACCCTGCTCACAGAGAGCACATCTGTGTCCAAACTCCCCTACGTTTGTGTCAGTTCCTTCTCCAACATCATGACCATGGGGATTTTCATCAGCATTTCTCCAAAGCCATAAATTTATCTGACCCCTGATGGCTAGCTCGTCCGTCACGGACATTAAGTTCAAATTAAACTGCCTCTCAAAGTCAGGGAGGGCTTGCAACAGAGGGACAATGCTACTGAATTGAAAAGCAGAGAATGACGAGGCTGATTCCGTATTTTGTACATGAAAGAGATTATGACTGTCAAAAACGACCTGCCTCTCATGGGCCCTCTGGTTTATATGAAGCACTTCCTCTGCCTATAAGAAAAAAAAAAAAAAGCCAGCTCTAGAGAGATTGGAGTACAAACATTTTTGTAGACTCTTAATGCTGCCTGGGAGTCAAGGCCTGAGGCTGCCAAAAAAACAAGTGTAAAATATTTCATACAAATAGTGCTACAATTTGCCAATTTGTAGGCAGAAAACAGTAGTGCCACTGAGTTATCACTCCCTTTTCTGAACTCCTATAGCATTTCTTGTCGGAACCGCACATTTTGGTATTTAATCATACGCTGCCTTGAATTACAACTTAACTATTTCATACGTCTACGTCATTTCTCCCCAAGCGCTACACTCCTCAAAGGGAGGGAGAATGTTTTTAACATTTCTTCAGCAAATCCCTCAGTGTCTGGAGCATGATATGCAAATACTAGGGTTTCAATAAATCTTTTTGAACGAATGGATGAAATATGAAATCTCTATAGGTCCTTTCTGTTGGTGATTTTTCTTTCTAGAATTTCCTTATGATTTATGTCTAACTCCTACTAATGGTAAAGAGACTATTTTTAACATAAGCTAAAAGTTTAAATCTGGGGCCAGAGAGGGAACAAATTAGGAGTTGAGGTTTTCAGTTTATCTTTTAGAAAAAAAAAAAAGAAAGAAAAATCTATAATTAACTTTTCATTTCCTATTTTGCATAAGGTAGAAAACAAAATATAACCATGTTAAGCAAGTAAACATAATTCCTTGTCTATAAAACACTTCTGAAATTTCGAAACTCCTCTTTCTTGCTCCTCACCGGTAAAAAAGAAAAACCGTGACTCCAAGCTTATATAACCAGTTGGTCAATCGACAACAGTATCTTATTCACTTCTCCAATACTGCAGATCATAAAATCTTCAAGACAGCACATTACCCACACATTCAAATTTCTTAAAGGCGGGGGGCAAATCTTCTAGCTGCTCATTTTAGTAAACAAAACCAGTTCCTTTGAAATGATGCCTTTGAAAGCTATCCCTCTCATTCCCATGTATCACAAAAGCAACAGTCAAGCGCATAGACACTTCGGCCTTTGCCCAGATAAAATTAGGATCTCATTGTTGGACACACTCTTGGTGGGGTTGATCCTCAGTGAGGCACTCTCAGACAGACCGACTTCTTAACCGGCTTCATTTCAATTTCTTCAGGCCACAGATAGCAGGAAAGTTGGATTTGAATCAGAATGAGGGCATTCTGGAGAAAATGGCAAAGAAATATGTGCTTTTCTTACCTTACTCTATGGCTTTTGCTGCCTCCTCTCCTGAGGGTCTTCCCCAAAGTCCTAAGACTTTTGATCAGCATTTTACTTTTCTCATCCTCATTTCCAGCTAGATCTGCTACGTGATAGCGCAGACACTAGACAATTCGCAAATTAGGAAATGGAACCAGCTCAAACACAAAGAAAGGACTGTCTGAAGAAAAAAACGCCAAACCCCGAAAAGTTAACTTTAAAAAACCCAACTTTCCTTGGGTGAAAAAATTGTATGTGGAAACAACTCAGTGAATCACACTACTCACGAAGGCTTGTGCATAAACTGTGTTGGAGAGCTTAATCTATTCAAAATCAGAACAGAGTTTGATGTCGCCACTCACCTGTCTAAGCATGTGGACCTCCCCTGCCCCAACTCACAAAAAAGTATGTTCAAAACCTACCCAGGCCCCAGCTCACAAACAGAGAGGTTCCTGACACGTGTTTCTGAGTTTGCTGTTTGAAATTCAGAAACTATTTTCTACAGTAGGTTTGCTTCCTGAGTTTGTAGAAATCTGTCTAAACCCTGATATACCTGAATAACTTACCCAATCACATACCTGCGTGGAGGGAACACTGTCCCCTGCCAGGCACTGGTCTGAGTGTTTACAATTAGTCCCCCCGATCAGTCCTCACAACAACCTGCTTCGACAGGGTTGAAACAGAGGCTCAGAGAAGGGCAGTAACATGTCAAGGTCACACAGCTGCCAGTGGCAGAAGTCTAACTTCAGGGCCACACACTTGGCCACTTGGCTGCATGGCCTCCTATGAGCCCTAACTACCATTTCATAAGGGGCACAAGGAGAGAGACATTCAGAGTTCCTCCTGGCTTCCTGAGGCCTCAACAGCGGTTGGAGGGCGGGGCTGGCCCAGGAAGAGGCGACAGAGATGAGGACCCCAAGAACAGAGCAGAGAGAAGATGAGGCAGAGTCTCTGGGATGAAGAGGGTCGCAAGGATTTGGAGGGGTGGGGATTCTGAGAGACCTCTCATTTTCATCTATCACTAGCCCCGAATACAAAACATCCAACTAGAGGTTAAAATTCCAGGAGGCCCCCAATTCACAAAGCTATTGTGCTCCGAAAATCTGCTTGCCAACCATGTGTTTGTAATATGGAATACACTTTTCTCCCCAGAGAAATAATATTATAAACAGGGATTAGGTTTTCAGGTTGGGCCCAAAACCTATTTATCCATAATGTAACTTCAATACCATATATCTGCAATAAAAGAATAGCAGAAAACAATGAGATTGCAGCCATTTGCATTATATAGCAGTTTTTCTTCTTTACTTATTTGTGTTTCTGCTCAGCTGGGAATCTGGGAACAGTGCCCAGCTAGATCGACTTTTAAATTTATTATTACAGTATTGTATTTATACAGTATTTCTATTTTTTTAAATGGATATGGCTTAAATTATTAATTGTTTTCATGCCAACATAAAGAACAGGGAGACCCACCTCTGAAAAGGAGCTGAAGTTTCCAGGCGGGTGAAATGCCCATGGCCTGGGCTGGGGGACCTTGAGAATCTGACTCTATTAGGCTGGAATTTCTCAGTAAAAATTTACCGCTTACTCAACCTTGAAATAGAAACTCTAAACTCAGAAATGTAACTTCTACTTCCTGCCACTCGAATTTCATCAGCATCCTCTAATCTAATTGTTCACCAAGAGCAGACAGTCCCGAAGGAAACTGATAACTAAGTATCAGGTAATTGGCCTGCATGTGGGAGTTAGGGGGATCTGTTCCAAAGATTCTATACTGATACAATATCAGAAAACTTTGAACAAGGAAACAACGCAGCCTCTCTCTCCGGGAACAGGAGACTGTCCACGCTGGGGAAGGTTTTTCGACAAGAACACCCCAAGGTCTTCTGCTAAGTGATTCGAATCAGATGTCTGCATTTGTAGGAAAGGCACAGAGCCCAGCGGAGGGGCCAGGTGGTCCCCAGAATGTAGAGACTTTCATTAACATTTCAGTCCACAAGATGAAGAAACCAAACTCGACTGAGTAGCAGAGAATAATAGGAAGTCACTGTGACAAACTGAAGTCTGAATTCAAGGCCTCCAGAGTCAGGAAAGGAGAATGCCAAAATACAAGACCAAAATAACTTTCTGGGAAAGCTCAAAAACTGAATCTTCATCACTGGAGCTGCAAGTCAACCTACACGATAAAATTATGCTCATAACAAGAGACAATTTAGAAGATTTTTTTAAAAGTGAAAACATCTGACATGCCAGGCAACCGTCTTTCACACGATTTGATTCATTTATTCCTCACAACAAATCTACGAAGTGGGTACGATAATTGTCCCTGATTTACAGATGGGGGAAACTGAGGCACAGGGGCTCCATATTGCTTTCCCAGGCTCACAGAGTTAGTAAATGGAGGGGCTGAGATACAAAACCAGGCAGCGGAGCTTCCAAGTCCACGGTCTCATCTCCCACCCTGTGTTGCCTCTCTCAAGAGCTAACACTACCTGCACTCTTCCCACGAGCCAGATACTGTGCCCAGGGCTTTCTGGGAATTAACTCATTGATTCTCACAACTTCAGGAAACAGGTGTGATTGTTATCAGCTCCATTTCGGAGTTGGGGAGGCCTAGGAACAGAGGGTTAGATAGCATGGTGTGACTCTTAGCCCTCTGGCACTGGTGTCCATACCCTTCCTACTGTGCCAAGTTCCTCAACATTTTTAAAGGCCTCCAGGATAGCAACATCATAAATGCCAAGATAAAAGTAAATAGATCCTCCCAGAGCCTGTGGCATATAGGAAAATACAGGTTTTATTCCATTTCTCAGCATTTCTCAAAGTGTGTTCTTTGGATTGTTCTGGGTATTAGGGTTAAAATAGGGTTCCATGGCTAAGAAGTTTGGGAAACACTAAATAAAATGGAACAAGTTTCTTTGCTGCAGGACGTCTCAGAGCCTTGAATATGCTGATGGGTTCTGTAACTTTCCAAGAGAGGAATGAAGGATGCACCACCTTCTAACTTTTTTGTAGAGGGCTTAGAGATTCTAGCGACACACCTTGGGAAACACTGCCCGATCTTGGTTAACAAGCAGTAATCCAGATGGCGGATCAACTTAGAAAATTTGGGGCCTTTTTTGTTTTCTTTTGTCAGCTCTCA
Organism: Equus caballus; assembly: GCF_041296265.1. Classification (NCBI taxonomy): domain Eukaryota; kingdom Metazoa; phylum Chordata; class Mammalia; order Perissodactyla; family Equidae; genus Equus; species Equus caballus. Next base: position 24,981,949 of record NC_091711.1, on the reverse strand, counting down.
TACTCAATTGATCACGACCTATTCATTCATCGCTCTAAGCTATCTTCTGCACTCCGCCCCCGCCTATCACCTCTGCCCTGGGCCCCTGCAGCAGCCTCCCGACTGGTCTCCCTCCTTCCCAGCTCAGTGGCCCCAGTCAACCACATCAACATCCGTGGTCTCCTCAAAGTGCAGAGCTGACCTGTCACTCCCCCTTCACAATCTTCCGTGGCCCGCCCTTGCCAACACCAACTCGTCTACCCATATGTGCCTTTCAGCATGACCTGGAGCCCAGAACACGTTTCCACGCTCATCTCTTCATCCGATACTATGATGTAGCTTCTGCTTTGCTCTCCAAACTCATCCCCAGGTAATTGTGGGTTGGCGAGTCTGTCTCTACATCTAGCCTGCAAGCTCCTAAAAACACGGATCCCTAATGTCTAGCACACAGCACGTGGCAGAGAGCAACTATTTGATAAACACACACATGCAAACATGCCTGGCTCTTCCCAGCATGTGCTATTCCCACTGGCCAGAAGGTCCTAGGGCCTGCAACACTTGGTGACGTTGTGTTCCTGTTCAAGGCTAGTTCAATGTCACCTCCTACATGATGTCTGTCCAGCTCCCAAGCAAAGCAGTTGCTCCCTCCTCTGTGTCCCTGTGGCCCTTTACACATGCTCCTGGTGTATACAGCACATTGCATTACTGCTGACTGCCTGTCTCTCCATCGAGACTGTAAGTGTCCCCAGGGAAAGACCTGCCTTATTCTCCTTGGCACCCCAGGGCCGAGTACCATGCCTGGCATTCATTCTACAAATATTTACTGAGTGCCCACCAGACAGCAAACACCATACCAGGCACTGGGGCCACATCATCAACATATAAGCCAGTTAAGGTCCCCCTCTTAACAAGCTTACGTTCCAGTGAGGCACACAGACAGAAACCAAACAAATACACAATAACTTAACATAATTTCAAATTGAGGTAAGTCTTCTGCAGAAACTAAAAATGTAGCAGGGAAGAACTACTTTAGATAGGTTGATCAAGAAAGATGGCACTTCTAGGGTCAGCCCCATGGCCAAGTGGTTAAGTTTGCGTGCTCTGTTTCCATGGCCCAGGGTTTTGCCGGTTTGGATCCTGGGCGTGGACCTGGCACCATTCATCAAGCCATGCTGAGGTGGCGTCCCACATAGCACAACCAGAGGGACCTACAGCTAGAATATACAACTACGTACTCGGGGGCCTTGGGGAGAAAGAAGAAGATTGGCAACAGATGTTAACTCAGGTGCCAATCTCTAAAAAAAAAAAAAGAAAGAAAGAAAGATGGCATTTTAGCTTGGAGTTCAAGGATGAAAATGATCTGGCCACATCAAGACTAGTGGGATGAACATTCCGGTCAGAAGGAACAGCATGAGCCAAGCCCCTGAGGTCACTTAAGGCTTGGTCTCTATAAGGAACTGATTAAAGACCAGATTGGCTAGAATTTAGTGAAGGAAGGGGAGAGGGGGTCTGCCAATTACAAGCTGGTGACCTTGGGCAAGTCACGTGCCCTCTCTGTGTCTCAGGCTGTCCACCTGCAGAAATGCAGATAATAATAGTTTCTACCTCATGGAGTTGTTACAAAAACATACAGCTACAAAATGTACATCACAGAGTTGTTACAAATACATGTATCTATTTAACCAAGGCTTACCTAATGTGTCAGTAAATAGTAGTAGTTGTTATTATATTTATTACATGGGCAAGTCAAACAGAATTTAGGCGAAAATTTGGATGACATCAGCCAACAAACACAAAATGGTAGTGACGAGACCGGGATTTGAGCCATAAGGTGACCCAGACTGCCCATTTGCAGGGCTCACACACCCGGTCAACAGCCAGCACACCTTTTCTATGTAAGGAGGCAGACACAGCTCCAGGCTTCCTGGCAGACTTTTAATCACAGCCCTCCTTCTTCCCAAGACTAGAGTGTTCTTCGGAGTCCCCCCATGCCTTGGGCATCAACAAGGAGAGCACTTGTTACAGTGTACTGAAATTATTTGTTCGGTGTCTGTGTCACACTAACCTATAAACTTCTCCACGGAGCCTCATTCATCTTTGTCTCACCCAGGGCCTAGTACAGAGCCTGGCCCACAGCTGGTATTCAACAAGCATTGGCTGAATTGGATTAAGAACTAAACTTTCAAGTGACTAAATTCTTGACTACGTCTCCATGATACCAGCATCAGTTGTTTCATTGATTTTTGTCACTGGGTTGGCCTGTTAACTGGCGTGGGGGAAAACCAGCCTTTGTCTTGAAACTTTGAGCTATTTAGCACACACAAAACACATCTGCAGACTGAAACACTTACACAAAAGGGATTTGTGGCCTTCCCCCCATGTGGTTCTTTTGTGGGTTATGAGTGTACTAAAAGTTGGCGTTTTTATTTCCAAATGCAAACCACGAACTGAAGAATTTAAAGGGAGACATTTTCTTAAATGGGTAGCATGGAAAGAAAAGTGGGAAAATGATATCTCTTGAGTCAGAAAGATCTGGTTCAAAGCTGCTCTCCCACACATTCTCTGCGTCACGGGGGGCACATTCCTTAGCCTCTCTGGGCCTCAGTTTCCCCCCCCCCCCCAGTAAATAGGGGGCGATGATAACAACCCCATCCTCCTGAGAGCAATACTGAATTCCATGCTTGGCATATGAGAAATTGTCCAATCTCAATACAGCAGAATACACGCACCCAAAGATTACGGAACATTTCAGAAGCCAAACCACGGAAGACTGGCAGGAAGGCGTCCAATGAGGATGTGAACACTGTGTTCGAATGTGGTGGAGTTGCTGGGAACAGGACAAATACCAGGTCACAGAGACAAGTGGAAACATTTGAGGAGTTTTAAAAGCCAATCAATACATCAGAAAGTGGCTGCTGCCTGAGATAAGGTCATTTCAAAAAACGATCTATTCCAATAAAACGTATTTACTAAAAGGGGCGTTCCTAATGGTACTTGTTCGAGTTCAGAGAGCATCAATTAAAGAGATGGCGCGGATAAGTAGTTTGGATGCTGAGGTCTGAGGACCTCAGTTGCCGGCTCTACCAAGCAACCCTGGCTTCTGAGTAAGGCCACCATTCTCCTGTGCCGACCACCGTCAGCGGCCGGGGCGTCCAGAGCTGTGCCTCTTCACAGTTTTATCTCCTCTTGACCGTCTGCTTTGAAATAACTAGTATTTATTCACAGCTCCTAACAGTTGATAAAGATGATGAAGAACCCAGGGACTCAGGTTCACCCAGGACCTCTCTCCAGTGTCAGAAGGCCCTCAACTCCTCTTCAGCATCCTCAGTAACCGAGATGCACAGGTTGGCCTCTGCTAGGGTAATTCCGTCATGCCCAGAGGCCTGAAGAACATATTCCTCTTTGCTCCCCACTGCTTCCACCCCACAGACAGTTGTCCTACTTGCTTCTACACAATTAGTCGGCACAATGGGGTCCTCACACAAGAAGGAGGGGCCACCCCCAAATCCCATTATTATCATCATCACTGTCATTAGAGCTGCACTGGACCATAAAGGAGTGTCACTGCTCAGACTTCAAGCACAAGGACGTATCCGGATTGGAAGGAATGGAGGGACGAATGCAGAATTAGAACACTCTTCTGTCTTGAACCATCTTCCTGGCCACTCAGCGAGATGTGGCCATAACCTACGAAGGGGGACATCCTCAAAGCTGAATGCACTCTTTCAGTCTTGGCTCAGATGTCTTCTTCTCAGTGAGGCCTTCCAGGACCTCTCTGGTTGAAACTGCAACCTCCCCTCTCCAGCCAGCACTCACTACCCCTCTCCTCTCCTTTATTTTCCTTCATTACATTGATCACCATCTGGCTTGCTCTCTATTTCCTTATTTCACACTGTCCATCTTCCCTCAGGTATGGGTTGAAATGTTCCCTCAAAATTCATGTCCCCCAGAACCTCAGAAAGGGACCTTATTTGGAAATAGGGTCTTTGCAGATATAATTAGTTAAGAACTCAGGACGAAACCATCCAGGATATAAGGTGTCCAATGACTGAATGACTGGTGTCTTGATAAGAGAAAGGAGAGGGAGATTTGGACATAAAGAGAAAATGTCTATGAAGAGACGGGGGCGGAGATGGGAGTTAAGCTGCCACAAGCCAAGAAACACCAGGAGTCACGAGAAGCTGGAACAGGAGAGGAAGGATTTTTCCCTAGAGCCTTCAGAGGGAGGACAGACCTGCCGACACCTTAATTTTGGATTTCTAGCCTCCAGAACTGGGAGAGAATAGATCTGTGTTATTTTAAGCCACTGGTTGGTGGCCCTTTGCTACAGCAGCCCCAGGAAACTCATGCGGCTCACTAGATAGAAGGACTTCCATGACAACAGAGATTTGGGGCTGTGTTGTTCACTGCTAGAGAATCCTAGTGCTTAGAACAGTGCGTGACTCACGCTAGGTGCTTGATGAATACCTCGTAAATGGATGCTTAAACGTTCAAGGTGGAAGGGTTTCCACAGCTCAGGTTGGCTCTGAGTCCCACTGTCTGTCTTATGCAAAATCAGTCATCTGGGAAGGGTCCATTTGGACCAGGCTCTCTCCTCTCCTCTCACTGCCATGAGGGATAATGTCTCTCTCTTGTTTCTCTTCCCTTTCACCACAGTGGTAGGTAAAGGAACTGGCTTGGGAGTTAGAGCCCAGCCTAGATTTGAATCCTTGTTCCACCACTTGGGTAACTGGTGGCAGGCAGAATAATGGCCCCTAAATGTATCCATGTCTTAATCTTTGGGACCTGTGATGGCATGTTACCTGACATGGCAAAAGGGACTTTGCAGATGTGATTATGGATCTCAAGATGGGGAGATTAGCCTGGATTATCTGTGTGGGCCCAAAGTAATCACAAGAGTCCCTGTAAGAGGAGGCAGGAGGGTCAGAGTCAGAGAAGGAGACGTGACGACAGAAACAGAGTCCAGAGCCAGAGAGACTTGAAGATGCTGCACTGCTGGCTTTGAAGATGCAAGAAGGGACCACGAGCCAAGGAATGCAGGCTGCTTCCAAAAAACTAGAAAAGTCAAGGAAACACATTCTCCCTACAGCCTCCAGAAGGAACATAGCCCTTCGAATACTTTGATTTTAGTCCAGTGAAACCCACTGCAGACTTTTTTTTTTTTAATAAGTTATGCTTTATTTGGCGAGGAAGATTGGCCCTGAGCTAACATCTGTTGCCAATCTTCCTCTTTTATTTCCCTCCCCAAAGCCCCAGTTCATGGTTGTATATCCTCGTTTTAAGTCCTTCTAGTTCCATGTGGGATGGCACCATAGCATGGCCTGATGAGCAGTGTGTAGGTCTGCACCCAGGATCCAAACCAGCGAACTCTGGGCCACCAAAGTAGAGCGCACCAACTTAACGACTACACCACTGGGCCGGCCCCTCCACTGCTGACTTTTGACCTCCACAACTGTAAGATAATACATTTATCTTGTTTTAGGCCATCAGGGTTGTAGTAACTTTTTTACAGCAGCAGTAGAAAACAAACACACAACCTAAGGCTGTTTTCTCATCTCTAAGGGGGTACTGTCCCAGTACTTACTTCACAGGGTACCAAGGACTGAATGGAACACGGCATGGACTGCGCAGGGTACAGCGTCTGGTGTCACATAAGCACGTTCCTCCCCATCAGTGCAGACGCCGTCACCCGCCCGGGCCTGGCCTCAAGGCAGGCCTCCTGTGGAAGGGGCACTGAAGCTGCGTTTTGGAGGGTAAGTGGGACACCCCGATGGACGCCTCTACTGAAAAGCCCTCAGCGGCCTTCTGTGTTGCAGGTTGCCCTCCTCTCATGACGGCAGACCAGACCAGAGTCACTGAGGCTTCAGCAGAAAGTGGCTAGTGTTGCCATGCACCAGGGGTTATCTCCATCAAGCTTTAGGGCAGTAACAGCCCAGAGCCCTTAGGGTTAACGACTGGCCCTGAGCAGGCTCGGGGGAAGCAATGTCTCTCGAGGAGAGAAGGAAGGCGGACCTCAAGACAGGAGAGTAATGCAAGGAACTGGATGCGTCCATAAGCGAATCCTTTAACACCTTTTGTTTGCTACTCCAACAACTGGGGACAAATATATTTAGCATTTGAATTTCAGTTTTTCTCTTCCTTGTTTGAAATCCTCTTCTGTTACCCCCAATCCTTCCAGAAAGTCTGATAGGAGGACTGGACACACAGCCCTGTTGTCAGGCCAAGTGGAGAAAAGGCTTCATTCCCAGTCTCATGTGTAGGATAGCCTACCAGCAGCCGAAAACCTAAAACCGCTACGGGGGGCTGTTTGAAGTTCCTCCACCTGTCACCGTGGAAGAAACATGTAGAAGAATATGGGCAAATGTTAAATTTATACAAATCAGCCAGGAGAACTTGATCTGTAGATAGCATATAATGAGCACGCCTGGGGGCTTTGTCCCCAGCCTGTACACCCCGTGTACAGACTGGGGCAAGACAGGGTGGGACGATCAAGACCAGTGTGGCCTTTCCTGCATGGCCCATTTTCTGAAGAGGACCCAGCCCTGGTTCCATTACGTGACTGGGACCAAAACAAGCAGAGCCCCGGGTTGTGTTGGGAGAGGTGGAGGTGTGGAGGTGGAGAAATGGCTGCCAAGTAGATGACTCGGGAAGAGATGTGAGATAAACTCACTCTTTACAAAATATACCAAAAGACAGGGACCCTGGAAGGGGAAGGGGTAGGGTGAGAGGTGTGGTCCAGCTCATGCTTGGATTAATGCAGTTCATTGTCTCCACTGCCATCAGGATAACCTTTTCAAACACAAATATGATCATGTCAGCCCTCTGCTGAAAACCCTTTAATAAGTTCCCAGCACCAGTGAATAAAGTCCAAACTCAGAGCCCTTCCCATCCTGGTCCCAGCCAGCGCCCCATGCTCTTCCTTCCTTCTAGACCGATAGAACTCAATCTGCTGCTCCCTCAAAAGACCTCTCCTTGTGCTGGTTCTTCTGCCTGAAGTGCCTCCCACCCCATCCGTCCCCTGGTGAACATCTACTCAGGCCTCAAGGCCTAATTTTAATGCCACCTCCCCTCTGAAGCCTTGCCCAACCTCAGTTACAACTAACGGCTCCTTCCTCTGGGCTTCCACCATCGTAAAAGCTAACATTACTTGAGTGCTCACTATGAACAGGCACTGTGCCTGGGACGTCATGCGCATGATCTGATTTAATTCTCTCAGCAACCCACTAAGGTAGGTACTATTACCAACCCTGCTTTATAGAAGAGGGGATTTGGCACAGAGAAGGTAAGAGACTTGCAGGGCCCACAGAAGCCCGGATGTGACCCCCAGCAGGCTGACTCCAGGACCTGTACTCCTCCCACTCTGCTGGACCACTCCCGCTGCCGGTGTGGAAGTCACCCCCTGCATTGCTGTGCATCCCAACAGCCTACTCCCCTCCATCCCTGCCCAGTAAATGACACCTCTGTCCTCTGGTCACCAAGGCCAGGTACCCGCACTCCTTGCCCTACAATCTCAACACCGAAGTCCGTGTATCACTGGGCAATAACTCACCCCCCAGCACCCTGAGACTCAGCTCTGGCATCTCTCGCAAGTCCTTCCCTATCTGACTTAGGTGTCCATCCTTCGGGCTCCAACCTAGTGCTGTGTCTAGGGGCTGGGACACAGTAGGAATCCAGTGCATGTTTGGGTATCATTTCTTTATTTTCTTCGTGAGGACTTAGATCAAGGGAGAAAGAATACATCTTCCAGAAAAACAGGGGCCACCTTGATATTTTACTTCTCATTTTATGGCCCTATTTTTAGTGTGTCAGACTCAAGGGGGAACCCAATTAATCACGAAGTCCTGTCAATTCTCTCTTCCACATAGCTCTTAAATCCACCCACTTCTTTCCATCACCACTATCATCTCTCTACTTCAGCCCCCAGTCTCCTGCTGGGTTACAACCACCTTCTAAGTGATCCGCGGCTTCCAGAAGAGGCCCCTCTAGTCTATCCTGCACCAGAATGCTTCTTCTAAAACACATCTCTGATCCTGTCTCTCTCTAACTGAAGCTCCCCAAAGTCCTTCCAACAAAATCCAAATTCTTTAACATGGATTATAACCCGTGCTCATCTGCCCCTGCCTACCAGGCTGCCTGCATTTCCCAGTGCTACTCTGTTAGACTGGACATCCAATCATACTGAGGATTGGGCCGGGCGCTCCTACAGCTGCTGGTCTTGGCACAGCCCGTTCCCTCAGCCAGCTTCCCCTGCCTTCTTTGTACTTGGCTGATATCTGCTCACACTTCAGGCTCAGCTTAGACATCCCTTCCTCCAGGAAGCCTTCCCTGACCTTTTAAGTTTGGGTTAGATGTTTCTTATGTGCCCCCACGGAATCCTCCACTTCCTCTGTGCTGACTAACCCTTATCACACTCTATTTACCTATTGGTAGATTGGTACCTCCTTAACCTTTTAAGGTAGACTGGATTATTGTTCCCAATTCTTCGATCTCTCCTATACTAGAATAACACATCAGTACCCTTTGCCACGTCCCTCTGCAGCGTGTTCTCCTAGAGCAGGTGGAGGATATCTCTCTATCTCACTGGAGTTGGGCTCAGCTCTGTGCCTTACTTGCCAATGGAATATCAGCAAACGTGACATGAGCAGCGGGTTGGGATGTGTTGCATAGTTTAGCTTGGGCTCTTGTGTTTCTGCTGTCTGCCTTGAGAAGAGCATGTGCAGGACGAGATGGACGTGAAGCAGACCTGAATCACACTCTCCACCTGCAGCTTGATGAAGAGCACCCCCCACCCCCAGGCCTCCTGCTGGAGCCGACCCATGGAGAAGAAAAACAAATGTTTGTTCTTGTAAGCCGCTAAGAATTTGCTTGTCAACGCAGTATTATGGGAGCAGAAACCTGACTGATACACTTGTCTACATCCCTCAGTAGATTGCAAGCTCCTTGTAGGCAAGAAAGAACTGTCTCCTGAGCACCTAGCATAGGGCTCAGTACATCGTAGGCACTCAATAAATATTCATTGATTGGATGTACGACCAAATGAATGAACGTTGGCCATTGACACGTCTGCCTCCCTTGCTAGGATGTCAATTCCTTAAGGCCAAGAATGACATCTGATTTCTCTCAACATCATCTAGTTATCTCACTTCCTACATTGGGTTCTTGGTAGATAGTCAATAAATATTTGTTGAAATTAAATAAATCAATTTTTGTGGGCTGACTTGGGAATCGGTCCTTAATTTATGACATTGTTTCTATGGGAAAATGCATTCAGCGTGCCAAACAAACTTGCAAATGAACTTTTGGAACCTCACCCGTTCATTGGTTCAGGATTGCCAGTTTTGTGGAAATCCATAACTGAACACATGTGCTATGCTTTGCAATATGGGAGAAACTGAGAAGCTGCTTCCAAACCCAAGATATTCAGCCTGCAAAAATTCACTTTCCACCCACACAGACAAATTCAGCACAGGTTGGATTTGAGGTTCCAACAATAAAATACTAGACTTTTTAGAGCTCATTGTTTATCTAATCGCTTTTCATCTGCTTATATTGGATGCCTATTCTTAACACCCAATCAACAGGAAGTTAAGATGGTTTTCTTGCCCCGCCCCCCAACAAATCCACTTTCTAGACACGTATGCAAGAAAGCTCAACCTTCTCAACAGAGAAAATAAATTATTTTTCTAAATAAATCTGTGACATTTAAAATAAACACAGTGGGATGCTCTACAGTTATAAGAAAACATCCCCCTTTAGAATTCCTAATTTTGAATGGTACTGGGAGCTTAACATGAGTCACAGACCAGAGGCTTGGTTTTATTTCATCTTAGGCCAGAACCAAGCCACTTTGAAACCAAGTGATGTGACATGGCTGGGAAGGGCCATCAGTCTGCAAATCCAGAATGTTTTATAATACTTAACTCACAAGCCTCAACCTGCCATTGGTAGAATTTCCCAATCAATCAATCTACTCCAATCATTTAACATATATTTCCTGCGCACCTACTATGTGCCAGGCACTGTTCTGGAGCCTGGGAATACAGTAATGAACAAGACAAGGTCCCTATGCAGCTCACATTTCAATAAAGGGAGAGGCAGAGAAATAAGATCATTTCAGATAGTGATGGGGCCACAAAGAAAAGAGTGATGTCATTGTGAGTGAGGTGAGGCTACTTCAGACTGGGTAATCAGGTGGAGACGTGTGTGCTGGGACCTGACCCTCAAGAAAGAGCCAGCGTGGAAAGATCGGGAGAAGAACATTCTAGACTGAGGAAACAGCAAGTGCAAAGTCCCTGAGGCAGGAACAAGCTTGGCATATTCTTAAGTCAGAAAGAAAGCTGGTATGGTTGGGGTAGAGTAAACCAAGGAAAGGGTGGCATGAGAGGTCCAAGAAGTAGTGAAGGGCCAGATTTTGGAAAGCACTGTATGCAGGCCCTTGAAGTAAGGGAGTCAGACTGAATTTTAAGATGGAAGCCAGTGGAGGTTACTAAGCTGGGGAATGACATGATCTGGCTTAGATTTTAAAAGGACAACTCGTCTTGGAGAGTACTGGGGCAGGGGTGAGGGAGCAAGAGCAGAAGCAGGGGGAGCAGGCAGTTATACAAGGCTGGGACTCAAGAGCCCGCCATCACTAAAAGCCCCAGTGTTCCTTTCATCTTCTTGCTCTTACGGAAACCAGGCTCTCCTCTGGGGACGCTGCTTCCCCACAGCCCTCTCAAGGGCTTGCTGCTTCCTCTCCCTCATACAGGTGTCCTGCTTGTGTCTTGCTGCCTCTTCTAGATGATTCTTCACCCCTTCTTTCCAAGCCTGCTCCCCCCCTCAGCTTTGAAGCTCACGCCATAGCCCATACCACCCTAGGGCCTCCCTGTTGCGACCATCTACAGACCACCCCACCCATAGCCAATTCCTTTCTTTTCTTGAATATTTCGCTCCTCACTCTCTCCAACATTGTTTCCATCATCGTTCTAGGTGACTGATCCATCTAACACTCTGACATCCCAGTTCTTTGGTCCCTCTGTGCCAATCATCTTGTCCTCCATCCTACTTCAGCTACACAGTCACACCCTAGACCTTGTCATGACCAACAACTCCACGCTCTCCACAACCTTAATTTCAAGCTCCCCACAGTCCAAACACAACCCCTTTTCCAGTTCCCCAGCTCCAACAAGTCTTCAACCCCAAAACAACCTCCAATGCACAGATCCCGCCACCTTTTCACGTCCTCACTCCCCACATGCCCTCATTCCCCTCCGTAAAGCTCACTTCTGGCTTACAGCCCAGGGTCCACTATTATAAGTATCAATATCCATATCAATATCATTGTCCATCCCTTGCATGCACCCTCAGCTCCCCAGCCCCTCTCTTCCCTCTTGATGTATTTCCTGGCAAAACCTCAACTCTGGCTCAATCTAACTCTCCCCTACTCTACGACTATGCCAGCACAGCTGAACATGACTTGCGAAAGCAAAACCATGCTTACAGCTCTCACTTCAAAAGCAAGACCACCGACCTCAAGCGGGCCCTAAATGCTGCCTGGCAATCGCTCTCTATTTCCCAACTCTGTTCTCTCTCCCACTCTATTTCACACCTTTTCTCTCTTCTCCCTTCAAACCTCCACGGCTTCCTCCCCCACCTCACTCTCACTGGTCTTAAGTCACTGAAAATGATGCGAGCAAGGTGAAAAGACACTGTACATGCTTCTACCACCTACCTGCTCCTGGGCCCATGGCTTCCCCTTCCCTCCCATCATCAAGCATGAACGGTCCCAGGCTCCTGTCTAAGACCGGCCTCCCCACTGGTGCACTAGACCATATTTTCCTTCAGCCTCTGAAAGACAACCCTCCACAATTCTCTCTCCTATTTCCTGCACCATCAGTTTCTCCCTTCTACTGGAACTATCCCAAAAGCACAAAAACGCACCGTTATTTCACGCATCTTAAAAACAACACAACTCTCTGGACTCCACTTTCTCATCCAGCGTCTGCTTCATTTTCTGCTTTCTCAGCACAGCCCCTCTAAAGAGCTGTCTCTGCTCTGTCCTCTTCCTATGTTCCCTTGCATCTTTAGCACCACTTCCCACAAGTGCCCTTGTCACTGTCACCAATCATCACCTGCTAAGTCCAGTGGCTCAATTCGCTTCTACTCTCACCTGACCTCTCAGCATGATCAGGCACAGTGGATTGCTCCCTCCTCCTTTCTCCCTGGGCTTCCAGGAAACCATCTTCTTTGGTTTTTTCCTCTTTCTTTTCCAACTGTTCCCTCCCCAGTTTTTCCCTCTTCATTTCCCTGACCCCTAAACACTGCATCACCTCAAGGCTCAGTTCTTCATCTCCTTCTCTCCTCTCTCTACACTCCCTCCCTCATCTAGTCTTAAGACTTCATTTCATCTAAACACTACTAACTCCCAAATTCCTATCACCAGCCCGGATGTCTCCCACGAACTCCAGATGTGTGTTTGTCAACAGAGCAGCCACTAGCTACGCCTGGCTATTTAATCGCCACTATCACAACCATCACCACCACTGTCACTGAATTAACTCCTGTACGTAGCTCTACAAATTTAGACAGGGGACCCACATAAATGGAATGGATTGGAAAGCTTATGACAAAACTGCTTAGTGGGTGTGTGACGATGAGATGCTGTTCATGATCAGTTAATTTCTTAACTCTCGTCTTGGGCAAGCGACAAGAAGAAAACGTTCCTACCCAATTACAATTATTCATGAGAATTTTCCTGGCCCTGCTTCTTTTGTCTGCCAGTGATTCTGACGGAAAGAGCCCGGTAAGAAAGCACAGCAAAAGGCAAGGGCAATTACGCGTCTTGCTGCATCTCAGCTTTTGACTTCCTCCATGAACTCTTAATTAATTCCATCCCTACATTTTCAGTTTGTTTCCTGAACCTCTTGCGTATGTGTATTGTATTTTCCCCCTCTCTCTTCATTTCTCTTGGCTTCCTCCCCCCAGAAGCTTTCCAATTCTCTCCCCAGTCCTTTTTTCTATCCCCAAACTGCCCCTCATTCAGCCTTCAGCTTCTCTGCACCTGTTCTACTCTTTCTTATCCTTTTTCACCTTTAAACGCTGAAAGCACCAACCAAACTGACAGACACTGTTATGGTTTTTTTTCTTTTTCTGCCTCAGCTGCTGCTAGCGCAGGTTCTCTCCTCCTCGCTTCTATAGCGAGAGCCCGAGTGCTGGGTTGCCATGGCAACAGCGAATCCAACCAGGCCGGTCCCAGCAACGCTAGGAGCTGCTATGGCGAGGAAGCTGCTACAAGTCGCCCCTGAGCCTAGATGGGTCGTGAACATCGTAATTCAAGACCAGGCTGGGCAGATTCTGCCCGGAGACTGAGATTGTACATCAGGCCCATAGCTGTACAGCGCATTAGGAGACAACATCATCAATAATAAGGCTTCCACTGAGCCACCGGCATACGTGACATTATAAGGATTCATTTGAAATTTTTCAAACATCCCTATTCTTTTATCTCCTCTGAGGGCGAACCTTTTGCCTCTATCTCGAGTCTTGGAGAACTCTGTAGAAAGTAAAAGCAAAATTGACAGCTCCAGCCTACCCTCCTATCCTGCACACCCGCCTCCTCCCAGCCCCACGCTGGGGAACCCTCAGTGGTCCAAGTCAAACGATTTAGTAGCACTGACTCGGTTGGGAACATCTCTGAGAATTAATTAGGATTACATAAAAATATTTTAGTCGGCGAAGAGATCGCTTCCCCCAGGTCATTGGAACAGATCCGCAAAGTAGGGCAACAAGTGTTTTGCCACATGACGCTTTTTCGAAAATGTGAGTTGGTGAGAAAGAATTCAGGAAATACCTTTGTAGCGAATGGCACCAACCACAGTGAGGGTCTGACACTGTTAAACACGCCGAACAGGATTTATGTTTACTGCAGTTTGCAACAGGAATTCTCCTCACCTAAAAATAAAGATGACAGCAGTTCAGATGGAATTATAAGCACCACCAGAAAAACTACAGCACCTTATTTGATAAAGGGCCACAAAGAGCATGTCTATCAACTGAAACTCAGAACAACTCTGTAATGACATCGGGCAGCGGTTCTCAAGTTCTAGGGTACGAAGCAGTTTATCAGAATACCCCAGGGAGCTTTTGAAAGTGCAGGTTCCCAGACTCTCTGCGCCTGAGACTCCAGCTGAGCAGGTCTGGGGCGGGACCGCTCTCTCAGGTGAGTTTGATATGTAGTCAGGTTTCTGAGCTGCTAATAACGATTTCCAAAGGGATCATGGAATCAGGTCACCTGGTTTTCATATAGACAGTCAATGAGTGGTCAGCGGCATTTTGCAAATGAGCATCTGGGGAGAGGAAAAGGTGTTGACCCAGGAGTGTCAGCTCAAGGTTGACACTGGATGTGGAAATGGGGAGAACCCTCCTACATCCCTCTCAGGGGTAGCTCCATCCCCTTAGCTCCTGGCTCACTTGCTCACATCCCCTCCACTGGAGTTGAAAATAAAAGAAATGACAGGAATTTTCAAATCAGTCTCTGCCCCCAGAGCTGCCTCCTCCAGTTGTGAGGCAGCAGCAGCCCACAGAGAGGAAATCCACGCTGGGCAGACCCGGCATCGGAGGCAGGCAGTCAGAGCCTCGGAGCAGGGCAGGCGGAGGGAGGGAGGACCTGAGTGTGCGCGGCGCATTTTCTGCAGGCAAATTCCCTCAGCAGGTACTAAGGGAACTTGTAGAACTCAGTAAGGAAGTTGTACATGCTAGAAAGTGTAAGTCACTTCTTAAAAAGGTTAAAGAAATGGAGAGTTCTAGAAGGGCTTCGTGAGGCAACCAGGGGCTGTCCTGAGGAGCATCCTTCAATTCTAAGTTGACTTCATGGAGGATAACCATACTCGTCCACTTCACAGTCCTCAAGGCTGCTGACAGATGTGGCAGGCAGACCAACAGCCTGAGCCAGAATTAACCGGAATGTGGATATTATCTTGTAGTTCACAAAACATCTTTCTAATTCTGGGGGACTTTCATAAATGTCATGTAATCTCTCTAACCTTGTTTTCTCATCTGTGAGATGGTGATGGTGCTGTTGACTTCACAGGGTTATTACAAACATTGGCACATGCTAAATGCTCATTAAATGTTGGCTATTGCTATTATGTGAGAAAAAGGTTCCACGGTCCAACAAACATGAAACCTCACACTGAAAAAGTGAAATAGGTTTTTTAGCACAAGGCTTCTGAGAGCCTTGGAATATGCTGAGCACGATGATACTCCAGGAGGGATATCACAAGTAACATCTGCTCCTAGGACCACTTTTGTTCAGAACATTTAGTCAAATATGAATCTCTAGAACACTCTATGAGAACTACCATGCAATGTACTTAGGCACACAAATATATAACTCTCTGTAAAAGAGAGGACACTATACAAACTACGTTGGACCTGCTTCTCTAACTTAATAACACATCATGGTGACTCTTCCACAACACTGCATATATCGCCACATGGTTATTTTTAATGGCCGTTCTATGGAAGTACCAGGGAGTATTAGTTTGGCTGTTACCATCTCCCCAAGAGTCTAGGAAAGGACATTCCTCAGGTTTTGCCTCTCAAGGACTTACATTGGTTCAACTAGAGTCTTACTAATAGGATCTTTAACAGTTAACCAAAGTGAAGAAGCCAAGAATGACCAGCTTTGATGCCCAGTTGAAAATGCTCCTCAGGACTTCAGGCTTTGACTGACCAGAGACTAGAACTCGTTACCTTCAGAAAGTGAGGACCTGCCAACTACGGTGGCTCTCACAGAGGTTCCCAGCCTACAGTCTTGGGTTCCGGGGAAGGTAGTAAGGAGAATTTATGAGCTACTTGCAACATTTCAAAAAGCTGGATGGAAAAATATGCACAGATTAAGCAAGACTTCAAGCATCTTTGCTTTGAGCTGGAATTTTATCAGCTCTGTGTGGTAGCACAGTCAGTTCTCTGACTGGCACTTTTGAGATGCCCTTGATAAATAAAGCCTGAGAACAGGAATTGTTACTTAATACATGCGGTTTGTTGAGCAGACGAGAATCTTTCAAATATGGGAACCGTGGGGAAGAAATATAATAAAAAGTGTTTGAATGGTGAAGCAACCTGGTCAGGAAGATTCCATGGGGTGAAGAACTGGTTTACAAAGATATATGGGATCCAGTGGCCATCTCAATGTGGTCACTTTGACGTAAGTGACTTTTCAACATGCAAAGGGCAATATGGCCTTTTTAGGATTTTCAGAAACTGCAAAGTGCTTGCACAACTACTCTGTGACTCCAACAGCACATGAGATTGATGTCATTGCTATTGTCCTTAGCATGATTGAGAGGAAAACAATGGAAAACCGGGGTGGGCTGAGGGCATCCGCTACATTTAAGTCTCAATTATCTTCTCTGCGCTTTCTATGTTCAAATGGTCATGGGGCAAAACTGCCATGCCAGAATGACCTGTTTAGTTTTCACAAATTTGGGATTTGATCTCATTTATCATGAGCTTTAAAATCAGGGCAGAATTTAAGTCCTAGCCCAGATAAGGTCTAAGCCATATATATCTTTGAGCAAATTATTTAACCTTTCCAAGTCTTACATTCTTTTTTTTTTTGATGAGGTGTTTTGTTTGTTTTGGTGAGAGACATTGGCCCTGAGGTAACATCTGTGGCCAATCTTCCTCCTTTCTTCTTTTTTTTCCCCCTCAAAGCCCCAGTAAATAGTTGTATATCCTAGTTGAAAATCCTTCTAGTTCTATGTGGGATGCAGCCAGAGCATGGCTTGATGAGCGGTGTGTAGGTCTGTGCCCAGAATCTGAACTGGCAAACCCCGGGCCACCAAAGCAGAACATGTGAACTTAACCACTATGACACCGAGCCGGTCCCTCCAAGTCTTACCTTCTTCATATATAAAACAAGGACAATTTACCTCATTAAATTATTAACCTATTTCATTAATATTGTTGATTATATGTTTGTGTGTATACACAACTCTATGCATCTAAAGAGACCATACTTAGAATGGTAATGAACTAGTTCATAGTCAGTAGCAGCTCAATGAAAATTAGTTTCCTTCCCAGTTCCCTTAGTGAAAGCACTTTGGAAAAATGAAGAAAATGTAAAAAAGGTGTCCTTTTTATTTCAATAAGTAGAAGCAAGAAGAAAAACTAAAATAGCTGGATAAATTAAGAGAGGGAGGGCAAGCGCCATATATTTTCTGGTTCATGAATGTGTATGAGACTGTGGCCTTATATTAACCCCCAATTCTAAAACCAATCGCACTGGGTATATTCATAAATGCGTCTAACCGTTCAGTGCCCGCACAATAAATGTGTAAATTCAGTTACCTTGCTGATTATGCACCCATTTGCAAGCACACCCTACTCTGAAAAACTTGGCATTGGAAATATAGCCAATAATAAAATTGTCTAAATAGGTAATATTTCTTGCTTACTTACTGACAGTAAGGTTTTTAATTCCCTGCCTGTGAACCACTGAGGGTCTCCTCAAAGCCTGCAGCAGTGTTTAAAAGCAGGAGTTCAAAGTAAAAGCTTCATTACTAGATAATGACATCAATTAAGCAATTTTTATTCCTAAGTCAGAAGCAATAACTAGTATTTATACCTACCTCTTTCCCAGCTGTTAGATAGATGTAGATATTCTTCTTAGGATGAGGAATGAGTTTGTAGAAAACAGGTGTTTCTTCTTTAATTTCATAGATAACCTCTGGACAATTTGAAGTCAGATTCTCACCAAGAATAACCTATTTTTTTTTCAAAAACAGAAATATGATTTCTATTAAAAACTTGAATAGCAGGGTGGCAAAACTTATAGCTTAATTCTAAAACCGCATCCTTTCTTACTCACCACATACATTGGCTAAGGTACCATGTCCCTTAATTGTTCTCTCATGTCTCAGTCTTCAACAAGGCTGGAATAACAAGCACAGTATTTCTGCTTTTGTAGTGGACAAAGTCACACACACCCCCAAAAAGCCACTCTTCAGTGCTGGAGCAGTACCCTCATATGTGGAAGCTCATTGTCCACATTTCCTGACCACGTCTGGCCTTATGAGAAGGTACAAGCGACAACTTCATTAGTATTATGCCAAGAGCGATCTTAAAACTAAAGAAAGTCTGCTCCATATATATTTGCATGGGTTACTCTGATTCTGTCATATAATTCTAAAGAGTCATGCATTTTAAGGTTAGCAGGACAACTTCACAGGCCTAAACACGTCAGTAAGTGTTTATATACACAATACAAGCAAGCATGGCTTTGAAACTGGACATACTTGAGTTTCACTCATCCTCAGTCAATAAACATCTACTGAACATCCTCTGTGTATCAGCCATGTTCTAGGTGTTTGGAAAATTGCAGTGAGCAAAATGGGGGAAGAATCCTACCCTCACAGAACTTATACTCGTGTGTGTGCATGCACATGTACATACATGCACATAGGGAGTGATGGCAGGCAATTAATAAGAAGTAAATTATAAAATAGAAGGTGATACAGGTCAAAATTAAGTGGGGTAAGGAGATGGAGACTGCATGTTCAGAGCAGGTCTGATTGAGAAGATGACATTTATTTAGAGAGTTGAAGGAGATGACGGGGTGAGTCATTTAGATATCTGGACCAAGCATGCTCTGAGAAGAGGGACCCACTGGTGCAAAGGCCCTAAAATGAGAGAAGGCCAGTATGACTTGCACAGAACAAGCAAGGGAGAAAGGAGTGGACAGTGAGTTAACATGATGGATAATGTAGGTTCTTGTAGGCCTGTGTGAAGATTTTGCCCCTTACTCTAGGTGAGAGAGGAACCCATTGCAAGGCTTTGAGCAGAGGAGCGACATGGTGAGAGGGGAGGGCTTGAAGCATGGGTATGAAGACTCATCAGGAGACTGTTACCATAATCCTGGAGAAATCCAATAGTAGCTGGGCTCAGGTTTGCATCCTGGTTCTACCCTTAAGTGGTTGTGCTACTTTGAACTAGTAACTTAACCTCCCTGGTCCTCAATTTCCTCATCTCTAAAATGGGGCTAATCATGACTTCCTTGTATACAGTTGTTGTAAGGATCAAATGAGAATTGTGAAAGATGCTTATCACACAGTCAATAATCAATAGATAATAAGCTGGTACCAGATTGCAAGCTCCTTTTGGGTAGGGACCATGTCTTATTCATCTTTGTACCTATCTCTTGGCCTAATACAATCCTTTCAAAAGTGAAGGTGTTCCACATTTTGTCAGTTTGAATGCATCCAGCTATAATATCTACGTTTGTGTCTCCACCACTGTGGACATCAATTACACTGGGCACATGATTTGAAAAGAAAAAATTGGTACCTGAGATTCTTTGCAGACAAAGTCTACATATGCACTTACTGATCAATAATATGCCTGTACCCACATATCCTGATGGCAATTATATATCTGTACTTAATCAAAGGCTTCTTATCAATTTGGTACGTGGAGCATCTTCCTGCATGTGCCCCTGCTCCCAGGACCTGGGCCTGAGTCTGGCTTTATCCTGTGATGGTGACTTCATTCCATCATCTGCTTTGGGTCAAGTCCATGTGGATTCAGTACAACTAGCTCACGAGAAGCCTGTGAACTGCTCATTAAATTCAGTAGCAGCTCTGTAAAAGTCAATCTCACTAACCAAATATATTAAATATGACTTTTTAAAAAAGAACAGAAGCGATGAGCAAGCTCTGATGGCCTAGCCATTAAAGTTCGGAACACTCCACTTTGGCAGGCCAGGTTCACTTCCTAGGTGTGGAACCCCACCACTCATCTATCAGTAGCCATGCTGTGGTGGTGGCTCACATAGAAGAACTAGGAGAACTTACAACCATACACAACTATGTACTGGGGCTTTAGCAGGGAAAAAAAGAAAAAAGGAGTAAGATTGGCAACAGATGTTAGCTTAGGGCAACTCTTCCCCTGCAAAATAAAAAAAGAAAAGAAAAAGAACAGAAGCAGTTATGTCCCAAGGGAGGTGGAAAATACCTGTGCCTCAAGTCATTTTAAAATGACTGTGTAGCAGCATCATCAAAAATGGTAGCCATTAGCCACATATGGCTATTGAGAATTTAATTAAATTAAAATTCAGTTCCCCAGTTGCACTAGCCACATTTCAAGTGCTCACTAGTCACACATGGCTAGTGGCTACCATATTGAGAGTGCAGGTATAGAACATTTCCATCATCACGGAAAGTTCTACTGGACAACACGGGCCTACAGAAAACTATGAGTGAAGGGAGACACCCAGCAGGCACTGACCAAGTATGGTTCTTGTCTTCCATCTCTAATTCATATTCTTTATTAATCTGCTCAGATTCAAAGAGTTGATCTGGTTCTGGAAAGTGGTTATACAGAGGAGGAGAAACAGGAAGCCAATTAAAAAAAAACGCTTGATAGAAATCTTAAGTGTGACTCAAGAGAAGAAAAGAAAGACTGTTGCCCAGATTTCTCTTAAGGAATTCATCACATCAAAAGCATCATTTGGCAGAACCACCTATGAAGTTTTCTTACCCATAAAGCTGAATCTCACCCAGCCTTTAGTGCTAACTTCCATTTAGCATTAGGAAAGAGAAAGGGTAGAGGAACAAGCTAAACGACACTCCAAGAAAGCAAAGAGCCAAAGCCACAATGTGAGACACTCCACAGAACAAGAGACCGTTTCCTCATTCAGTCCACGGGGTGCACAAGAGGAGGGACCTCCTCAGAAGGTCGAGGGCAGTGAACAGCAGGAGGCCCCTCCAGATGAAGAGAAACACAACAACCACACGGGACTGGAGGATCTTGTTCGGATACCCATTTGAACAAAAACAACTTTAAAAAGACATTTTTGAGCCAATCAGGAAAATTTAGTTATACGGCTTTGATATTAGATAACTCTAAAGAATTACTAATAATTTTGTTACTTGTGATAATAGCATTATGGTTAAGGTTATTTAAGAAAATGACCATAGTTTTTTTTAGAGATGCATAATGAAATAGGTAGGGATGAAATGTCCTAGAGTCTGGGATTTGCTTTCAAATGAGAAAGTAAATAAAAACATAATTCACAGTAATGCAATGGCATAGCGACTATAGTTAATAATACTGTACTGTATATTTGAAAGATGCTAAGAGAGTAAATCTTAAAAGTTCTCAACACGAGAAAAAAATTTATAGCTATGTTTGGTGACAGATGTTAACTAGAATTATTGTGGTGATCATTTCACAATATATACAAATATTGAATCATTATATACACGTGAAACTAATGTAATATGTCAATTATACCTCAATAAAAAAATGTACAAAACACCACCACTCATCCATCTTAAGTGAGTTTGGAGTTGCACTGCAGTTGCTATTGGGGCTTATTTTATTTTATTTTATTTACTCTTGGAGCATGGGTGATATAGAAGGGTTGGGGCTGGAAAGATCTAGTATGGGGCAACTTTACTTACTTGATACCTTGGAGATGGGGCACAGCACTTGCTCTAGAACTCTGAATTGTAGCAGGGAAGGCTTTCTTGCATTTTTTAAAAAATTACCAAAGTGTCCTATGTACCAGGGTTTATCAGTCAGTTTCCTGAACAAGCTACCTAGAGTGGCCTACACTAAAGCTTGTCCTGACAACTATGGGTACTGGGTTTAAGTTGGTGTGTTTCATTGATGGTGGGAGTGAGCCTTCTTTGGAAGATAATTTGGCATTATCTATCAAAATTAAAAAGCACATACCCTTAGATCCCGCAGCCCCTTGTATTTATGTGAAATGGTATGTGTGCATGAATATTCATTGCAGTATCATGTCTTATAAACAAAAGATTGAAGCAACCTAAACATCCAACCATAGGGAACAGGTTAAGTGAACCAAACTACAAACAATGGAATACTATTTAGCCATAAAAATAATTAGAAAGCTCTTTTTGTATTATGTGTCATGTTTAACATTTTATATTAAATATGCATATATTTGCATATACATATATTTTATATACATATGCATATATACATATAAGTTTAATATGGTATATGTTTAATAAAAGGGGGGAAAGGCTATCTCCCCCCTTTTGCTTGCAGACATATATAAAATATGTCTGATATCCAAGAAACCAACATCACTGGTTGCCCCGGGGATCAGGAACATGTGACTTTCACTGTATATTCTCTTAATTCTTTCGAGTTTTGAACATCAATGTACTATCTCAAAAAATACATACATACTATTTAAATTAAAAAATTGAGGATGAGTGGGTCAAATTGTTTTTCTTGTTGCTAGATTATACAGAGAATGATCTATCACCCTGAGGACAGAACAAGAAGTTTTCATTCTCATCACAAGGGACCCAAATGTCCTAACAGAGGGACAGGGGTCTCAGCCTCTGTTGTCTGCATCTCTCTCAGATGACTACAGAACAGGAGAGAGATGGCTCGCTTCCTCCTCCAGATTTCTATTAATATCACCTCCTACCCCACCCATCCCCACCCCCACAGCCCAGCCCGGGGACACCAACAGAACACCTGGATCTTCAAACTGCAAAATTCACGTCAACATTAACACAGAGAAGAAAGCCAGCAAGACTGGAGCAAGGGAAATGTTCCTTCCCCAGCTCAGTTCAGTTGGGCAGCTTCGGAAAAAGAACAAGATCAATGAAGTATTGCAGGAAGTAACAATGAGTCACAAAAACCCAAAATGTGTTGAATTTTGCATAAGAGAAACCTCATCCAACTCATACACACTCCTTGGGCATGATGTTGGCTTTGTCTACTGCTTTCGGGATACAGCATGAACATGGATCTAATCTGAAGTCAACCTGAGCCTCTGCCATGTATAGTCTTACACACCCCTTCATCCCTTGAGTCCGTAATGTCACCTCCTCTGAGCAGCTTTCCCTGGTTGCCTTTCTACCATACCACACTGTCCCTCTCTATTCACCACTCTGTTTTCGTCATAGCACTTATCACTATCTCAAATGACTTTATCATTAATTAATCCATTTATTTGTTTTCTGTCTTTTTCTTCCCACCATGAGAGCAGCGGCATCGTCTGTTTTGTTCACTTTTGCATCCTTGCCACCCAGAAGAGTGCCTGGCACATAAAAGGTGCTCAATAAATATTTATTAAATGAAAAGAAATGCTCTATTAGCATTCAAGATTTTATAGGGCTCTTCAGATTTTTCCAGCTGAAGCCTGTGCAGAAAACAAATTTTCTCTGCTGGAGAATTTCAGTTCATGTCAACATATTGTTTCTGTTGACATCTTCCTGAAGCCTCATGGTAGGCTATTAACTAGCCTTGGGATTTTTGTTGCATACAAAAAACCCTTCCAACTACAGTCCTGAAATGTGTGGCGTGCGAGACTTCCACACCATACAGTTAGTTGTATTATAAGTTCAACACCGGCCACAGGAAAGATAGCATGATGAGGAAAATAAGTGGGGGGAGAAAAATTAAACAAAAGGCTATTTATTTTTTCTTTACTATTACCATGAGATGGAAAAGCTATGGGTGTTCAAAAAGCTAAACTATTTTACACCAAATTTCTTTTCTTATGCCTCACTCTAGCGCGGCTATCTAGTTGAAGGGCAAGCAGGCCAATCTTCTCACTTATTTTTTTTCCATGAACAGTTTCTAAGAAATGCCTCAAAGGAGACATATCACCCACCCGCCAACCACACACACACACACACACACACAGAAAGCAAGGTAATTATCCAATAGCGTTTAATGTGCTTCAGTAGTTAGAGGTAATAAAGATGGAATATAAAAATTAAGGCAAATTCCTCTCCTGTTTCCAATCTACTTATCTGAATAGAAGCAGTAAGAGGAGCCAACAGCCTGGAGCACTAGTTCTGGATTTGTGGATTACATGGGAGTAACAGGTCTAAAGCAGGGCGTCCCTGCAACCTCATCAACTGGAATGAATGCCATGGGGGTGAACCTGAAACAGCTTCAGACGACATTCCAAACAGCCGACTGCGGAGCCCATTTCCAAGTTTTAACACTTCCTGCTGTTTTTACTTTTTGGTTCAATACCTCAGCTTAGCTGTGCCCCCCAACCTCCACTTCCGGCCCGTGGACCTGTCCTGGGTTCCCCATGGGCTCCTTTTCCTTACGGGAACATTGTGTGGGAATATAAATAGAGCTTGTCCTCATAAAAGATTTTATTTTTCTCTTATTTTCACTCAAAAACTTTAATATAACCAGAATCAAGGCAGACAAATCAGGTGTTACATAGTTTGTCTTCTGTTAGAATGCAGGAAGAACTTTCTGCAAACTGGTTGAATTTCACGATGGTTTGGATAAATGAAATCCATTAGTGGAAGCAGACTTTTTTCTTTTTGAGGAAGATTAGCCCTGAGCTAACATCCACTGCCAATCCTCCTCTTTTTGCTGAGGAAGACTGGCCCTGAGCTAACATCCATGCCCATCTTCCTCTACTTTATATGTGGGATACCTGCCACAGCATGGCTTGACAAGTGGTACGTAGGTCCACACCTGGGATCCAAACTGGCAAACCCCGGGCCGCTGGAGCGGAACGTGTGAACTTAACCGCTGCACCACCAGGCCAGCCCCAGTGGGAGTAAACTTTTGAGGGCCACACAGGTAGCCAGTCCTGACTCTGAGCACGTGAGCTGTGCTTTGCTGCTGGATATGGGGAAAGGGCATGACATGGCTTCCTGTGCCCTGAACCCTACTCCTGTCCTAGGGATGCTGGAGAAACCCAATACCAGTCTCCTCTCGCTGGAGCCGTTCCCAAAACCAGCTTGAACACAGATTCCCCACCTTTGGTCTAAAGGAGCCCAACCAGGAATCGCTGGGGCCCCAGAGGGGGTTCAGAGGCTCCCATGAGCTACTTGCAGCCAAGAGAGGAGTGGGCTCTGCCTTCTTCCAATACAGAAGTCTGCACTCAGCTAAGCTGCCAGAAGGCCAGCCCCAAAAAGGAACAAACTAAAACCACAGAAGCCATAGCGCCTTCTCGCAAAACCTCAAATACTTGCATCTTGGTATTAACCCAGATACTCCAATATTAGAAAGAAATTAAAAAATAAAAACCAGTTCCACAAATTCTACCAACCTTTATAGGCTACACATTTTAATTGTCAATGCAGTTTTGGTGCAGACAGATTGCTTCAGTTCAAGTCCTCTTAGCAAGCTACCTAACCTGTTCGAGCCTCAGGTTTTCTCATTCATAGAGTGGGGATGGTAATAGTATTGACTCACGAGGATTAAATGAGTTAACCCCCATAGACACTGGCTCTAATGCCTGGCACACAGCTATTATTCCTCGCCCGCTGCCTTCTTATCTTTTATGCTTACAAGAAAGGTTAATGGGCATGCACAAAGATACAAATTTCAAATTTCATGCATATTCCGTTATTACTTATTTTACCACCTGGAAAAGCTCAAAATATTCAATTCTGCCCTTGAAATAGGACTATTTTCTATACACAACAGAGTCAGCTCAAAGGAGTCCCAACCACACGATAGGCTGCACCACAATCTGGAGAAAGATTTGGCACGTGTTTATAAAAACGCGTACACTTTGCAGTGTCCTGGCTGTGCAACATGTGCAATTTGAATTCCCAAAAGCCGAGCTTGGTGTGGCCACACTTTTTCAGCTGATCTCAGTGGAGACGCTGACAACTGAAAAATTACAGCATGCAATCGTGTCCCGAAAGGAAGTAAAATGAGGAAATAACTGGGGGAAAAAGGGACTGGAACCTGTCTCACGACTGTCAGGTCCACATATCAATAAAATAAGGGTGTAGATTCGATGCTCTTAAAGGACCCTTTCAGTTCTAAATTCCTTCTGCTTCCCTAAAAACCTTATAAAGAGACTTAGGAATAAAGGCAGGATAAAGAGAGCAGTAAAGGTATTAAGATATTGTAAAGTCTTTAGTTTTTCCCCTTACTATCAGTAAAATCTTACCTTAGGAAATCGTGCCAGATTACTTGGAACAAGTGCATGTCTTTAAAGACACTTTCAAAGTGATTCGACATCTCAGCCTAAGCTCAAAATAACGTTTCCACGTAACAGAAAATGCTACAGCTATTTAAAGATACTGTTTACAAAGAGTTTGCCATAACATTTTAATATAAGCATTATCCCTCATTAACGGAAGAAAAGACGGACGCAAAATTGGAAAGTGTCTGACCTCAACTGTGTAAAAAAAAGAATCAAAGATGCTGACAGCAGTTGATTCCACATGACAGAATTAGGGGCATTTTTTTCTTTGCTTTCCCCCATCCCCCACCAGTTTGCAACTTTCTCCACGAGCATATATTACTCTTACAGTAAGAAAAAATTATTTAACTAATGTGATATTTAAAATGGCCCCAAACTATAATAAAACTCCATGAGGTTTTCAGAGATTTAAGAAGTCAGTTTTTTTGTGTGTGGTGGTAAAAAACAGCAACTGGCCCCCAACTGCTTTTCCTGCCTCTCATCTAAGCAGGCAGGTACGAGGGTGCCTGGCATCTGTCAAAAGGCCGTCGACTCTCGATCACTGGGAGAGTGATGAGTCAGACGGTGGGTGATCCACGCTCTCTCCTCCCCCTCCCGCAGCTGCCTAAGGTTGGGTTTTGTTTTCTGCTGCTCATTAGTTTCTCCACTCTGCAGCTTAAGAAGCCAACCTCGTGTCTATCAACGTTCGTCTTTTCTAACAGTTCTGGTGACAAGTCTGGCAAGGGACAAGCTTGAAGTTTCTGCATAAAGGGATTTGAGGATTCTCTGTGCCTTCCAAATCGTCTACACCATCCCAGGTCTTCAGGACTCTGGGGAATTTTGGGGGCTGCAGCCCAGAATCGGCACACAGGATACAGGCGGGAGTCTGGGGAATGACTGGGCTGTCCCAGGGAGCTTGGCGGGGCCAGTCAGCTCAAGTTCTTCCCTCACAACCTCCTCCTGAGGGACGGAACCTTCTAGAAGGAAGCTGAGTGTGGGATTTAATTCTCAAGAAGTTATCATGCCAGTGAAGTAATCCTCAGTGAGATGATGTGCTTTCTTCTCGACCCAGGATTCTTCCCTGAGCCTCTAAGAACCCTGACCCCTACAGCAGGAGCCTGGGTCCCTGTCAACAACCTGCTTCCCACTCCCTCCAGAGAACCCTCAGGAGTGGCTGGGGCAGAGGTTACAAAGTCAGTGCAGCACGAGGGATGTTCGTGTGGTCTCTGAAGTTGCTGCAGGTTCAGATCCCTGCTCTGCCACTGCACGATCTTGGGCAAAGCATCCAACTTCTCTGGGCCTCGGTTCCCTCATCTGTAAAATGGGAATCGTGGACCTACATCACTGGCTTGTGGAGAGGACTGAATTAGGCAGAACATGCAGAGCGTCTGGCCCCTGGCATAGGGAGCACCATAGAAATATGAGCAGTCACAGAACAAACAAAAACCCAACATGCCCGTGTTATTCAACCCCTAAGAACAAGGCCACAGACGTGGCCTTTGCAGGAATGCCCCACACGGATGCTGAGGAAAGTAAGACTTCAGTGGGCCACCTTCTTACTCAGCAGCTTGAAGTTGCAGCTCGGTCCCACCCCTCTGGTGCCACAATATCACAAAAACTGGCCAGCGGCATGCAAACCACCGGGGCAAACAAACAGGACAGGTGAAACCAGGCCGTCCCATGGGGAACTATTTATAGCGAAGTGTTACTTCACCTCCAATTTACCATGTAACAGTTTGGTTGGCTCAGCTTTGGGGAAACAGTGTTCTTGTCAAAGTACCCGTCAAAAATATCCCCAAATCTGAAGAGATAATTGGTGAGGAGGCCCAGTAAGGATGGATGGAAACTTCTCCTGCCAGGTTAATGGGTCCAAACAGGCTGACTGGGTTGATGTAGCTACAGACATTGCCTCACGGCACCGACAACTCATGTAGAATGACTGATGGGTATTTACCTTTCCTCGGGAAATGAAGCTAACACAACAGGAAAGATGATCAATGTATATTTTAAAAGAATGTGTATACAAACAAACTCCCTCCCATATGTTACTGGGTTTCCTCCAAAGAAAACAGATTAAATCAGATGCCTACCAGGCACTCAGCACGGTATCAGGCTGTGGGAATCCATGGCCCCCTTCTCAAGAAGCTTGCGATCAAGTTGGGAAGGCAAGACAAACCGAGTGAACAGGTGAGGCGTCAAAGCAAGACATTTGTCACGAGCCGAAAGAACGATACAGATAATGAGTGTTTCAGGCGATAAGGAAAAACACGATCACACCAGGCTCAGGAGCCCTCAAAGAGGAGGTGGAGTTTGAGCTGAGCCAAAGCGCAGATACGGAGAATTCAGTAAAACAGAGAAAAGGAAGCAAGCAATCCAGGAAGGGGGCACAGTGTGAGCAGAGGTGTGGGAGCAGGACTCCACATTTGGAGAAGAGGAAGCAAATAGATTTGGCTAGAGGGTGGGAGAAGTGCCCAGAAGACAGAAGTATAGACTATCAGAGGAGAAAGGATTTTCTAGATTGCCCAGTACAGTCTCATTTTACAGATGAGGAAATGGAGGCTCAGGGAGGGTGGGCAATTCACTTAAAGTCACACAGCTCGTTATCAGTGGGAGATCAGTTGAGAAAGTAAATCTGCTACTATTCAATTTAGTATCTGAGCTGACGGTAAATCAACTGGCGACAGAGAGGCAAAGGAATATCAGCTTAGGGTGACGGAAACAGTGCAGTTCCCAACCATGGATGTTGGTGCAGGCCATGGGGGGGTGTTCAGTAAATGCTTGCTGAGGAAATTGAAAAGATAACCCCTATGTCATTTCAGACAAGTCATTAGGTATCTCTGATTTTCTGTCTTCCTCCTTCCAGCTGCCCCTCCCCCAAGCAAATAAAAAAATCTCAACTTGACCAGGGGTATATCTAGACAGTGGGGAGAAAACAGTCCAGGGGGTCCCACACGAGCTCAGATCTCTAACCTCTCTCTAACCTCTCCGTAGTGTGTGGCTACAAAGGGCAGAAAATAAACCCCCTCTGTGGGTGGCAAGTGGGCTAGAGGGAAGGAACACCTCTTTTTTCTTCTTTCCAAGCCCTGTAATCTTTCACCTCTTTGAAGCTGTGAGAAATCAGGTGCTTTGACATTTTTATGATAAAGGAGATAGAACTGAAAGGTTAAATGTCATTGGAAGGTGAGTCAGGGATGGGGTAGAGGCCAGATCCCCATTAAGCTCAGCCAGGCAGCTGATGAGGAAGGAAGGGAAAGCATCTTGGCAGGCTCCCGGAAAGCAAGGTGGCCCGTGCTTCTCCATTACATGGTTAGGGAGGTTATTACATCTAGATTTCCAGAACTTTCTTTCAGGCCATTTCTGGGGGTCTCTGAGGAGTTCACAAAGCAGTTGGTATGGTATTGTATATAACCCAGAAGCAATAAAAAAAAAAAAAGCACAAAATGGATCACTATTAAAATCGACATTGAAGAAGGCACAGAAAACCAACCTTAAGTAACTGGCCATCTCCAGTCCCCAAGAATAAAACAGTCCTGTTCATTACCACGGTGCCATAAACGGATGTCAGGTCGGAATGGATCAAGGTAGATGATGCGATTGGTTGGACTCTTTCAGGTTGCTCCCCTTCTTTCTGAACATGCACACAAACGCACAAATAAAAAAAAAGATAATTTTTAACAGTGATAATTCTCATGATAATCAAATGTCACTCATGCCCACCTGGGAAGGATCTTACTTGAGTCCCAAATACATTTTCTTAGACAAGATTCCCAGGAACCACCTTTTATCCCCTTTATCTGCAAAATCACCATGCTTGCTCAACCCATGGAAAGCCATTTATTTACTATGTATTAACATGTATTGATCGCCAGCAGCGAGCTAGCCATCCGTTTAACACTCTCCCAGCTGATATATGAAACCGAGTTCCACTTTATTGCCAAGAGAGAGCCCACTGCTGAATTGGGAGGGAGAGAATCTTATACTTGGCTGTTTGCAGGATCCTGCTGCAATTTATTTCAGCTAGGGATTGGCTTCTGTGAGGTTAAACAAGCCATTTCCCAAGATGTGAGATGGACCATCCTCTTGGGTGTGATGGCAGAGAGGAGGGATTCTGGACTGACAAGAAGGACACACTGTGAAGCCCAAAGACAGGGTAATTAATTCTGAGGGTAAAGAGGGAAAGATACAGTCGTGGATGGTGGGTAAGACAGAGCCACAGAGCTAAAGAGGAACCAAGCACAAGGGCTGGACCCGGTGCTGATGCTCTTGAAGAGGAAACAAAAAGCATAATTCCCACCTCGAAGGCATTTAAATACTCTGAGCCTTGGAGCGCGTATCATCACATGCTCGCTCCTGATCATTAAATAAAGCCCCTCTTGAAATCCAGAGCAGGGAGAGTGTCGACCAAAATGTCTTTTTCTTTCTTGTTTAAAGGCATGAAGTGCTTCCTGCTGTTTCCTGCCTTCAACGACAGGAAACTGAGTTTGTTACACAAATCTCTGGAAGATATGGAGCTAGAAAGAGTCGTTACCGTCTGTAGCTACTGAACTCAGTGTGATAGCATACTTTATCTGCCAGAGCTCAGTTCCCAACTGTACTGAGGTTTTCAAAGGCACATTTCAGTTTCAGCCAATAGGAGAGCTGGCAAACTTAGTAAGCATCTCGCAACTCCTAAAATCACCCTGCTTTAGGAGCAGGAGGTGGGCAGAGGAAGACTAAGACTTATTAACTTCATTATATTATTGCCGACAGTGTTTATGTCTTTCAATTTATGTCTTATTAAATATTCATTATTTTTAAACCCACCAAGTTTCATTAACATCTAAACTAAATGGATTCATGGACTAAATTGATTTCCGAAGCCTTTAAAAGTGCCATCTATATTTCTTTGTGGAAGTTGCGCTGCGAGGAAAAGATAAGCTGGCAAGAATTTCTCCAATGCCGTGATCACTTTTCAAGGAAAAGATGTCATAACCTAAGAGAAAGTGACTTATTTGCATAAAATATTCCATAGTGAACTCAGTTGGAGAAGATTTTTGGAAAGCCCATTAGAGATTTTTTTTTTCCTCTTAAAAGATACTTTTCATGCAGTCAAGAAAGATGAGGAACTGTCCTGTTAAAACTGAAGTTAAAAGAGAAAAATCTCTGTGGGTCTCAGGAGGAGAACAATAGATCACTGTTTAGATAAGCATGCCTTGTGACTATGAGCAGAAAAAGAAAAATCTGATGACCTTTAGATTAAAAAAAAATAAAACCACACCACACATCTTGCTTTAAAATAAAACCAGAATTGTTCAAACTTAAGATCGGCCAAGCAATACTTTCATTGAATATTCAAGCATCGCAAAGAGGTTAACTGAGAGAATTGAGCATCATCTCTGTCTGGGCATCTAGAATGTTCTAATACCACTATCTTTGGCTGGAGATGTCCATTCTCCTCAATTCATGACACAGAAAGAGTATTGACTGTAGACTGTTCATTATCCATCCACAAAGACCAAATGGGACAGTGCCCTCCCACAGCTGGTATATAATGGGTGCTCAATAACTGTAGCTATTCTGATTAGCCAAGAACCATGACATCATGGGTGGCCTTTGCTGAGGTGCGATGAGATAATTCTGTTCATGAAAGATTGGCTCCGAAAAAACAGAGGCGGCTAAAAGCTGAAAGGGAACAAGGAGAAAACTGCTTCCAAATTTCTGTCTCATCCTTTCTAGTGTCCTTCCCTGACTTCTGACTGATCCTCAATAACTGTAGTTTTCCAAATGAAGTCCTGAATCAATAACGTAAGTAAAGTAGTACAGCCATTAAATCAATGTTCCCAAACTTGAGAGCTGGTGGCACAGAACAAACCGCCCGGGACTAGGGGTCAGAGAGTTTAAGCTGGCACTGGAGCTTGGTTCTCACTCACTGGGTGACCTGGGTAATTTATTTAACCCTGTTGGGGGCTGGCTTTCTCGGCTGTGAATAAGGCTAATGAGGTCAGGTGGTTAAGAAGAAGGGATAATAATGATAGTACTAATAACAACATGTTGATAAGTGTTAGCTGGTAGTATTATCAGTAACACGGACTTACGGTGCACCACTTGGAGTATTTTATCATCTTATGTAACAGGGCAGGGGAGGGTAGTGAGTCAGACTTCTTGCGTTTGAATCCTTACTCTATCACTTTCCAGCGAAGCAATTTTGGGCACAGTATTTAACCTTTCTGTGACTCAGTTGCTTCCTCTTTACAAGGGAAGTGCTGATAACAGCATTTATGCCACGGGCTTATCACGAGGACACAACGAGTTAGTAGCAAATCTCGGTAAAGCTTAGAACAGTGTCTGGTCCATAGTAACATACAATCCATGTTTGTTATCCTTACCTTACTTAAAAACACAAACAGTTGCTGCCACACCCATGGCAGTTATTCCCACCTTCTTCTTTGCCAAAAGAACCGTAATTTTGTTCAAGCAGCAATAAACCCAAGCCTGGGCAAACCATGATTAGTCCAAACCAAACGGTAATTCCACTCCCTATTAGCAGATTCTTGCTTTCCTACCCCTTAGAGCTAAGGGTGGCCATGTGGCCCAGTCCCGGCCGGTCAGATAAAAGAAGTCCACTTGAATGGCTTCTGGGAATAAGTTTCCTCCTTGATAAGAGGGAACTCTGGAGGTGAGGCCGTTTGTCCTCCTCCCCAACTTCCTCCTTTTGAAATCAGTTATTCGAGGCCATCCACCACAGAGTGGAGGCAGTCATTTTGCTTCTGTGAGATTCAAGATGGAGGATGAAAATCAATACGCTAAGTTTGGTGCAGGGGAACAATGCAAGACCCTAGGTTCTTGAGGATGTGACAGAGCACAGACTTCCAATTAAACTTTTTATTAACTTAACAACAGATTTCATGGTTTAAGCTACTCTTGATAGGGTTTTCTGTTACCTGCAACCAAAAGCAAGTCACTATGTAAGAAAGGAGAGTCATGGCTTGTTGGACCTGGCAGTAGGCTCTAGCTCGGCCTCGGCAACGAGGGACCAGGAACTGGAGAAGTGCTTGTTCCTCTCACCCTGGAGGACCCTGGGCACAGTCAGGATTGTGTAGCCAATTACAACAGTGAGCTTGGAAGAAAATAGGAAAGAGCGGGCCTGGACCTCACATCAGCTGTAAAGGCTGAATGGAAATGGATTCTTTTGTGCTGGAAACACAGAGAAATGGACAGGTCCCTGTGAATGGAAAAAGGAGCCCTCTGAAAGGCTTTCTTATGCTAAATGAAAACAAAAGAGAGACAGGCTCCAGAGAAACCTCCTCACAAGAGTGAAGTTAATACCTCGGGAGCCAAGCAGAAAAAGGGGAGAAATAGTGCAGTCGGCCCCCTGTGTCCAGAAATTATTCTTACTCTTTTTTTTGCCCTATTTTCTATCTTGCCCTTCTGTCCCCTTAGGGCATAATCGCTAATGTTGCTCTCAGCCTATTCTGTCCTGTTTATTATGTGTAATTTATTTCTGAATCCCAGCCTCTGCTTGTTCGTCTGTGTGTAACAAGGTTAATGCCTTGTAATGATGCTTTTGCCAGTTCTGCCTTTCATGACAAAATCCAATCTTGATTTAGCTCCAAACCTTGTCTCCCCTTTGGGCCCGCTCGGTTCCCTCAGAGTTGTCATTCTGCTTCTCCCGTCTGCCATGTCTCACCATAACGTCCCGCCTACACATCAGCCCGCTTTAGGTGGGAAACTTTTTTCACTTTGAGGAAAAAGCTACCTTGTCTCAAACAATGTCTGTGCCGAAAAAGAGACAGCCTTGGGCTCGACATACCAGAGTGGAATCAAGGGTACTGAGAAGGCTGAGTGCTGGTGTGTGTGCATGCACATGCACGTGTGTGTGAGCGTGTGAGTATACAGGGAGCAGTCGGCCTATCACAAGGGAAACAGCCTGCCCTCCTTGCAGCTACTTCACACTAGCTTTCATTGTCCATAAACACCCCCAGTGTGCACTGCACAACTCCAGGGGGCGCCAGTCATGTATTCTAGTGTGAGTGGCTCTCTCTGGAGTTGAGTAACACCATGGCCCTGCCCCTACCCTGTGAAAGACGGCCTGACTCATCAAGGCTCATGCGGGGTGTTTGCAGCCACACTGCAGCTATGACGAGAACAGCTGAAGGAAGCGTATACCCAAGTGGGGCCTCAAGCGTTGAGGACCCAACAAGAGTCGAGTCTTTTACCCCCCATTTTGTTTTATCCTTATGGGGCCAGGGCAAATATCAGCGGGTGCCAGTGAATTCTCACACGTTGATAACATGCCCCTTGGGCAGTTAATTTTGTATTCTGCTCCCCTTTGGCATATACTCACTTTGAAGCAGTTTCTTCATCATTTCCTGTTACTTAAGCAGGGGCCCCCTTGCAGTGAGGAAACCTCAGTAGGAGCCCGATGCCCAAGTTCTGGCCTCCTGCTCTGCCCCTTATAGGCTGCTTGACTGGGGTAAGTCAAGTCCCTGAACCTCAATGACCCAATCTCTAAAATGGACACAATCAGACATATGCCCTGCCTATTAACATTGTTGTGAGGCCCAAATGAAACTACGTGTGTGAAAATAATTAGAAAACTATCTTTATCAAGCTAGAGATATGGAAAAAACAATTATTCACCCAGGTGAGAGAGTGATTTCATTAGCCATTAAGGCTCCTGACGCTTTTCTTTATTCTTCCAGAGTATACAGCATTGATTGGGTTCTAAGTTTATGGCATCTCTCTGATCATCTGAAGGACAAATTTACATTGGAGACTCAAATGATCAAGAGGAAAAGTACAAAGCATGCAGGAGGAATGGAGAAGGGAAGCCTGGGGACACAGCCTCTGCACCAGGCAAGCCCAGGCACCGTGCAGCGGCACCACAGGAAACAGGCAACGTGGCGAAGTTGGTATTTCACATCCTCCCACTTAATCTTCCACCTTCTCTCCTTCCTCCAAGGGCCCCAGTGCCCTTCAGCCTCACAGCCCACCTACCACCAAAGTCCCACTCTCCAAGACTTATTCTTCCCTCCTCCTGCTTTACGCCCCATCCCCCATCTAAATCTCCATCTGCTCTCTACGGCTAATGTCAGTCAACTACTTACCAAAAGAACCTGACTCAGATAATTCACAAAAAGGTATGAGTGGCTGATAGTGTGAAAAATGCATTTTCCTAGAATCTCAATGTTGAAAAGGACTCAGTCCACCAATGTTTTTCCACGAGGAAGCTGCTGGCATTCTAGATGGGCTATTCCTTCATTATGGGAGCTGTCCTGCATAATGTAGGACATTTAGCATTCCAGACCCCTGTCCATAAAATGCCAGTAGTACTGCCCCCCATCATTCTGACTACTGCAAAAGCTCCTCCCCGCACATTTCTAAATACTCTCTAAGTAAATGGCATCATATCCCTTAAGAACCAGAGGAATCTGTCGCAAGGTTTCAGAGTTGCTAGAAAACGGTTATCCAGACATTTCTTCCCTCTAACCCTCTTCCTTCCTTGTCTTCCCCATCACAGCAGAAGACACCAATCACCCTCAACTCTTCTCTTTCCATCACTCCCCACATCTTTGAAAACTCTCAGCTGAATTTCTCAACAATCTCAAGTCTATCTTCTCCATCTCCATGACCTCCACCCAGCCTAAGTCCCCATCTCTCGCCTCTGATCTACTGCAAGAGCCTCCTGGTCTTGCCCTTGCAACCTACAGTCTTTCTCCATCCAATAGCCAGAGTGATCTGTTAAAATATAAAACAGGTCATGTTACTCCCTCACCTAAAATTCTTTACCAGCTTCCCATCACACTTAGAAATCCAAATGCCTCCCAGATCCTACCTGAGTTAGTCTCTGCCTACTTCTTCAAACTCATTCCTTACCACTCTTCTCTTTCACTCTGCTTCTATTCCCATAGTGGCTGTCTTTCAGACTCTTTAACATGTTACCATATTTCTGCCTCAGGGCCTTTGCACATGCTACCTCTTCTATCTCTCCCCTCTTCATTCCCTTGTAGGCTGGGTCTTTCTAATCCTTTAGGTTTCAATGTCACCTTCTCATGGACATACGACTATAGATCTTCCCATCCCTATCCCAGTGGTTATTCTGAATCATAGCAGTCCATTTGTTTTCTTCAAAATACTTATTATTGTTTTTTTAATTTTGTTTTTAAAATTTTATTTATAGTCCATCTCTCAGTAGACTCTAAGCTGTACAATAGTTTATCTTATTCTACACTTTGAATGCAGCATACACCTCAGCATCTGGCATGTTGTAGGTTGTCAATAAACATTTATTGAATGAATGAATAAGTACCTGGATCAATGTTTGAATGGTTTCAGTCAATATCTCATCAGGCAACCCTGGTACATTGCTAAGCAGGCCTAACCATTCCAGAGTTCTTCAAGTGAGCCAGAATCCATCCCTTCTAAACACTGGGCCTTGGTTCTGCCCTGGGGAGCAATCCTAAAGTACTCCACACCTCCTACTTCTATGTATCTTGGCCTTCTCTAAACTTCATATCTATAGTTCATTGATAGCTTGTAAGAGACAGTTTCTATCTCAGCCCATAGATAGTCTGCAGATTCAGCGTACTTACAATGTGGCTCTAAGAATTAAATAAAGTACCTTAGGTTTTCTCCAATCAAAGCAAAGAATAATAGGACTGTTCTTTCCCGTGATTAGGATAGCATAATGTCTGAACCGACCTCACATTGGGTTAACTCCTTAACATAAAAATAGCATAGTGGTAGCATGGAAGGGAAGAAAGAACAAGAGATTTCGAGTAAAAAATCATGTGGATTCAAGTTCAACCTCTATTACTTATGAGCTGTGGGTCTCTAGGCAGTCATTGAACATTTCTGAGGCCTCTCCATCCACTCATCACCCATCCAGTCATCATTTATGGAGCACTTGCTCTTGGCCAAGGCTTGATCTATAAAATACAGGTAGGAATAAATCCCTTATTGTCAAAATAAGCCAATCAAATAAGTTTTGAAAAAAACTGAAACACTTTACACTTAATGTCGTTGGTTTCAGAAACACTTGCTAACTGAAATGAATAGCTGGAGACCGGGTTCCACTGACACCATAGCTAGAATTCAGGGAATCCATGAAATCAGACGAGAAAAAAAATATTTCAGCAAACTCTAACCGAAACTTAGCATTTCCTTTAATCATGAATGCAGGCCGCAGTTGTATTAACTGAGCCTGTGACTTTGTCACCAAAAGAAATCAGATATTTTCATATCATTTTACGCTTGTTGAAGATATCTCAAAATATCATTTATGCTCATCTGTACTTTCAAACTATGGTAGCTACTACTGCTAGATCTTGCTATTTAATGTGTTAAGATGTATTACTATATCCCAAATTGAAAAAAACATTTTGATATATCTGTACATCAGTATAATTGGTTCATTTTGCAATTCTCTGTTTTTATTTTACGCATTTAAAACCACTATTCTGGGAAGGGATCTACAGGCTTCACACAGGTCCACAGCACAAGGGCTCCCAGGGGCGAGGAAGCCCTGGGTTAGAGGGCAGAGAGACGCTGCTATGCACAGGAGGCTGATACTCGGTGACACCTACAACTACCGGCTGCTCTTGGGTCCCCACCCCTCCTGTCGCCTCAAAGAAGCAAGGGTCAGCACTTGGAATGCAATTTTTAAAATCGGTCACTGATGGAAAAGGAGCCCCAGGAGGATGTCAATGAGCAGTAATTAGGAACAGCTGGTGTGTTCGAGAATATGCTTCTCAAGCCGACTCTTCCAAGACCAGGTTGAGGGGCGATGGGGGAACAAGGAGGAATCTGGCATCATTCCCTCACCGGGACATGCCCTTCCCTCTGGGCTGCCTGGCTTTTATTCTTCCTGTAAACACAGGCCCAGTGCCTCCTCTTGGAAGCTCTTAGCTCACTGTACTACAGTTACCGTCTTCCCGGCCAGATGGACGGCACCTCCTTTCCAGTTCAACAAACATTTATTGAGGGCCCATTAGGTGTTAGACGGCCTTATGGATGCCTGGGAAACAAAGATAAGACAGACCTGGGCGCATACAGCCCAGCAGCACTGCGTTGGGCCCAACATAGAGACTGGCACATGGTAGGTGCTCCATTAATGTTTACGGAATGGACCGCCAATGCCTAACTTCACTGCCAACTGCTTGCTTAGTGGCTCTTCCTGGGTGTCCCAAAGGCATCGAAAACTCAACAAAAATTAAACGCGTCTTCTAATTGGTCACCAACCCCTCTCAATTCTACGTCTTAAAAAGCTACTTCATTTTGTCCCCCCTCTCCACCCTCACTGCCACCACCTCAGCTCAGGTCTTCAACATCCCTCAGTGGGATTATGGCAATCCACACCACCCACCTGTTTCTCTCCACATTCGTCACCACCGCTCTAGACCAAGGCAACATGATTTCTTGCCTGGACTACTTCCAGAGCCTCCTGCAGCCTTCCCTACATCCATCGGGGCCAATCTCTCATCCATTCCCCACAGGGCAGCCATCATTTAGGAATTCAAATCCAATCATTTCACTTCCCTTCAAAGGCTCTTCTATGCTTTGAGAAAAAATATAATCTCCCTTCCATGGCCTGTGAGGGCTATAGGATCTGGTGGCTCCTTCCTTCTGCAGCCTCTTCCCTTGACACTCTCCCCTCCCACCTCCCTAGACTCAACCCTGCTAACCTTTTGTTCTTCAAACTGACCAAGTCATTTCCTCTTTTGCGCTTTTGCACTTGTCTCCAGTCTGCTAGGAGGACCTGCTTCCCAGGTCTTCATGGGCAGTCTCTAACTATCCCTTCCCAACTCCCTGTTGTCGACTCAACCTGCTTAAAGAGAACTTCCCCCAACATCTGTTTAGCTCCTTCGTAGCCTCAATCTCAGTCTGTGCCTCAGTTCCCTCATCTGTAAAATGGAAGCAACGATATTGCCCATCTCATAAGGTTGTGGTGAGGATTAAACAAGTTAATGTTGGTAAAGTACTTAGAACAACACTTGGTATACAGTAGGCACTCTACAAGTGCTGGCTATCATTTTAATATCAAACAACTTATTTGCTACATGTTTACTGTCTACTCTATCACTGATAGAAATATTTTCACCTAGTGCTTGGCACATAATAAGAACTCAAGAAATTATTTGCATGAACCAATGATTGTCCTTCTAATCAGTGGTTTTGCCTCTAACGTGGCCTCATCCGTTCTTCTGAGTGATTCTGGAACCCAGTCAGATCACGTCTGCTTGTGGCCCTGCTGCGGTCCTCCATTAGCCATAGCCGTGGCTTTCACACTGCTCAGCAGTCCCAGAAGTTCTTTTGAGATGCCTCAGGGACAGGCAGGGGTGGGGGTGGGACAAGCTGCCGGGTTCTGGGACCCTCCTAACCCCTGCTCCACCCTGTGTCCCGGCTCTTGGCAATGTCTCACCCACAGCAGCAGGTCAATGATGATTTGCTAACCTTTTTCTCAGGTTGACCTTCTGATTAAGATTTATTTAAAGACCAGACTTGGAAAGTCTGAAAATGACTGACCATCAGGATAAAATCTTGCCACCTTTGCCTGTCTCAAAAAGCCCTTGGCCATCTGGACCTACATGCTCATTTCTGGACACTCCCCAGCCAGGGTGAGCCACCTGCGGCTCACAAGCTTATTCAACTTCCCGCTTGTGCACAAGCTGTTCCCTCTCCCTGAACTCCCTTCCTTGCCTTCTCCAGTTGGCTTCAAGACACAGCTCCAGCATCACCTCTCGGAAGCCTCCCAGATCCTCCCAGGCTGAGTCTGATGCTCCAACTTGGGGCTTCCCCAGCATCTTTTTGCTAAATCTCTCTGACATCATCTTAGGGCATTTTAAAGGTATGCTTTACTCTCCTCCTTCCCATAGCAGCAGGGGTCGGCAAACTACCACCAAATCTGTGGGCCAAATCCGGCCCGCCACCTGTTTTCTGAATAGCCCGTGAGCTAAGAATAGTTTTTACATTTTTAAATGGTTGAAAAAAATCCAAAGAAGAACGCTATTTCATGACAAGTGAAAATGATATGAAATTCAGATTTCAGTGTCCATAAAGTTTTATTGGAACCCTGCCCCGCTTATTCATTCATGTATTGTCTATGGTTGCTTTCACACTCCAGTGGCAGAGTAGGGCCATTGATGCTCTGACCTTTACAGAAGGTTTGCTGACCCCTGCATCACAGCATCGGCCAGGGTGGTGGGGAGGGATTGCTGGGGCCAAAGTCCTCTCGTAACTGCTCCGAGAAGATCACTGTGTCTAACTATTGAGTAGACAGTCAAACTGATATGAACATCAACTACGGAAACTGTGAAACAAAGGTCACGACTCTATTTAGTTTTGTGACAGTATAAAAATTAGCAGTTTCGTCAGGACAGAAAATTAAAACTGAGAAAAACTATGAGCACGTTTCATAAACAACACTATCATGCCCCTTTCCCCACAAACAGGTTAGACCCACGTTGCCTACAAATTGTCCCCCAGCAGACTTAGGGATTTCTCAGAGCAGGCCTCAGCTTTCATGTGCTATGAGCCACCACATGTTCAGGGAAGGCAGAAGTCATCAAGAAGCTTGAAGGGTGGCAGAGATGGCACCATGCTATTGTAGTCAACATGGCGGTCGCCGTGTGGCTCTTCCACCATTCCAGTCTAAGGGACTCGCCCACGGCACCTACTGGGGTCCAGCACATGCTTGAACCCCTTCTTCTGACTGGACCAGGGGTCGGTACCTGCCCCAAGGACACAAATCTCTGCCCTGACCTAGGGCTCTAATCGGGTGTGAAAAGATGAATTGGACCCAATTCTCTCTCTTTCCTGGTAATTTAAATAAATAATACAGAAGGTTGTTGCCAGTGGGTAGCCGATACAGAAGGTGAAATGCTATTGGGAGGATGAGTGGAGATCAAGGCAGGCTGCAGCACATTTGGGCGGAGAGGTTGAGGGGCAGACGTCTAAGGCAGCAGAGCAGGCCATGCGGGAGCAGGACTGGGGGAGGCAGCTGGACTCAGTCATGTTGACGGTGAAACCTCAGAGTGAGCATCCACCATTTCCTGCTGCTGAGCAACTTCCAGTTGCCTTGAGTCCAGGACCTCCTTCCAATTCCATATCAAGGAGCCCCGTTGCATTACTATTAATAATTATGATGGCGACGATAGTAAATACGTACATAGCATTTACTATGGGTCAAGTCATGTGCATCCTAGACATATTTTCATCAATCCAGACAAATAGGACGACTATTTATAAATGAAGAAACTGAGGCATAGAAAGGTTGAATAACTTGCCCAAGGTCACACAACTGCTAAGTGGCAGCTTTGGTCCCAGCTGACCTGGCTCCAGAGGCTGTGCACATAACAACCACACAGTACTGCTCCTATTCCTAGATTTCCACGTATTTCCATGTGTTTCTTTCCACTAAATCCTCACCCCTTCTTTGAACTTGCTTAAGTAGATCTTGTTTCATGCAACCAACCGTGCCTAAGATAGAAATTGGTATCAGGACTGTGTTGTAAAGAGCAGACCCTTGAAGAGAATCTCAGTGTCTGGAAATGGTTCTGATGTACAGCAGAGTGGATGACTCTAGAAATCCCTCCCAATCTTGGAAAAACATGCAAATAGACTGTTGTACGCACGAGTGAAGGAGCTCATTAACCCATGACCTGGAGGTCCTTGAGACTCAGACTATAAGCTCACAAATGGGAAGGCTTTAGAAGGTTTTCTAGGTATTTCCTTTGACCAACTGGAAGAGAATAAGGAATATAAGAGTAGTGGCAGGAGTTGGTTACTTCATATGCCTCAAGGAAAACTGCAATGGAAAAAATGGGACACGGTCTTACCCCAGGTGCCTCAGGTGGAATACAAGAAAAATTGTGTTACGTTCCAGCGGTGGTTCTAAAACCTGAGTGTATATTAGAATCACCTGGAGGGCTTGTTAAGACACAGATTGCCAGTCCCACTCCACATTCAGTTTCTGATTTAGTAAGTCTGATGTGGGGCCCAAGAATGTGCATTTCTAGCAAGTTCCCAGGTCATGCCGATGCTGCTGGTCCAGAGACTACCCTTTGAGAACCACTGCCTACAGCACAAAGCCCTTTCCTGTCGTCACTGAAAGCCATGCTCATGCACATTATTAAATTATAGCATAGAAGTTCCAACCACGCTGCGTTGCTATGGTCAACGTTAACTCCCAGATTGGCAAGACCAGAGCCTGGCTGTTCCAACGAATGGGCATTTTTGGGAAGAGCCAGAGGAATGGAAATGTCAGCTAGCCCAGAACCAGGCAAGAAAGAGGCTCTGACACATCAGACATTAAGAAAAAGACCATGGAAAGGGAGTTTGAAGTGGCCAGACTCAGGAAAGTGTTGCCGCTAAGTACAGACAACATTTCCAACGTGATCCTCCAAGACCCTTCATTTATTAAATCAACAAATATTTCTCAAGCCCCAGCTACATACCAGGTACTATGCTCTGGTTCCACAAACTCTGGTTTCAACAAAGAACAAAATGTTACAAGGTTCCTGACCTTCTGGAGCTTACATTTTCACTGTGGCTGTTTAATAAAGACGAGGGTGCCTGTGACCCAGACATAACCGGCTGAGATCTTAGGATTTAGTTTATGAGCTAGGATGTGTCCAAGAACAAAAACTGGGAGCAGTCCTTGAGGCCATGGAGGTCTCTCCGAGGTTGTTTATAAGCCTGAATACAAACAATGCCAACACTGTCTAGAAGTTGACAGCTGAGGAACTACAACCCTCCCAGAGTCTGAACTTCCGGTGGTCAAAGACCCAGACACTCATTCACTGTCGAGGATCCTCTCTAAGTTCTATTATAAGTCTTATGGCCGCAAACAGATAATCTTATCAGAGCAGTTGCAAGGGCCTAGCATGTTCCGTGCAGGATATGATCGACACTAGAACCCAAAATCTGTGGTGCTGGGCTGTCCTTGGCAGTGCTTAAGAGCCAGACCACCAAGAGTCTAAATCCTCTGCCATTTACCAGGTGTGGAACCTTAACCAAAGCTCTCTGGGCCTTAATTTCCTCAACTG
Organism: Equus caballus; assembly: GCF_041296265.1. Lineage (NCBI taxonomy): Eukaryota > Metazoa > Chordata > Mammalia > Perissodactyla > Equidae > Equus > Equus caballus. The sequence goes on along the minus strand of NC_091711.1, from coordinate 24,939,019 downwards.
TAAAATCATAATAACTACAGTCCTTGCCCCATGGGTGACTCTGAGAATCAGCCAAAAGTAAGGCATGTAAAGTACTTAGCACAAAGCCTGGCCATGCTAACTATCCAGTAGATAGTAGCTATGATTGCCTTTTTTTTTTTCCGTCTTTCTAAGTAGGCGCTGGGCTTTTTAAATCCGCCCCTGCATATGAGATGTGTGGTGGTCAAACTAGATGACAGTAAAACTCACCATCTAGTCTATAGACTGCAAAATGGCTCGAGAGGATCATAACAGAAGCTAAAGGAGGAATAAACATGACAGGAAGACTGTGGATTTTGAGGTCAACAAGGCTGCATTGCCAAGTGGTCCTGGGACATCACTTCTGCATGCAGTGGCTAGAAGTGTCTTGGGTTACTGTCTGTTGGAGAGCATGTGAGCATTTTGTGGTTGTCTGCACGGCAGTTAAATTATGTCAGGCCACGGAATTCTGTGAGCGTAGAAGAAGTAGGTGTCTCCCCACAAAGGGTAAAATGAACTAGAAGAGTCAGTCCCGTTGGCCAACACTGTAGGAAAACACGCCACCGTCAGTGCCGACAGAGGGGGTGGCCACCATGTTTAAACCACAAGCAACCCCAGGACCCAGCGACGGCAGCCAAACAAATCTGGTACTATCAGACTTCAAAACTCAGGTACAAACACTTTTCTATGAGCGCATTGGTGTGCCAGGGGTAGCAGGAGTTCAGAGACGGAGGAAGTTAAATTAATTAATTTGTACATAACTTAAAACATTCACTTTCATATTAACCCAAGCTCACAGATATGTTTTGGAACAGAATGGGAAAAAAAAATCACATGAAGTTTTCAAACACTCTGAGGAGCACCCTCCAGCCTCAGCCCCACGTGCCAGGGGAGGTTGCTCGCTGCTGCTTTAATTAGGGGACTTTCAAGGGAAAGATTGAGAAGCACCAGAGCGGTGGGAAGAATACAGAAGTCCTGTAGACGCGGCAGGACCTGGGTTTAAGCTGGAGGCTCTGACAATTACCTCGAGCAAGTTGCTTAACTGATCTTGAGCTTCCTCATCAGGTAAATGGGAATGCTCCCCACAGAATCAACCTGACTTGATGAGGGGCTCAGAAGAAATTATACACCGGGCAGTGCTGTTCAAATATTTACGAGCATTCTTAGAGACAGGCTCTCCAAAAATCGGCTGCCTTGGCACATTGGTGGGCTGATGCTAACCTGCAATAGTTGTGAAACGGGATTCAAAGTTGATGGCAAGGCAGAAAAAGTAATGGCCCAGTGTGCAAACGGCGGAGGACCCGCTCATGGCACAAGCATCTCGTAAATTAATCCTTAGCAGGAGAAGCTGAAGGGGAGGAGAAGCAGCCGACAGGAGATAAGAAGAGAACCAAGAAAGGAGAAACACAATCCCGTCACTTTGCTCCCGATGGTTGATTGAAAATGGAAAATAAGAGCGAGCCGTCTATCTAGCAGGGGAGGGAGACGGCTTGTGCCTTCCTGCCTGCGGATTACTGTCGACATCACTGTGCCTGCTCTGGAGAGAATCGCTGCTGGAATCTATTGAGGCTCCCTCTAGAGTGTTTCAAGTTCACCTCCTGTTTTAGGCACCCATAATTCAGCACGCCTCTTCCAAAACACATTCAAAACCTGAAAATAAAATGCAGAACAAATGCAACCAAATGACATCATTGTTCTGAGTGACAACCGGGGGCACCCTGATCCCATGACCCCATTAAACAGGGTTGCCACCTGCTATTGTCCTTTCAGTGGCGCCCAGCACAGAGCGTTGCTTACACTAGCAGGCATCAAACAAATATTTGTTGAATTAAGTATCGTGTCTGCCTATTTAATAGGTTAGAAAGTTGTCACCCTTTTCATCAAAACGACCACCTCTTTCTCCTTCAAACTCCTCTTGAAATTCAATTCCATTAAGCCTTTTTAATGCACACGAGCAGCAAGGAATTTACTTAAATAAAAAAAAAAATGCAAAACTCCAAGCTCCCACCTGTGCAGCCATGACATGCTATTGTTTGAACCAGAGTATATTATTTAACTTGGATGACAAGCTCAGGGGCTAGAGATCCGGTCTTTCAGCTCTGAGCACAGTGGGAGTTCTCGATAAATAACAGCAGCAAGAAATGCCGTACAGGGACCTATTTTAATTATTTATTTTTCTAATTCCAGATTTTTTGGCAGCATGAGTTTATCCCTTGCTTGATTTCCAAGGGGCAGCTCTCTCCCAGAGGTTCCCGTGAAGATGGATAAACAGCTCTCGACTTCCCCTTCCCCTCCCCATCCCAGCGCAAGTGGGAACACCTGATCCAGCCAAAACATGGATCCGGAGTGCATTCAGGATGCCTGCTGGGTTTGGAAGGGAACTAAGTCCTCCAGGACCCAATGGGTAGAGAGAGGCAGTCAAGAGAAATGTTTTGGCTCCGAAGATCTACACAGCTGTCAGATGGCAAAGCTTGGACTTCCACTGTTATTACCTGTGGCGGGCCTCCGAGCTGTCTTGTCATTAACCCTAGAGACCAAGTATGCCTATAGCTTGACAGAAAGTAATATTTGGGGGTATTTTCAAGTCTTTCAACAGAGAAGTAGGAGGCAATGATTTTTGCCAAACTTGAACTACTAGATTATAAAGCTCTCAGAAAGACAGGTATGAAATATTAAATTATATGTGTATAGCAAGATGAAGTCTTTTAGGGAGCATTGTTATTTATGCTTTAAAAAAATTATGCCAGTAACTAAATGAAGGTATTATGTTGTGTGTCCCAGCACTCAACTGACAAGCAAGGAGGGAGAAGCAAGTGACCATCCTAAGGGGCTTTGCAAAAGACCTCAGTTTTTGACTCCCTGAATAATAGGGCTAATGTTTGGTAAGATGTGCTTTGCAGAGAAAGGGGTGGGTGGCGGTGGGAGTGCCTTCTAGATACATATTAATACCTTTGAGCCAATGCTCCTCTGTGTGCCTACACAACCAATGTACCAACACAACACATTTTCCAAGTGGAGGCTTCTGTCTTTCCTCTCTGACGCATTTTATACCAAAACAATGGCAACACCTGTAGCCGTTAATTTCTGCTCTTTGATTTCTGTCCAGTTATCAAAGGAGGCTCTTAGCAGGCCCCCCTCTCAGGAGCCATATGTGGAGTTGATGTGCCAGCAGCCTTGGAAGGAAAACGGCCTCCGAGAAGTGCACAATGGCTCCATAATCCCCATCAACTGGACCCTCTTGAACCGCGGCTTTATTTTCCAGTCAAAGAAATGCCAATCTCAAGAGTCAAGCTGTGGCTGCCCTGGGAGCCCAGGGGAAACCTGTGTCGTTTGCCTTGTTCCTGCACAACGCAAGGGTGGTGCCTCTGAGCCCCGGGGTCCAGTCCGGCAATCTGGAGCTGACAAACTGCCTGTAGCACCCCGGCACTTTCTCTCGCCCTGCCCCCCATGGTGAGGCTTTACACCAAAGCCACCTCCGCCTCCCCTGCCTCTCTCCCCAGCCGGGAGACCGCAGCTCGCCCTCATCAGAGCCACAGCTCCGCCCCCTTGCACTGGGTCACACTGAGGGTTCTGTTCCACCAAGCACGAGCCTCTTTTCCAGGCTAGCGCTGACCTATGTTGAGCAGGCTACCAACTCTTCAGACGACATCGCATGTGTTACTTGGCGGGGGCGTAGGGGGGAGCACAAAGGCTGGGGTGTGGCAGCAAGCCCTTTAGGTTCAATGGCTTCTCTGCTGAGGGCACTGTGTTTGATAACTATGCTGGAGAGAAGGGTCAAACCCACCTGCCTGCTAAGACCACACACCTGGGGATGCGAAGAGGACGGGGTTGGGGGGACTACTTGGGGAAGCTAAACCTGAAACAAGCGTCCACCTTGGGACAGAGAAGAATGGAACTGGGATGCAGCGCTGGAGTTTTGAGCCTAACTCCTACCCTCTCCACCTCCCTTTTACACTCCCTTTGGGAACCTCGGGCTGTGCTTTGAGGAGCCCGAGGTCTCGGAGACTGTGTGAGAACTGCCATCCGGCGGCCACAGGGCTGGGTGAATCCGGGACCCAGTAAATGTCAACCCGCTCTCCCTCCCACTCTGTCTCGGCGGCGGCTCCCCAGCCGGAGGGCCCCCAGCGGCGTCCAGGGGCAGGACTTACGCAGTTTTGATCGCTCTCGAAGTCCCCGCTGCAGCTCTCGGCGGCGCGCGCCTGGATCTCACTCATCCTGAAGAGGCAGAGCGCCGTGGTGGCGGGGGAGCGCCTCTCCTGGCTCTCCCCAGTGGCGGCGCTGAACACGCCGGCCCAGACGTCCAGGGCCTCCACCAAGCTGGAGGAGAGGAGCAGGCGGCGGCCGTCGGGGTGGCCGTGGCCGCAGTCGAGAGCCGCCTGGCCCTGGAACTGCACGTCGGCACTCTGCGCGATGCGCGCCATGCTGGGCCAGCCGGTGGCGGCGCCGCTCGTGTAGTTGTAGGGGTAGTAGGGGAAGTAGACGCTGCCGTTCCAGAGAAAGGCGTCCACGAAGTGCAGGCTGCCCGCGCCCAACCTCAGCTTGAGGCGGCCCAGCTCCTGCGTGGCCAGGCTGCGCACCTCCGTGTCCTTGAGCGCGATGGCCGTGTCGCGGTCGGACGCCGCCGGGTTGCAGCGGCTCGCCGTCTTGGGCTCGGGTAGCACGTAGGTGGCAGCCACGGCCAGGTACCAGCGGTTCGTGTTGCCCACGCGGTACACCACGCCGGCCGTCGAGCCCTGCGGGTGACACGACACCACCTCGGTGCCGTTCCGCAGGGAGCCGCGGCTCAGGTTGCCCAGGTGCCGCACCTCACAGGCGCCCCGGTCGAAGGTCCAGCCGGTGAGCAGCAGCCCCCCGGGGCTGCCTGCCCCCTCGCGGTAGGGCAGCAGCAGCTTGCTGAAGCTGCTCCCCGGCCGGGGCCGCACGGGGGGCGCCAGCGAGACGGGCTCCGTGCAGTTGCCCACTTGGTCCCGGTACAGGCGCGAGAGGCTGTGCTCCAGGCTGTAGTCCAGCTGGTCCAGGCAGCTGCCGCTCGCCACGAACACGCCGTCCGCCAGGCTCGCCGCGATGGCTCCGATGGCTTGTTCTGACCGCCACACGGGCTCGTCCGCGCCCCGGCCGGGCACCGTCAGCGCCAGCAGATAGGCTAGCAGGGGCAGTGGCGCGGCGGGGCGCGGGGGGCGCGGCGGTGCCTTCCTCCGGGAGACCTCCATGGGGCTGGGGGGGCCGCCCCCGGGCAGGGCGCGCGGCGGCTCAGAAGGCTCAGGCGCGCAGCCACGGAGACGCGGGCGGCGGCGGCTCCTGCGCGCGCTCGGGTTCCCGCGGCCGCCCCATCCCCGCAGCTCGCTGGGGAAGGAGAGTGGGGAGGGCGGCGCGCGGCGGGCTCGCTCCGGCAGCCTGTGCAGCGGCGACGACGGCGGCGGCGATGGCAAGCCCTGCGCGCTCTGGCGCCGCTTCCTCCTCGCCCTTCTCCGGAGAGTTCCTCTGTGCAGCGCTGGCGCTCGCGGGGAGGCGCGGAGGGGAAGGGAGGGGACGGGCGGAGGAGAGCGAGGCAGGCAGGGAGGGCTAGAGAGGTTGGGTGCGCTTGTGCGTTTCACTTTCCCATTGTGAAAGTGGGATGCAACTGGCCCCCTTCCTCATCCTCTTCCTCCTCCGCCCTCCGCCTCCTGCCCGTCCTCCCTCCCTCCCTCCACGCCCATCTCCCCTCCCCTCTTGATTCGGTGAGATAGGGAGGAGGGAGGTCTCGTAATTTGGGTTACTGTGTAGGTGGCTTCTTTCATCTATTCATAACAAAGCTGAGCCGCCTGCCGCTGCCGCCACGGCCGCCACCATCGCCCTTTGGCTCGCCCGGGGCTCCCGGGGCGCGCTAACAGTGCACCGAGCGGGCTCCTGCGCCCGTCCGCCCGCCAGGCTGCTCCAACGCCGGGGTTTTGTTTACGAGAGCAGTGAGGGGGATACACAAGGCACCGGGAGCGAGGACCCGGGTCGCTAAGGGGTTGCCGCTGACGCCCGGGGCTCGGGCCACAGGGAAGCTGCGAGGGCGGCTGACAGGTGTGGAGCGGCGGGAGGGAGGCCCTGGGGTGGCGGGCAGGAGACGTGGCGGAGCCGGAGGCTCCGGGGAACTGGGCACCTCTGTGACAGGCGGGGCTTCCCCGGGTCAGAGGAGTGAGCTGGGGGAAAGGCAGGCGCCAGGACTCCGGTTCTGGACAATCCCCGGGGCTGGTGCTCCCATATTTGAAAAGGTTCTCTAATCTCCCTTGGCAACGGAGTCTGAGGCTCTCAAACCTAGCACTTAGAAAGTTCTACTCGCCATCTAACCTTCATGATCATGGCTAATATTTATTGAGCATTTACTACGTGCTGTTGTAAATTCACTACGTGGATTAAGACTCTTTTAATACCTTTAACAACTCTATTAATTTGTGACTTATTGGCCATTTACAAGTGATGAGAATGATCAGGGAGAGGTTATGGAACTTGCTGGGGTCCTACTGCTGGTAAACAGCAGAGCCAAGATTCCAATCTACATCTAGCTCCAGGGCCACTTACCCATCCCCGCTGTAGCCAAGGGCTACCCGTGGCCGTTACAGTAGTACCCGGAGATCATTCTCAGCAGGTGGGACTGAAAAGTTCCCCAAGTTAAATGCTCCAGGCCACCCTCCCCAGCCCAGCCTTCTAATTTTAGAGCCAGGTACCCTTGTTTCCTTAGAGGCTCTCCCTCTGTCTCATCCTTTCTCACTTCTTTTCTTTGGACCTTCTGAGGTGTCACTACCTCGCCCAGGGGGCGAATATCAGCTGGGTTGCCCCCAACGCCACCAAGAATTTCTCCAGCACAGCGAGTCATTGTTCACCTTGGTGTAGGTTCATGATTTCTCAGGAGGGGGCCCCCCCAGAGGATGCACAAATACCTCCCAGCTTCCCCAGGCAGGAGAGAGCACCACCAACACCCTTACAGCCTGGCAGGGGATCCGGGGGTGCGCCAGAGGTGTCCTGAGGACCCCAGTGCATCCTTGGGAAATAATCTCTGTCCCTTCCCAGGCTATCTCCAAGCGAGAGGCCCCAGGGACGGTAATTGGTCGCATTCCCTTTCTTCCTTCCCCTCCCAATTCCCCAACTCCAGATAGAATCTGTTTGGGGAGGGGAATGGGTGACCGGACTTCCTCCAGAGCAGAGCCCACCTGAAGGAGCAGCCGTGGCAGGTTGTAAACTTCTACCACAGGGCTTGGAGTTCTCCCTTGCTGAGGGGTAAGGCAGGACAGGAGCCCTGGAAGGCTTAAGGAAAGGAGGGGGCGGGGAGGCAAGAAACAGAAGAGAAGCATGAGTTTCTGCTCCAGACGTGCAGTTCGAGGATCACGTCATTCCAGCAGTGGCTCTCATATTCCGAATTCAGAGTGGTTGTCTTTCCATTCATAATTTCCACACTTGAAATTGGGTAACATTATCTTTGCCTGCCAGTAGGCAGCAAACGCTTTTCCGTGAGATATAAGGTGGCTCTTTCTGCTGTGGTGATGGCGGTTAGGGTGCCCGTGAGGACAGTGGAGGAGGAAGGGCAAAGCCTGGAGATATGGGGTTGATGTTAATCAGGAGATCTTAGGCAAGGCCAAGCAGTTGCTCTCTCTGCTCCCAAATAATCAGGACTTACGCTCCCATCCCCTGCCCACCTGAAATGTTTTAAGAATTTTTGCACTGCCGGAAATGGAAAAAGTGGTATCTACAAAACATCCCCAGAAGCTCATAGAACGCTTCACAGCATAGTAGAGGATTTACGTGCTGGTATTTTGACAGTTTTCCCTGTGAATGATGAAGAACACAATGATCTTCACTGCCGTCATGAACCGGCTGTGGCAGTGTTGTTATGTGCTGAGAAGCAACAGTTCAATTCCATTCTGGAGACAGTTTTACTTCACTGGTAACCAAGTAATTTCTCTAAGTCCCATAGAGTTGGGACAATCAGGTGCAGACCATCTTGGGAGCTATTTGGATTAAACATACTCTATAGTGCGGCATTTTGATCCCTTCTCGATTCATTGCTGCCTCCTTTTGAGAAAGAAACAACATCTTAAAAATACTACAGCAAGAAGTATAAACGGCTCTGATGGTTACAGTTTCTCTCCATTCTACTGGGACCACAAACGCCACTCTTAAGAGCAGGCTTCTTTTTCCTCCCATTTCATTTGTATGCAGGCTCCTGCAGCAAAAGATGTCGGAATCTGTGCCTACTTTTTGGCATGAAAAATGTAGGAGACTAGGAAGCATATAAATGCATTCTTTGCTGATTCTACCCCATTTTGTATACACATGTTTACCCTTTCCAATTTTCTTGCGTACTAAAGCTCCACCTTCAGGACACAAGGACACAAGTTCACATTTGAAAAGTGTGGGAAATAGGAACAGCTGAAATAAATATTTAGGCATGTGGCTTCCATACCTCTGGGGTCACTTTCCCTTGAACACTGCTGTCTGGCCAAGGGTGCAACTCCCACTGATGACAAAACCTCCCTCTCCAACTAATGGAGCTCATCTCGTTGGGTGTCACTTATTGCACATTCAGAACTCACTGCAACACAACTGGCTGAAACCCCAAAAAAAGAAGATGGTGCAGATTTATCCTCCAGATAGAGGTCTGCTACCACGGAAACAGGCAGTTCAGACTGATTCCGAGCAGTTTTAATTGTAGCGTTCTCTAGATGGGAAAGTCTTCATAATGAGAAAATATCAACTCCCTCAGGCACCGAAGGCAATCTGGGTTAACCAGACCATCCACGATCAGACTCATTTCTGCTGGACAGGACTTTATAGATTCTGTGGTTTCCTGCTGAGGCTCAGGACATTAAGAACCGTTCAGTAGGCAATTGGTCACAGTCACAAGATGGCTATCGCTGGCACTTCAGTTTTCTTTCTGACTTAAAAAAATAATGTGACAGTCGTCTATAGGGATGACTGGGCCAGCAGAGATCAAAAACACCTAAGAATATTAGTTCTGGTGGTCAATGAATTCTCTCTATGCCTTGTCTACGTAGCTACAACCCCCCGGGCAGCATTTGGGAAATAGCACCCGGTGTAGTGAATGGCACAGCAATGTCCTTCTAGGATTTAAGACAGGCCACTTCCTTCTCTATAGCTTTGCTCAAATCTATGGGGTCTTTCACATCGAGGCCCTTATGAAAGTTCCCAGACCCTTTTGGTGACTGACAGGAAAAAGAAATGAGCCAGCCTCCTTTCTAGTCTGCTGATGAGTAGACGGGTGAAAGCAGATAAGATGAAGAGCCATTTAATAAGTTTGAATTGATGCTGAGAGACGAGTTGAACACAGTTCAATCAACGTGAAAAGTCAGTCAAACACAGCACAGTTAAGATGTGGCCGAAGGAACACAGTGCCTCGTCTTCTCTGCCCACCCAACATGGCCCCGGACAATTGTGGAGCATTCTTATGCTTGGTGATAGTGCCCTGTGCCTTTGGTTAATGGGACAATGGCTCAGTGGTGTTCCTTCCGTAGGTGGAATTTGGGTTCACCCCCAACGTTACAGTTGTCCTCTTTTCTCACGTCATGGCTTAACAGCTCATGGTCATTCACCAACAGAGTTACAACTGTAGACAGGACAATGGATTGGATGTACAAGGAAACAATTCTTTACTCAAAGGCCAATGACTTCCTTTAAGCTAAATAAGGGCCCTCACTCGGCTTTAGAGATGGATGAACTATTGCTTATGGAAAGGATGTAAAATGTCGGATGTTTTTAAGAGACTAGTGATGAGGGCGTCACCCTGGCACCCTAGTACCTCACTTCCCAGGGAGTATACTCAGTGTCATGAAGTTCCTCTTGAGCCCTTTCTCCAAAACACTCACCCAAACCATGAGCAGCTAAGAGTCTGAGACCACTACTGGTTGAAAGCAAAACATGGTAAATCATCGGGCATCACAGTGCTTTTCCAGACCAGCTGGAATTCACCCTGCATGAAGTATGCAAAATCATCCGTTAATGACTTCTTCAGATTTGGGGAATCTATAACTTGCTGAGCAGTCTCTTGGTCACCAGCTTTGCTCTGATTTTCACAAGATTCAATTCTGTCCTGGCTCACATTTTCCTTGCTGTTCTTTTGAAATATGGTGCCAAAAGGGCATCAAGGACTAGACACAAAATGCTGATCCCTCTTTAATAGACGTCTTTTCCCATGTCTCCGTTCTGCCATCACAGCTCTGAAGCTCCCTGTCAGCATAATCCTAGGCCCTGAATCCTTTGATAACTGGCAGCTTGGCATAAACCCATTCAAAGAGAAGAGCTGCCAGAAACCAGGCCCTCATATTATTAATAACTCAAATTCTTGAAATGAATAGCTGAAGATAAGATAAACACACAGATAACTTCACAGTCCACTCATACTTCTGTTTCCTTCAGATTCTGATGGGAAGATGCTCTGAGCTGACAATTAAGTTGCTGTACTTGGCAGTAAGCGGTCTGGTGTTCTCCACCACACGGTGCCCCTTTCTCAATCTTACATCCTTGCCACTCCCTAGAAAATATTTCCACCAAGGTGGGAAAGAAGCAACTGGTATCGGCCCTGAGCATGGGCTGTTGGGAAGCTTGGCATGTGGTCCCCATGGTGAGGGCAACTACACTCATCACCCATCCTGGGGGAGGCACTGGGAGTATGGAGCTCCAAACAGCATCCCTTGGACACTCCCAGCCTCATGCATAGGATCCCAAATGCAAATCCCATGGAAGACTGAGAATTTACCTCGCCTTTCTGTCCCTTCTCAAATCCTTCCTAGTTATTTCTTCTTCCCCATCTGTGGCGCATAGCCTCCATTTCTCCCTATAGACTGTCTCTCTACTCTTCTGCATCCTGCTCTCCTCTCTGCCCAGAAATTTGACGTTTATGGACATCTCCCTTGCCTTCGGCTTCTGGTTGGATTCAGCCAATGGGAGGCCCCAGCAGGAGATCCAGGGGTGGGTGGCTAGGACGACGTCTACATATTTATTTTTGTAGCTCCGTCCCCTCTGATCCCTGCATTGGCCTGGCTGTGTCCCTCTCGAAGGCCACGGATCCTGTGTGCGGCCCTCCTCACAGCTACAGGTCTAGTCACAACCTTCTCTGGGTTATAACCACCCCCTCACCCCACTCCTCAGGCCTGTGGGAGCCAATGCCTCCTTCAGTTGCTAGCCCTTGCTGGGCTCCCTTCGTCCTGCCCAGACCTCTGCCGTGGTCCCTTCCTTAATGTATCCGTTTGCGTGTGTCACCTGTTTCCTGCCAGAACCATAACTGATGAACCAACCTCCCTCCAAACGTGGATCAAGAAGAGATGTAGAATGATATTTAAACTCAGACCTTCTGTTTGTCTACTGATGGAAATCATGGAAGACTGTAGACACAATGGAACTCCTAGTCTTTCTGTTCAAATGTTTGGGTCCCCCAAGTCTGGCACTGGGAAAAGCTACATTTTTATTCCCTCTGCACAGGCTTTCCTACACTGAGTTCAACCCGGTGATACAGATAAATGGAAACCTGACTGGGTAGGATTATATTTTTTTCCAGCCAAATCATAAAACTAAAAGCTTTACCTTAAAAGTAAACCAGGAACGACTGGGGACTGAGGGTTCCGAAGGTGGTGGGGGCAGGGTTGGTTCTGATCTCTAAAATACTGCTGACCGTTTGAAGTATATTTTCAAGTAAGACACAAAACTGAACATACTGCTTTTTCCTTTTTGGACATTTCTCCTTAAGTCTGAGCTTCAGCAGTCCCTTCGATCCAGTCCAGAAATTCCATTTTTATTCATTATTACCAAAACAGGGTTATTAAGAGGTCGCCATCCTTCCTCACCTCCAAACCTCACCCCATCCCACCCCCCACTAAAATTTAAAGATAAATCGGATATTCTTGGTTCCTTCATGGCTCTAAGACAGGTGACACACACAGTGTACTACGGAGTAGAAATAGAAACCATCTTGAGTTCTAAAGAGGGTCCTTTTTTAGAGGGTACTTTATTTTTACCCTGTATGACTTTTGCACTTTAATCATCTGAACCAACCAATTTGAAACCCGACTCCCCTCATTTATTGGACATTCTTAATGGTGATTAAATATTTACACTGTCAGAGGCTTTGTTCCCCCATCATGAAAGCTGCCAATTTGGAACCTTCAGGTGCTTTCATTGTGAGGAGAGGCACACTTACATTCATAGTCAAAAAGTCAAAAATGAATTTCTCGTCTCTTTGATTTTGTTGGGGGGAGAGTAGGGGGGAGTGATGGTCACAGGACAGGTGTGTGATCCCAGCAAATTGGATCCCTTGCCGACTAAGGTCTAAGGACAGTCAGAGCTGTTCTGAGGCCGATTAGCAGAATTGGGCTGAGTCAAGGCCCCCTTATGGATGCAGGACCGCTGGAAGCCCACCTCCCAGTACCTAGAACTCACGGACCTAGGCTGCCACCTGCCTCAGTGCCAACCATGGAGTAGCTGAGGTTTACGTTCCCAGCTCTCAGAATCCCTTTATTCGCCCAACTGCTCCTTCCTCAGTGGTGTTGCCCCCAGCCACCCCAGCCCCTTGGGCGGTCCAGTATAATGACTGTGTGCTTGGGCTACAAAGTGGGCATCTGGCCAAGGGAGCAAGAAGGACTGAAATCCAGCCCGCCTTCTGCTCACCAAGCCCTGCATCCTGGCATGGGGTGGGGTATGCCCAAAGGGAAAAGATACTTTTTCCAGACCCAGTGCCACCACTCAGTAACTATGTAGCCTTGGGCTCTCTGAGCTCCAGCATCCTCATTGTACGCTGGAAATAACAGTATCTATCTCACAAGGTTTTCAAGCATATTAAATGAGATGATACATGTAAAGCATTCAGGACAATGGCTGGCACACAGGAAATGTTCAAGAAATAATAACAACATTATTATTACTACTACTATTATTAGCTGCCAAGGTGCTACTGTTATGTTAACCCAGTGTATTAGTTTGCTAGGGCTGCCATAACAAAGTACCATAGACTGAGTGACTTATTTCCTCACAGTTCTGGAGGCTACAAGTCCAAGATCAAGGTGTCAGCAGGGTTGAATTCTTCTGAGTTCTCTTTGGCTGGTAGCTGGCCTTCTCCGTGTGCTGTCACACGGCCTTCCCTCTGTACTTATCTGTGTCCAAATGCCCTCTTCTTATAAGGACACCAGCCGTACTGGATTAGGGCCCATCCTCATGACTTTATTTTACTTCTTTAAAGACCTCATCTCTAAATACAGTCACATTTTGAGATGTGGGGGTTAGGACTTCAACATATGAATTTTGGGGGGACACAATTCAGCCCATGACACCTATTTCAATTCCCATCCTTAGGGAAGAATTTTAACTAATATTTCTTGGGCGCATGCCCAGTACTGAGCACATTTATTTGGGTTTGACTGGCACTTAAGACTTATGCTCATATTTTGGCTCTTTCCATCATTATTGTCAAAAACAACAAGTATTTATTAAGGGACTTCATACGTAGGGTTTTATGCTAAGAGCTAGGGATATACCAGGTCCTGTCTTCCATTTTTAGTCAGGCCCTTTCATGCCTCTGTGCCTTTGCATATGCTGCACTTATCATCTAAAACATCCTTCTCCTCTTCTCCGCCTTGCAAACTCCTATTCATCATTCAAGGCCCAGTTTAAAAGCCACTTTCTCCTGGGAGTCTTTCTTGAAAGTGTACTAGAAGCATACCAGACTATGAGCTGCTAAAAAATAAATTAATTAAAAGAGAAATCAAGTTCTAATTCATCTTTGTGCCCCCAGGAACTAGCACAGGGCCTGGTATATGGTAAGTGTTCATTTATTTATTCCACAACTTCTGGTAATGAGTATTCCTCAGCAGCCTCTGTTCTTGCGGTGTACTCAGACTTGCCTGTTGGATTTGTTTATCTGAACAGATTCCTCTGCTTGGTTATAAATTCACTTCTCTGAACCTGAAGAGCACTTTACTGGCCAGTCTGTGATAGCATTAATTCTGTAATTCACTTGACACACTATGCATTCTTTGTGTATACAGCTCTTGTATACAATTGTTGTTTCCTTGAGGTTAGGGAGGGTGTGTTCTTCAGTTTATCTCCATAATTCCCTCTATGCCTCATATTTTTTGTTCACTTATCTGTTTGTTCCTTTAAAAAAATACTTCCTGAGAACCCACCAGGTGCTAAGCATGGGGTGAGGGCTGGAGGTGTGGCAGTGAGCTTGACCGATGGTGCCACCCTGTGCAGCTTTCTGGGCCTTGCACAGACTCAGGTCCAACCAACAGTGGTTGAATTATGCTCTAAGGACTGTAAACTCTTTAGGGGCACATGTCATTCTTTGGGGTATCCACAGCCCCAGCTACAATGCCTCAACCTGGCATATGCACAATACATATTTGCCAATCTGTAAGTTGATTATCTCTGTAGAGACGGAGAACACAAAAGAAGGAAAGCAACATCCAGCCACAAAAAATATTATTGACACTATGGAGGAGCAGCCACTAAATATAAGTCTGAGCATTGCTTTTGGATTATTTGTTAATTTACAGCCCCTTTCAGACTTTGTTGGAAAATGGCTTTGTGTTGAAAAAGGAAGAGTCTTATACTGTAATTATGTTAGACAAGCTTATAATAATTACAATAATTATCAACTGAGTGCCAATAATACTTTAAGAACTCCACTGAGCATTAAGATCACACTGGTGTCTAACAGGTATTTAAAATTAAGCTCTTTAAAATTGAAAAGGCACAGATTCAGCATTTTCTGTTTGTTAGTAAGCAAAGATTCTAACAAATAAAAACCCTCCTTTTCATGGTAGAAACTTCTGTTTACAATAAAAACTTTCATCTAAGATGGTTAGTGGGTCCCTTCTGAATCCCGTGAGAATTTAAACAATTGATTTTCTTTAACATACCTTGAAGGATATTCTCTCATCTGTTTGAAAAATAGGACAACATGTCAGATCTCTGAGCCCTTACTGAGTGGAGGACACACCCGGTGGAAAGACAAGCAAGTTTTCATGGGTATATCATTCCATTACGCACAGAAAAAGCCAAGCTTTGATGCGCATCAGGTTTCCCCCTAGTGGATGTAACAGGTACTGGATAAGAAAAAAAAATAATAAACGTAGTCACTCCCTGAACTGAGTTGGTGGGCACTGTGGCTTACAAGATTTCATTCCTCCCTAGCATCTGTTCCCCAAAGTTGGAAGTATGTCACCAATTGATAAAGGTTTGATTAGCACTCCTCTTTCTATCTGGCATCCGTAATAATTAAGGTGAGTGCCTGCAGGCTTGCAAATACAGCATGAAATAACAGTGAGCCCTGGAACGCAGCAATAAAAGGAACATTCTTTAAAACAACGCCACCTGATTTCTGTAAGACACTCCCCAAGTCAAATTCTCAGCTGTAACTATTTTGGTCCAAACTGATATGGTGTCTTCATTCAAATCATGAAAAAGATTGGCTCTTTTCAGAGAATCTATTAATAACCATGTCAGTAGTGGCCAGCTACTTAAAAAATGTGCTTTCGTATATTGTCCAAATCAGGTTTCTGGGTATTAGTCTTTGTTACGTCTTTTGAAAAATCCCTCCTACTTATTATGTGGCGTGTTTATGAATCCATTCCATACACACTGTTGATTATAGGCACGGCACTAGGTACCAGAGGGTGAAGGACGGAGGAAACAGATGTGAACAAGATATAGTTCTTGGCCTCTGAAAAGCTGATAATCCACTCAGACAGGTCAGCTTTCTGTCTCCTTTCCTGTTTCTCCTTCTTCTACCTACCTCTTTGAATGTTGCCGTGTAGGGGATCAGGGTAACTATATTTATCTGCTCAGAGAGGTTTACCATCCCTGTTCTTCTTGTAATAGAACTGCCCCTGCACCCCACCCCCACCCAAATGTGGATACGTGACCCAGGTCTGGCCAATCCAAGTGCCCATATCTGGCAACTGTGTTTGGACTAAGGATAGGTCGTGTGACCCAAGCAAAGCCAATCAGAATTCTTTCCAGGGACTGTTATACAAACAGTGGGGGCAAAAAGTCTTTTACTGGGGTGGCTAATGTGGGGTCACTGGTGATTTTGTTCTCTGTCTAGTAGAAAAGTCCTGTCTGAAATAGGAGACCATGAGGCTAACATTCAAAGAAAAGCAGAGATGAGCCAGTCAGCCACACACACACACACACACACACACACACACACACACACACAGAGAGACTGAGGCTCATGAGGACGAAGTCCTCAGTCCTGGTCCTTTGACCTAAGCTGGTTTGGGCTGAGCTCCCATCACTTGCTCTTTCTTTGGCACTCTCTCATCACTGCTCTATTCTCCCTGGTCAAGATCACCAATACCCATGGGCTTCCACTATCACTTATCTTCGAAGACTCCAAAATCTCTACACCAGAGTGATCTCTTGAGTGTTAGATCTGTATGTCTAATGCCTACTGGTCATCTCCCTTGGACATTCCACATGCACCTCAAGCCGATTTCCTTCCACATCTTTTTCCCACATGTTCCCAATCTTAATGGATGACACCACTGTCCACCCAGGTTCTCACTCCAAAAGCTGGAAGTCCTCCTGGATACTTCCCTCCCTCCCTATATCTAATCAACTAGCAAGTCCATTGATTGTAACTCCTGAAGATTTCTCATATCTTAGATCCCTTCTGTTTTCTCATTCCTCTTCATTAGTTTGGTCCCTCATCGCTTTATATCTGTTTTAGGTGAGACTGGTATTCTGGTCCTAGGCTCACTGTCCGCCCCTTCTCATCCAGGCTTTGCCCTCCAATTTTATTCCAAAATAGAAAGTTGCTCAGATTACGTCCTGTTAAAAATCCTTCAATGACTCCCCATTGTTACCCAATCTTTTTATGCCATGGCCCCATCAGGATCCATTCTGCTTGGCTCCACCCTCCTTGACCCACACAAGGCCACTTGCTGCTGGAGATGAACAGCCTAAGGGTTCTGGCTGCCAGGCTCTGCCTAGCACCCCCAGGGCTGAGAGGGTAGAGTGGCGTCTCAACATTCCATATGGCATACTTTTGGGAAGCTCTGACTTAGAAATTACAGGTTACACTTCTTAACTTGATATATATAATGTCCCTGCCTGCCTGTCTTTGCAATATCATGTTCCCATTCCTTCATATGCACAGGTAACTGCTCTGGGCTGAGCTAATTGGAGAGTAGTTGTGCGGGGCCAGCGAACCTGAACTCTGAGGCATCTCTTGAGGTGGGTTGACATGCCTGGGGGCTTTTGTTGTTGTTTTCTGTCTTAAGGAGGAGGTTGATGCTAGGCTTCTGTGGAAAGACACAAGGAAAAGTAGATGAAAACAGTACGCTTCTTATTCTTCAGACATTCCCCTAGAGAGAGTGGGGTAGACAGGAGCTGAAGGTGTACTTTGACCAACGGCTTATGACATTCGAGGCGTTCACACTATCTTGGGGTCTAGTGACAGGGTGTAACACAGAGTCAGAGAGAAAGGCTTTCTTCCTAGCTTTGCATAGAATACTGTTTCAGTATGGGGCGGGGGGAGAATATAGAGTAGCAGGAAGGAAGCCACATTCTCAAAGATGTTCCCCAGGGGTCTCCCTAAAATGAGTGGAGAGACTGAAGGGAGAGGAGTTGAGTTATGCAGCTTGCGGATAATCAGGGGTATTAGCCTTGTGTCTCATTGGTACCCACTACGGAGACCTGTGAAAAACAGTTTACAGAGCTATGTAAATTAGTTATGATGTGTTTAGTTATAAGGAAGAAAAATCTAACTACTTGTAGTGTAGACAAGTAGGGGTTAATTTTTCCCCATGCAAGGAGTCCAGCGGCCAGTGTTACTATCAAAGAGCCCCTCAGGCACTTATTATCTTACTGCTGTCACAAGATAGCGGCCACAGCTGCGAATATCAGAATAGTTTTCAAGACAAGAAGGGAAAAGCTAGCTTTCTCCTAGTAAGACTGTCTTTTTATGTCCAGACAGAAGGGCCTAAGCTGACTTCCCCTTACAGCTCATTGACCAGAATGTGGTCACGTGCCCACTTGGACCCATCCCTGACAAAGAGAAAAGGAATGTCCATGACTTGTTCCTGATTGGCCCATGAGCCTGGGTCTGGGGGAGGAGCTTACCTTCCTTGAGATCATCCCAGATACAAAAGTAAGGTCCTGATAGCAGGGAAATAGGAGGGAAGGGGAGGAAATGGGGGTTGGGTAGGTAAGGAATGCTATCCGCTTATCCAATACTGAAAGATTTGCAGTTCTCCATTCCTGGAAGGTCTCCACCTCCCTCTTCCCATTGGCTAAATTCTACCCATCCTTCGGGTTCCCACTCTAGCATCTTCCCTGACTTTCACTCTCCAGAATTGACCACTGCTTCCTTGGTGTCACAAATCCACCTGGTTCATGCCCCATCTTTGCTCTCATTACACTCCATTGCAATATTTATTTGTCTCATGTCCCTAAGGCCCTAAACTCCTTGGGGGAAGTGGTTATATTATATTCACCTCTGTTTCCAATGTCTAGCATGATGCCTGGCACATAATAAGTGCATTTGTGGAGTAGATGTTGCATAAACAAATCCGAGAGAGAAAATAATCATGTTAGCACTGGCATCTTCAAACACGAAGCCCCACTAAGTATGCACAGTAGACAGTTATTCAATTCAGCCACACCTATTTATGGCGGGTCTATTGTCTGCCAAGCACCAGGGGCACCCCAAGAGAAGGATAACACGGATTCCCTGAATTCCAAGAGCATATGCACCGCAAAGATAACTAACAACGCAAAATAACATCTGATAAGTGTCTCAGAGCTACAGGAGTGCAGTGGCAGGCAGAGACAGGGACGCTGGGACAAGGAAGGACAGCGTGGTAATTAAAATCCACAGGTAATCCAAAAGCTTAATTTAATCAATGCTTTCAACCTCTGTCCGTCTCCAAGTTCTTGGTGATGCAGGAAAATTGTCAGATATGAATATTATTTTCCCTGGGTGCCCTGCCTATCTGTCAGTCCACCTGTGACCCACAGTAAAAGAACCACACGGTTAACAGCCAAAGAGGAAACCAGGGGGAAATGGGGATATTGGTAACTCACAGCTCAGATCGTCAGCTTTGGAACAGCTGAAAGGTGATGAAGGTTTAACCAGCCATATGAATCAAGTGATTCCATATTTCACAACTGTACTGCACTGGAGGTTTGTTAAGGCGTGTTATCGGGAAAGAGGTAACGAAAGGCACAGCAAAATGCACTAAATGAACAATTAAATTTTAAAACTTTTTTTAAATTGAAAGAAAATAAAATACAGAGGATTACAAAGGAAGCCAACGATGCTGAATACAGTTAAAAATAATAAAATGATGTCATGGTCAGCAATGTGCTTCTTTAGTAACATTGTAAATAACAAGATCTAGCAGCGTCTCTAATCCTGAGTCATGATCTGAAGTAGAGATGAGCATAAATCAAGATATCTGCAGCAATTGTCCTGAGATTTGAATAGATCTGTGATTTCTCTCAGTGACAAAGTCACAGGTACTACTATCACTATTCTAGTGTGTTGCCTACGTTCATGATTGAAGGAAATGCTAAATTTCAGTTAGAGAAACTAAAGATGTAATTTTGGCTTACTGTCCAAGATTACAGACCCAGGTTAAAAGCGGCTGCTCTGAGGTCCCTCTATCACATGGTGACCATGAGAACCAGGGGCAACACGTGTTTGCCTGCCATCGATGGACATGGGTCTAGGATGTCATTTCCCTATTCAAATGATTACCTCATATTTTTTATTCTGCTCCTTGGAAAAATTAGGTTCCTAGACTCAACAACAGGATGAGAGAAAGGGCCTATCAGAACGCTAAGCTGGAAAAGACCTTCATTAAATGCCTTCCAGTTAACTCTCTCTGGAATGTGGTTCTCTAGCCCTGGTGTTACTCTGTTTTCTGCTGACTGAGTGGTTGTTGGGTCTTTTACATCCTCTTGCGGTATTCTTGCCTCATCAGATGTGGACATCTCAGATATAGGAAATGGTTCAAGAAGCAGAAATTCACGCTCTCTGCCTAGGGAAGCTGTTGGACTGCCCGTTGCATAAAGTTGCTGTTTGAAAATGGATGGAGGATGAGGCCAGTTCCCTCCAGAAGGGGAATTTTGTGCCCATTAAAATACAAGTGCGGAACCCCTGTAATTTTCCATCTCTTTCTGTAAATACAAAGCTGTGATCATAATGGACCGGGTGGTTGCTTAGGGGCCTGGCACACAGTTCCCCTTTCCTATTTATTTTTCTGCTTACCTAAATGGGAAGGGGAGGAGGGGGCACAAGGGGAAGTGTCCTAACACTGCCGAGGGCGGATCACTATTTTATCGTTGCAACAATTGAGTTCCTTCTCAACTTAGAAATGGGCACACCAGGGACCAATTCTCCCTCAACAATTACTGCTTCATTTACTAGGTGTGTCTTCAAAGAGTAGCTTCCACACCTGAAAATTAAAAAAAAAAAAAGAAAGGTAACAATCTGTTTGATGGTAAATCTACATCTAAACAGTAGAGAATTAGGAAAAACCGGGTGATTTGGGGGGAAGACTAGAATTCTCAAACAAATCAGATTTATGACGGCAACAAATTCCAAAATATGGAGTTGTTACATCTTTGTGTTGAAAAGGCTTTTGACCAGTTACATAATTATTTTTTTTCTAAAAAAAGTAAACCAAGATTAAGAACACGCCTGCTAGGTCGTTGTCTACTTGACTGTGGGTCATGGTCTTCCCGATCAGCAGCCACAGAATGAATCTCTTCTGCGCTCCTGTTTGTATTTCAGTGACAAGACAAGCAGACCATAGACCCGACTCTCTCACAGCTACTTGTGTGTGTTTATTTCTTTCCTTGCTTTTGAGTGTCTGGATCTGGATCCGGATCAGGGTCATGCTGGGCAATGAGTAGCTTCCCAATAAACATCTACTGAATTGAATGGACTTCAGAGAGGTGTTGCTGGCTGGGAAGGACACAGCAGCTGATTTTCCTATAAAACCTGATCCGAAGTGTTCAAGAAGATGTTCCACCAATAACTTGAACAATGGACTCAAAAATGGTCTAAATGGGCAGTGAAAAGGTCAGAAATGAACAAAACAAAGTCTACCTGGAAACTGGCAATGCTTGATAGGCTATTGTTGAATAAATTACTAATTTGAATATTAATAGTGACCATTACTGCATACTGACTTGTGTAGTTTCCTCAAGTGTAAAATGGAGACATGAATAGATCCTCCATTATGGGGCTGTGATGGGGATTAAATGTGTCAACGCATGGAAGACACTTCGAATAGCACCAGCAGAGAGTGTCAGTTATTATATGTGCCAGGAATGGTGCTACGTGCTTCTCATACTTTCCTAGTAGAAATGACAAAGGAGCCAGGAGGAAGAGGAGCCAGAGGAGTTGGGAAAAAGAAGAAGGGACGAAATTTATATCCTGGAGTTTTCAGTTTACGGTCTTTGTATTGCTGTCCCGCTGCCTGGGACAAGCTTCACCTGCTCTTCCTATGGCTGGCTCCCTCTCATCCTTCAGGTTTCAGCTTCAAAGTCCTGCTCAGGCACCCGCTCTCACTCACAGTCGAAAGCAGTTTCCCTCCTATGATTCCCCACAGCATCCTTTCCCTTTAGAACACTGAGGATGGTGTGGAATTGCGTATGTCATTGTTCATTTACGTCTATTGAGTGTCTCCACCCCCAGACTGCTCACTCCATGAAGGTGGGAACTGGTTGTGTTACTGGTTATCCTCAACTCCTAGCAAAATGCCTGGCACCTGCGGGATGCTCACTGAATGAATGCATCAGTATACCCATTGTACACAAATGGAACAAATGAATGTAGCAGAGCTCCTGCTGTTGGCAAGGTTACTGCCAGTCAGCGTGGCATCTACTTGGCCTCAAGATGCTTGCCTCTCAAAAGCACACCAGCACTTAGACAAGAGACTCGCACACACAACATATTGTAATTCAGCATTTTCTTCTCTTGTTGCTTCTTCCAGGATCCTAGGCTTTGTGTGTCCCACCTGCAGAGAATTTTAAACCAGCCTGACATCTCCATGTACTTCCTCATTTTGATCAGGCTTACAAAGAGAGGGGTGAAGAGGGAAGGGAGGGTACCCTGACAGCAGCTGGGGTGGGAAAGTGGAGGGAGGCAAGGTAGAATTTGAGGGTCCGCCACCTTTTAACTAAGAAACGCTTCCTTTTTTGAGACTTTCTGGGGAGGCAGGAAGCACATGCCTAAACCTCAAGGTCTTGGGTGATCAACGGTGCCCTGAATCCCTGAATAGCGTTCAGAATGGCCGGGATGTCTTGAAGTTAAAGGCTAGATGGCGAGGAAAAGAAAAAATGAAAAGGCATCCCAGAGCAGATCTCCTTAGATTACTGAGACAACGCAAACAGAACTTAGGGAAGGAAGGCAAAGAACCAGAGGAGGTGATGTTTTCTCACCTGGCAGGGTGAAGTAGAAAATAATGCCCCTCTCCCCCTGAAACTCACCAGTAGGAAGCCAGACTGTTGGCTCCACTTTTCTGTTATGGCCACAGCGCCCTGGAGGGGGGGCCTGGCTCCTGGGCTGTTCACTCAGCCCTCCACTGGCAGAAGCCGCCTTTCCCCCAGGACAAAGATGACCAGGGAGGAGATCAGTTTTTTCTAGCGAATCAACACTTTAGCTTTCCAGTCAACACCTGCACGGATGTTAATTGCTGTCTACTTCCTGACCCTAAGTGGAGGTCCTAGCAAACTTGGACCACACGTGGCCCAGAGGAACAGGTCTCCTTACTCCTCCCTAGAGGGTAAGAAAGCCCGTCATCCTGACAAGACAGAGCTCCTACCCACTAAGCAGTGCTGGTGCACGCGCTATGGGATCCCTGTCCTCCTCCTGTATCCCGAAAGGCCAGGATCCAGTGGAAGTTACTCAGGCTACACTGACCAGAACCAGGCTGCAGCTAGCCCAAACTGCACCCACGTCTAATTACCCCCACCCCTTCTTCAAGATACTTTGCTTATATCTGTTGGAAAATTGTTGTCTTGGGCCTGATTTGTTGGAACAAGGCACATTACTGCCATCTGCCAGAAAAATTGTAGTAATAAATAAACAGATTGACTGTGCTTAACATAAATGGTGGTCCTTTAGATGTGGTGCCCTTGTGCAGTGCTCAACTTGCACAACCGTATGGGGCAACCCTGTCACAAATTCAAAGTTCTAATGTTCTTCAGTGGTATCCAACCTATGACCTATCAGGAAGACAAAGAGGTAATCTCTGGGTTCCCTCTTATGCCAACAGTCTCTTAGCATAAGGTGTTCCAGTGGAGCTCACAATGGGATTGTGATTCTTGGTTTATTTACCCTATCCTACTCTGATACTTCTGAACAGCTCCCTGCAGGCACTGTGGGCAGCTGGCTTTTAACACTTGTTTAAAATACGGATGCCTCAGCCTCACCCAATAGTTTCTTGTTCTCTAGGTCTGGCATAGGATCCTGATAAGTATTTCTGAGAGTAATTTTGGTAGGAGTTAAAATGTGAGAATGTCTATCTTAGGGGAAGAAATTTGAATTTGCTGCCTAAGAAGTTTGAACTGGTTGCATCAGGGCCATCAAAAGCTTAACTTCCTCTTGCTGGTATCTTTATCAATCCTTTGCAAGGTCATGATCCTTAATGTGTTTCTTTTCCTGCTACGGCCAGTCTGCGATACACTGAAAGCACAAAGTGCAATTAACAGAAATGAAACAGATCTGTTTGTTAGAGAGGTAGAACCCTAAAATTTCAAAAGAAAAGAGAGTATTGTGAGCATTTTTGAGTATTTGGGTAAATCCGTGGTTTGTATATAACAGCCTAATTCTGGGCATTTAGTGTGTGTGTGTGTGTGGGGGGGGTGTGTGTGTGGCTTGAAATGAAGAGTAAGGGGTAGCATTTTTCCTGCATTTGGTTTCTTAAATTACAATGTTCCCACATCAAATGGCTGTGGGTTTACCCTGAGTATCAGCTCTGAGGTTGGGGATAAATGACTTGTGTTACTTCTGCTTCCTCATTTATGCCTGCAACTTTCTAATCCCATGACCTAAAGGTCTCAAAACAGATAAAACTGAAACGTATGTCTAAAATTCCTGGGGGCTCTCACCAGCTATTTTGGAAATAAATATAGCCACATGCAGGCGAGCTTGCATTTGTCCAGAATTACCTAGCTAGAGTGGAAGCTGCCCACACAATTACACTCTAGTTAAAGTATTTTGAGCTCCACCCACTCCCTGCCCATTTTTAGCATGGTGTGATGGAGGCAAGCAGGCCAGGAGAGCCCATGTGGAAATGTCATCAAGTGACTGAACCTCAGGCCTGTTTGCAGGTGGGGCCTGGCTGCGGGCCACTCGCTCCCTCCTACCGTAAATACACACATTACTTTTCAAAATTCTTTCATACAAGCGCTCATGCTTAAAACTAATAAAAGTAGGGCAGACCTCTTCTCTCTCCATTTTACAGAAAAGGAAACAGGCTCAGGGAGGCTGGTGGGTGGGAAAGTCAGGAACCAGAACGTGAGTGTCCTGATTCCTGGTCCAGCATTCCATGAGTCTCAGCTCTCAGCATCAGCATCATCTGGGGAACTTTGGGAAAACAGAGATGCCCAGGCCAGCTTCTCAGGGGATGGAACCTGGAATGGGTATTTTTTAAAAAGTGCCACAAATTCAGATAAACAGCCAAGGTTGTGGACCCTTAGCCTGATATGTGCTTAATCGGAACACCCAAGAAAAATAATATGAAAATGAATTCAACTGAAGCATAAGGAAAGAAACCTGGTTTGTTCCATTTAGGAATAAAGTCCATTAGTGCAATACCACTGCGTGGCACGTTGTATCATATATGAAGATGCCTTCCGGAGCTGTGCAAAGGGCAGAGGACCTGTTAGAAGGAGATTCGTTAATAAGATCCATAAGAATTTGGTAAGAATGTAAAAGGGATTAGGATGACTCCTTAGAGGCTCTGGCAGGCAGAGCCGCCGAAATTCTCCTAATGCATTCAGGCTTCTACGATGCTAGAGAATGAAATAATATACGGTATATCCAAATGGCACTCTGCAGGTCTGGAGGAAAAGAGCCTCACTGAAGACACTGTCCATCTGTTGGGGTGATACGGTCTTCTCTCCTTTCCCGTCCAGGTTCCCTCTCTATCAGGGCTGATTCACACGTTCCAATGGCGAGGAGTTAGACATCAGAACACCTGGTTCCAGTCCCAGTTCTGTCACTACCTGCTATGGAATGCTATCAGCTGGACTGACCTTCAGTTTTCTTATCCTTGAAATGGGGAGTCTAATTCTTGCTCTCTTGCCTTACACGTAGGATGCATTGCAGAGATATAGTTATATGTACATACAAGTAGAGTATAATGCATTATTACTATTACTATAAATAGCACCACTGGATTCCTCAGTGCCAAATGGTACATGTGCATTTTATTAGTCCCATATGTCTTTAAACATCCTGTTTCTTGGAGGTGTAACCTCTTCCTTGTCCTTGTTGTGGAAACATTTGAGAAGCCTTGGGTTTCTTCCTTTTAACCCAAGCCAGAACACTCCGGAGAGCTGAAGAATGAAGAGAGAGCCAAGTGACTTAGGTCACGATAAGAGACTCG
This sequence comes from Equus caballus, assembly GCF_041296265.1. Lineage (NCBI taxonomy): Eukaryota > Metazoa > Chordata > Mammalia > Perissodactyla > Equidae > Equus > Equus caballus. Next base: position 24,913,421 of record NC_091711.1, on the reverse strand, counting down.
GAGAAAGAGGCTGGCAATAAATCAAACTGATTCAGGATGGAGTGAAGGTCCCGACCGGATGGGGAGAGGGGCCAGGCTCTAGGCTCGTGCTGTCCAATACAGTAGCCATTAGCCACATGTGGCTATTTAACTGAATTACAGTGAAATAAAATTTAAAATTCAGTTCCTCAGTCACACTAGTCACATTTCTAGTGCTCAACAGCCATGTGTGGCAAGTGGCTACCATATTGGACAGTGCTGATGGAGACCATACCCGTCATTGCAGAAAGTTCTGTTGGACAGCGCTGCTCTGGACCTTCTGAGGGGTGGACGGAGGTTGATCTCTGACAGAGAACGGCATTCTAACGTCAGTGCCCCAGAAGGCTTGGGCAAGCTGGGATGCGTCATTGTTCTCTCTGGCCTGCCCCAACCCCTGCCTCTGATTTAGCCTGGAGCTGGACTGGGAAGGAGTGATGGGGTCACTCTCTGGGAAAAGCTGGAGGATGGAAGCCCTGGATGGGACTCGCTGGTGGCAGCAAGAATAGTGAGGACCTTCCCTGGATCCTTGAGAACAGCCAGGGGCAGATGGAAAGGAGCTGAAAACCAAATGAAGACTGTTGAGAGCTCTCCTTCACCTACCAGCCCTCTGAGACGCCAGCCAACCTCTGCCAGCCACTGTCACATGTGATTCTTTCAGGACTCGCCCATTAGGACTGGGTGAGAAAAGAAGCGCAAGAAAATCAAGGAAGGTCGTCTGGGTAGGACCCTGGAGCCCATGTCATCCCACCTCTTCCTGGGAAGGGTCAAGGCCAGTTTGCTCAGGCACAGCACTTAGATCTTCTTTGGAGGGTCACGGCAGCCGCTAAAGACCCTGAGGTGGTGATGGCTCTCTCTTCCCGCAAACCTCACCTCCTGGATGAACTGAAGGCAAGGTTCATGCCAAATTCTGCGACACTCCCACTGTTAGACAGAAATTCTTTAGCCACACAGGCATAAACTCTTGATGAAGTAATCTCGATGAAGTTCCAGCTCTCTGTCCTTTTCGGTTTCTGACGCAGGATGCTGTGCCCCCAGCAGGCATCATGCCATCAGAGGTCCCCTACACCAATGGCCAGAAACTGATTACGGATCAAGCCTCAGGGGCTGTCCCAGTGGTAAAGGTTTTAGGGCTTGACTGGATTCTTATTCCCTATTCATTCCAGGTGTGTGTGTGGTGGGGAAAAGGGGCTGTCTCTGAACTATTTTAGCCCAATCATGTGTCTTGACGAACTTGGATGAAAGTTATTTCTAACATGCAGCATGCAAATTAACAAGTCACTAATTTCAGCAATAAAAAAATTCTGAGGGGCCGACCCTGTGGCTAAGTGGTTAAGTTTGTGTGCTCCACTTTGGTGGCCCAGGGTTTCACCGGTTTGGATCCTGGGTGTGGACATGGCACCGCTCATCAAGCCATGCTGAGGCAGCATCCCACATGCCACAACCAGAAGGATCTACAACTAGAATACACAACTATGTACTGGGGGGCTTTGGGGAGAAAAAGAAGAAAAAAAGGATTGGCAACAGACATTAGCTCAGGTGCCAATCTTTAAAAAAAACAAATTCTGATATTCAATATGCTAATTAACAAGTCATTGGTTGTTGATTGAGATATTGATTGCAGAGGGACTTGCAGCTGCCTCTGGAGTTGGCCATCTCTGATATGACGCTTGCTGACCTCCCTCAGACAGTGCATTCCTGGTAGCGTGACCACCTGGCAGATGCAGCATATCACCCTGATTGTTCTAAAGTACTTAAAAATACATGAGAAATGGTATGACGTGCTTCCATTGTAATGGGAAAACTTAGGCAGAGTGAAATCAGTTGACTTTAAATTACACAAAGAAACAGAACTGAACGGATCCCAGCTGTTCTGAACCCTGGCTCCATTCCCCTCAGTCCCCAAGCCCAGCCTATGTGTCCTGAAACATGGTATGTGTGTGTGTGTGTGTAACCCACAGACCCTTGGTCATCCTCTCATGATAGCCTCCCCCGGCTTCCTCTGGCTCCCACTCTTCTGTCATAAGTTCAGGTACTAGGGATACCTTTCAAAACGCCAATGTGTCTCTAACTCTTTGGGATACTGGTTCTTGCAGACTGAATCTAGAATAATTCAACTCTTTGTTCTCCATAAGGGTCCTTCTTATTTAAACAGCTGTCCTATGATGTTTGCTTAATTTAACCTTATATTTATTTAAACAATTCTCATATAGTGTTTGTTTAATTTAACCTTAAATTCCAAATCAACTGGGGATAGGAAGCTCCTTGAAGGGCAAGGACATTTTCTTATTCTTTTGTATATCTGGTGCTCACTGCAGTGCCTAGCACTTATATAAAGAGTTTCAGGATACAAGGAATATGACTACTGTTATCATATCTAGGGTACACAGTTAAAGCTTATCCCAGTGGTAGTTCATAGGGTGGAAGACTATTATTCATATAATAGATCACATTTTTACAACCCTACTGTGTGCCAGGCTCTATTCTAAGAACGTTATGCATATTCACTCATTTAACCTTTATAAAAATCCTACGCAATAGATACTATTATTCTATATATATTCACTTATTTAGTCTTGATAAAAATTCTGTGCAATAGATACTATTATCTCCATTTTACAGAGGAGAAAACTGAGGTGCAGAGAGTTAAATGACTTGCGCAAGATCACATAGCCAGGAATGAGAGAACCAGGATTGGAGCTCAGAGGCTCCGGCTCCAAATCATGTGTCCCTTTTCTTATGATGTCGTAAGATGGAAGAAAATTGAATTTTTACCCCTACCTCACATCCTACACAAAAATAGCATACAAGGTGGTTTCAAATGGTCTTCTGCCAGACAAATGGCTAAGAGGCAATAAATAATCGACCTGGGAAGTATCAGTGAATTTGGGCCACCATTCAGGCAAGTCCAGCATGGGAATCAGTGGGACAAGAGGAAAGTTTGACTCTCGTCTCCATCCCCCGGAGATGCATTTATGAGTGTGTGTATGGGTGGGAGGGATTGCTAGGGAAGAGAGGAGAGAGAAGAAAGAGAAGGTTGAGAAGCAGGGGAAGAGGAACCTTCCAGAAGAGGAAGCTTCTTTCTGCTCTGTGTCCCTGGGGCAGCCCCAGTCACAGAAGTGCACCAACAGGGCCTTGTCTCAGAGAATAGCGATGCCCGGGCTGTGTGGTCCCCTGATTATTGCCATGCAGGGATGTGGACTCAATGTGCCAGACCTTCTGATTTTTAAAGAGAACAAGAAAGCTGCATTTTTAGGTGCAATTCCCTGAATTTTAAAACAAAACCTTTCCCTGCTGGAAACAAAGTCTACCAGCTTGAGAACTCAGATCTTAGACTTCAGGACGTTCTGGGATTCAGAATCGTAAAGCCTTATTGAGCATCCAGAATTAAATGCAAATGTCTGCATCGAACTTATCGCAATGAACCAACGGAATTTTCTGGCCCTTCCCCAGAAGCCGCCTTGGACTGGTTGCAGAATTCCCACGCGTGTTTTCCAATCGTCACACACGTATGCGCCACTTCACAGTTTTAACCACATTTGCATGCCACACATATCATGATTTATTTAATATTTTTCTCTTTATTGGCTCTATATTAACTCACTTTTTAAAACTGAGGCTGCCATAGCCTATAATAAAATCATAGGTTTGATGTGCTAGACATCGTTTTTTCCTAAGGGTGTTAAAATAAATAGACAACTGGAAGAATTAATATTGCTCATTCTGTCTATTACTTAAAATCATCCCCTGGTAATACAGTTTTCATCATTAGGGACCACTGCCTTTCTGAAACGGACTATTTCAGACAAGGCTAAGATGGAATGTTGGAGAAGCAGAAAGAGACATGCTTGTGCTGGGCTAGAAGAGGAGCCATACTAGAGAGGAATTCTATCCTACTTCATAAGAAATATGGGAACTTAATAGTTTGCTAAAAGATGTTCATGGTTTTGTTAAAGGACCCCCCGCCCCTCCCATTGGTTTAGAAAAATCCCTGCCTATCTCCCATATTTCATTAGCCTGTTATCTCCCTCCTAGTCAAAAACAATTTGCATGAAAACAATCAGACTCTTAGTTCACAGGAGTCCTGGGGCTCCTGCTGTTTTCTTGCTTGCTCAGGCTGGTGCTTTTTCTGTGGTTTAATCACAAGTCCTGCTTTGGGGCACGTTAGGAAGCAGCAGGTAGTGGAGCCGGGCTTCAGACGCGTGGGGAGGCGGCATTTTCATCTAGAATCCTTGAGGCCCAAGTCCAAGGGAAGAAACTCCTTGGAAGTGTCCCCACAGGAGGGCTGGAACGAAGTGACTATGAGCATCCAGGGAGCGGGGACTAAATTTTATAAAGTGATGGTACAAAGAGTTTTCCACTCCGGAGCAACAGGTGTTGCCAGGAAGGAGTCCTTGTTGCCAGCTTCTTGCCTTGGGCACAAATGACAAATGGACAATCGGCACCTTAGCTGGTAAGATCACCATGCCCCTGGGCAGAGCTCCCCTGCTGACACCAGCAGGAGAAAGCGTTTTTTGAGTGGTTTTCTAGAAGTGATGACTGCTGTTTCTTTTTTCCATCTTGTTTTTCAAAAATAACATTTAAAAAAAATTTATAAAAACAATTCTTTAGGACAGAGACCATGTTTGTGTTCCACCCAGCACTGAATCGGTAATGATACCCGGCATGTAATAAGTGTTCTAATATTAGTTCAATCAAATGAACTAATTTAAATTATTTATTAAATTAGTAAATACATTTGGGCGGAAGATGGAGTAGTATGAAAATGCAAATAAAAACCACCAGTAATTCAGAGATAGCCTGTTAATATTTTGAATTTGCTTCTAGTCTCTCTCTTTGCATCTATGACTTTTCCACATAAAATTGAGATCATGCTTAAGGATGAATTTTGTATTCTGCTTTTAAATTCATGTTATATGATGAGAAGTTTCCAAGATCAGTAGTCTTCAAAAACATCACTTTTAGTGACTGCAGGACCCTCTGATATGTGGAGGTGATATAACTTATGTAACCACTCCCATCTTGGGTATTCAGGATGCTTTCGAGTTCTCCACTGGGACTCAGAACAATAAATGCTCATTGCATTCATTGTGCTCCTTCTAGAAGGCAGGTGCTGCACCTGACACCAGGGTACAGAGAGGGAGGAAAGTTCTAAGTTCACACTCGCAGTTAAGTGGAGGAAACTGGGAGGGCAGAAACAGTCAGGAAGGGTGAGGAGAGCCAGAAGTGAGCAGTTCTCAGACTCCAAGGGAGGGGAGAGTGTGGGGAAGGAGAAAATGAACAGCTGTCAAAGGGAGCAGAGAAACCCTGGCTCCTGTTTGCAAACTGTGCTGTGGCCCCCTGGCCACCTTCTAATTCCTCTAATGGGGGTCCTGCCCCTCCTGCCACAGGGACTTTGCACACGCTGCCCCCACTGCCTGGACCCCATGCACTGACTTAAGGTCCCTTGTCTTTCAGCTCTTAGCTCAACCTCACATCCCTTTACCGCCTTCCCTGACCCGGCTACTTCCCTCTACACTCTCACAATCCATGCTCTTCTTTGTACACATTTTCTATTCATTTCTGTAATCCTTGATTACCGCATGCCTCCTCCGCTGGAAGCCTCGCAGACAACAAAAATACATTGAATGAATGAGTGAACGAAGGGGTGGGGCTGAAAGATGTTTCTCTTCTTTGTAAGGATATGATAGACGCGAGCACATAGAGACAGAAGAAAGCGAGCGGGTGAGGTTCTCCTCCAGCCCTCACCTGTGCCCAAGGAGAAGCATTTTCTCGGCAGGCATCTGGGAACAGAGAGAGGCTGGCTGGCCCACGTAGGGCAGCGCCAGGAATCAAACCCATGAACTTGGCATCAGCAGCTTCCACACTGCTCCTCCGCACGGAGCAACAATGAAAAGGGAGGAAGGCGGTGGGCTCCTCTTCTTGTCCCCCCCACCTCCTCCCGCAGCCCTGTTTCCTTATTATGGAGGGAGAAGAGGAGACAGGGCGTCTTTGGAAGGTTCTCCATGCATGGCAGGCAGCCAGAAGGCAGCCAGAAGGAGACAAGGGAGATCTGTTTGTGCTGCGGATGAAATGACGGCGAATTCAGGGACCTGTCTGGTGGCGATACCGTCAGCCATGCAAGAATCCATTTCTAATAGCTCCTTCTTATACATTATTCATGAAAACAGGAAGACAGAGCCGATAACATCAGAATGATGCCGCTGTCCAGCAAATCTAATGACTGTAGCTTCAGGGCATTTTAACGAGCACGGAAAAAATTATTTTTGCCAATTTGAGGTCCAGGAGGCTTGGAAAGCGAACTCAAACCTGGAGAGGGGGTGTGAGTTTCGCATTTGGAAAAAGGCGTGGCCTTCCACCAGCAACATTTGTTTCTTTGTGGTGTCCCGGGGTCTCCCCATCCTCTCATTTCTTAGTTTCTAATGGAGAAATTAATGCTGCTCTAGTTAAACAGCCCCAGGTTTTCAAATCAGTCTCTATTTTCATATCTGTCAGTCAAAAGGCGGGGACAAGCAATAGGACTTTGTGGAGGGTTTCACTGGGTTTCAACATAAATTATTAGCTTCTAATCTTCTCAAGCCTAAGGGACAAGTGCTTTTTAAACAGTGAGAGCATTCTGCTGTTGCTGAAATCTGCTTTTTCCCCCCATCTGATTCCTTACAACTACACGATTCCTTCTACCCTGGAGCCCCCTCCAACGTGCTGTCAAATAAGCCAGGAGGTTAGTTTGTTGAAAGGAGAGAGAGAAAATGGGGAGGGCAGGTCATTCCAGTTGTCCCAGGGGTGCAGGTGTGGCAAGGGAGAAGGCAGCTCATTGCAATTCTGAATTCGCCTGTTATTTTCTGTCCTCCGTGTAGAATGTTCTGGCTTCTTGAACATCGGTTGATGCATTCAGTTACATTCACTCATTCTCCCACGAACAATTACCGAGGGTATACTGCTCGCCAAGGGTCCTTGCAAACTAAAAAATGAGCCCGGCTTTGCTGCCTGCCTTCACACAGCTTAAACTCCCCGCAGGCAGATGGACATGTGAGGGAACCCCTGCAGAGGACTGTTTCTCCAGATGGGCTGGGTGAGGAAATGATTGTGGGGTCTCCAGATGATCAAGTTTTATTTGAATAATAACATATTTTATTTCTATGTGTATTATATAAACATAACAGCCCTTCCAACCTGTAAGTTGATAGACCCTTGCTCAGGAGACTGGTGAAGATGATTTAAGGAAAATATTAATAATAGACCAAGTGGTATTGGGATATAGCAAAATAACAAGGTTGGCCATAATAATAATAAAAATAGTAGCCAATACTTAGAGTGCTTAGTTTGGGCCAGGTACTTATGGTAAGTGCTTTACAAACACACATTTTGTATAATCTCCGTTCCCGATTCCTGGAGAAACACCGCAGGGGTTTGACCACATGTCCACCTGCCTGCAGAGATTATAAGCTTCAGGAAGGCAGGCACTAAAGCCTGGTTCATGGTTTGGTTTGCAAGGACTCTTTACAAGTCGTATACCCTCAATAATTGTTTGTGGGATGAATGAATGAATGTAATCGAATGCATCAACTTATGTTCAAGAAGCCAGAACATTCTACACGAAGGACAGAAAACAAGAGGCTCAACCTCTTGCTAGCTGCTCTCTTTCCTGCCCCACCGTGGGTGAGGCAGCCTGGCAGCCTCCCTGGGGCTGTCTGGGTGTCCCTTTGCAGACCCGCTCTCTCCACACCCAGGTCCCAAGACTGGATGGGTGGGTGACTGGGGTGGGGTGGGTCGGGTGCATGCAGGAAGCCCAATTTCAGCCTGGGGACTATCTTATTCATCAATCCAGCTGTCCTGATAACAAGCCAATTGCTACATTTCAATCTCCATCTGGTTCCTGGTCTCGTTTGGTTAAGAATCTGGAAGGGAGTAATTGATAATAATAACCATGCCCCTTTGCCACAACCTCATGCATCACTCTCAGCCCCGTTTGGATAGGGCCGACAGGCTCAAAGAGCTCAGAGAACTTGCTGGAGGTCGCAGCTAGTGAATGGCAAAGCCAGCATTCAAAAGGATGTCTTCTCTTTTATCTTTAAAAAAAAATTCATATTTCAGGTAGCTGAGCCGGTCTTCAAAAATCTCTAACATGCTGGTATAATATAATGGTTAGAAATCACAAAGTTTAAAATAATATTCTCTCTGCATAGTTTTTGATGCACAGCTAAAGTCTTACAAAATGAAATAATCATGTGCATGATTAAATTATAATTATGACAGAGGGGTGGCTGCCTATTTGGATAGACTTAAACATTTCATAGAACTCGGTGTTAACACTGGCCAGTTTTTCCACTTAGTTCTTCTCTGAATTCCAATGAATTTTTCATCAGCTTATTAATTAGTACAAATCTTGGATCGCGCTTTGTATTTAAGGTTGTCTGTGTTCCTCCAGATCTTATATTTGAGTTAAATGTTAATTTTTCACAGAGAAAAATTAGGAATTTGACAACTGCCTTCCTTTCTGGCAATAGACTATATACATGCTGCCTGTCAAAAAAGATTGAGTGCCTGAGTTTCTAAGATAGGGAGTGATAGATTATTCAGCTTGAAATTGCAAACTCATTTGCCCAATATCATAATCAATTGCTGACAGCAGGTTTTTCCCCCCGGAAACTCATTTGTGAAATGTATTTGGTAGTCTAGTCACTGAGCATTAACTCAAACACCGTGACTTGCCATTAGTCTTTGTAACTTTTCTTTAGTCTATGTCTTGGTTTGCTCTGTTATCACTTCTATCAATTTCAGAGTCACCAAAAGAAGTGAAGTTATACAGTATGGGTACCTTTTACCACAGTATTATTGCTATTAATAATAATAATAGCCTTTCCCACATGCTCTTGGCACAGCTCTCCATAGATTTCTTGTATTTCCACACTTCTCAAAAGCAGAGACATTGACTCCTTGGTTCCGGATTATCTTTTCAAAGATATCTGTTAGCGAATAGCATTGGAAGATAGAGATAGTGTCTCCCTCTGGGCAAACGGCAGGCGTGCTGACTGCCCATTATAAAATATTTGGTTTACCCTAAGCTCAGGATTCCCCTCCTGCATGTGCAGGTATCGTCTTTGCGTCACTCCGTGGGAACTGAGCGCAGGGAACTGGGCAATGCTGGTACTCTGGGTATTGCTATTCATGTGAGTCAGAAAGTCCTTCATCCTCTGCCTCTGAGCTGGAGTCTTGTGTCATCTGCCAGCATTTATGAAAGGGCAGTAGGCAAACTTAGCTTACAAGTAGGGTAAACTCTCAAACCTTTCACAGTTCTTGGCATATAATCCAGGAACTGTTAAAAAAATATATATGTACACATACACACAAATATGTATATATAATATATGTATTTGTTAAAAATGTATATGCATAATACATGTATTTGTTAAAATATATATATGTATATATGTGTGTGTGTATATCCTCTCATAACAACCTTATGAGGTGGGCATTAATATCATCCTCATTTTACTGATGAGGAAACTGAGGCACAGATTCAGGATCCCAGTAGGCAGTGGCTCTGGGTTTGAACCAGGCAGCATGGGTCTGGCATCTGCCCTCCAGTATCTGTGTCTCTTCTTTGCTTTCCTCTCTGGAGTGGAGGACCCCAGGCCTTGCCTTAGCTCCCAAACATCACTTGGAAAAGGAAGTGCTGCTCGGCACCTTTCCAAGAACAGACTGACCGGTTGTTGGTGTTCATGCTGCTCCTTCTAAAGTTCCAGGAGGTTCCTGTGCTCTCCCCTCACAAGCATTTATAGAGCACCGGCATGTGCCGTTCCAGGTGCTCCAGGAGAGGAGAAAAGAAAACAGTCCGGTCGCTGCTTGTGGGGTAGTCCATACTTTTGGCGCCCAGGGCACTGGGGGTGGGGATTGATCCAGGCTCGGGGTGGGGCTGGGGTCCTCGTTCTCTCTGCACTTTCCAGTGGACAATGCATCTCGGGTGTCCTGCCCGGAGGCCATCTTCTTCCTCCTGCTCTACTCCACTCTTCACAGGGCAACTGCTCCTTACCTTCTGCTTTCCAACACCACGATTAATAATAATAGTAAAAAACAAGGATACTGCAGTCATTCAACAGACATGCATCATGTGCTCACTTTATCCCTGGTGGCAGTGAACAGAGCTAAATCCCTGCCCTCTGGGAGCTGACATCTAGCTGGGGAGACAAACCATCAGCAGGTGGACAAATCTCTAATCCCAGGTATGGAGAAGTTTGATGAGGAAAGCAAAGAGGAGCGAGGGGACAGCGAGTGACGGCGGGGGTGCTATGTGAGAGAGTGGTGACGGGGGGAGGGGATCTCTGCAGAGATGACATTTGAGGCAAGACCTTAGTGATCATTCACTCCTGCGCGACAGATACTTGCTGAGTGCCAACCAGATGCCAGGCCCCGTTGTAGGCTCTGAGGATACTGCAGTGAGCAAGACGAGCGTTCTACTGAGGACAGAGAGGCAGTCGACAAACAGATCAATACGACCTGGAACCTGGCCATGGGGGAAAGGGCTACGGAGTGAAGTAAAGTGGGAAGGGAGGTAGGGGGCTCTGGGGCAGGGACAAGGGTGTTGCAAGCTGAAACTGGGGAGACCAAGGAAGTCTCACCAAAAAGGTGACATCGGAGCAAAGTCCTGATGGAGGGGAGGGAGTGAGCCTTGAGGGCGACTGGGCCAGAGTGTTGCAGGTGGAAGGGACAGGAGGGCGAAGGCGAAGGCTCGGAGGTAGGAGCGAGCCTGCCGTGCCTGATGCGCAGCCCCGAGCCCCGTGGCGGCAGCAGAGAGAACCGAGGGAGAGTAAGGACCGGGTCACGGTCAAGGATGTTGGCTTTCACTCCTCGGGAGATGGGAAGCAATGAGAGCTTCTGAACAGAGACGTGCCATCCTCTGACTTATAAAATAACAATAATTACAGTCCTCAGGATAGCTGCCGTTTATTCGTGCTTCTGCCCTGGTCACTGTGGGTGCCATCTCAGGCAATCCTTGCAGCCACCTTCCCAGGTGGGCAGCACCATCGTTCCCATCATACAGACGAGCTAACTGAGGCAAGAGGTAACGGAGGCACTGTCCCCAAAGTCGCACAATTGCTCCCCGCAGGATTCCTGTTCTCTCCTCCCAGCTGGGCCCTTCACACAGCTCAGCGACCCTTTGGCCTGTTGGCTGTCATCTTTCCCTCACTCCTCCACCCTCACGCCTCTTTCCAGCTCAAGGGCCCAGCCCTACACTTATAAACGCATCTGCACCCTGGACCTTCGGCATCCAGGCACCCCTTCTTTCTTTGAGAACTCACCTGCCTGCACAGTCCGGGGGCAGCGCCACAAGGCCGCCCAGCTGCAGCCATGTGTGTGTGGCCCTGTGTGTCTAGGCTGGCACAATGCAAGGCCGGGGGAGGGCTGAGTGCCTCACTAGGTCCTGCCCTATCGGTCTCCTTTTCTCACAGCCGCCTTCTGCCTTGCCTCCCCTTCAGCAGTCTGGCTTCCTCCTTCCTTGCACCACTGGAACGGCCTCACTGGTCCTGCGCTGAGCTGCTAGTGTCCTGGCCTCAGGATGCAGTCCCACTGTCTCCATCTGGACTGCTCCGAGGCTGGGGACACCGGGGATGGCCACCTCCCTGGACTCCTCCCCACTCACAGACATTCAAAATTGTACTTCCAGCCTCAATGTAGCTCCTAAATTTTAGTCTTTCCAACTGTCTACGTGACTTTCCACCTGAATGTCCCCCAGACGCCTGGACTCTCACGACCCAGCTTGAGTCGACGTAACCACCTTCGCCCACCTCCTCAAGATGGCCCCGGCCCGCCCTCTGCCTTCCCTCTTCTTTGCACCCCTCCCGATCAGCTGTCCAGTCCTGTACGTTCTACCTGCCTCCCAGTCTACCACCGCCCTTCCCATGCTCACCACCAAGGTCCTGCTGGCTGACTCTCTCAGTCACTCCCTCTAGCCTGGCCCATCACGATGGCCCACATGCAAGCCTTCTCATCTCTTGCTCCGTGATTCTCCTAAAGAGCCCCTGGGAAGCTTCTGGAAAGTGCAGATGCTCAGGCCCCACCCCCTGAGAGTCTGATTCATTCTGGACTCAGGTAGGATTCGGGCATCTGCATTCTTTCTTAATAAGCTCCCCAGGTGCTCCTGATAAGGGGGTCTCCGTCCACTCTGTAAGAAAGGGTATTCCTTCGCCTCTCATTCCAGTCCGTTCTCCACATGATTATCACTGTAACTGTTACTACCCGACAGTTTGTGGACACGTATCCTGTCTCAAGACTGTGCTGAACCCTCCATACACATATGTCCCACGAACCAACAACTCTTTAACTACTATTATTAGCCCCATTTTACCTTTGAGAAAACCGAGGCACAGAGAGCTAAGTTAAGTCCCCTAAGGGCACAGTCTCTCTGGCCCAAAGCCAAATTTGCAATATTTCATTTGACCACCTCCTCTGTTCCCCACGGTCCAGTTGTACTGAGTGACTTTAGTTCTCCAAATGCACCTTGCTGCTTTTTGCCTCTGAGCCTTCGTTCATGCTGTTCCTCTCTTCAAAGCGCCATCTGTATTCATTTTCTACCGCTAACAAATTACCACAATGTAAGCAGCTGGGGCACAGCAAGGCTGGCTTTCTGCTGGGGTTCCCACAAAGCTAAAATCAAGGTCTTAGCTGGGGCTGGGTTCTCATCTGGAGTTCAGGGTTCTCTTCCAAGCTCACTGGTTGTTGGCAGGATTCAGTTTCACCTCTTCCTTTGCTAGCTCTCAGCCAGGGATTGCTCTCAGCTCCTAAAGGCTGCCCACGTTCTTTGCCACGTGGCCCCCTCCATTTAAAGCTAGCAAAGGAGAATCTCACCCATGATAAATCCTTTCCATGTTTTAAATCTCTTCTGCCGGAAAAGCCTGGTCTCTTTTTTATTTTTTTTAAACATTTTATTTTTTCCTTTTTCTCCCCAAAGCCCCCCAGTACATAGTTGTGTATTCTTCGTTGTGGGTTCTTCTAGTTGTGGCATGTGAGACGCTGCCTCAGCATGGTCTGATGAGCAGTGCCATGTCCACGCCCAGGATTCGAACTAACGAAACACTGGGCCGCCTGCAGCGGAGCGCGCGAACTTAACCACTCGGCCACGGGGCCAGCCCCAAAGCCTGGTCTCTTTTAAAAGCTCACCTGATTAGGTCAGGCCCACCAAGGATAATAGCCAGATTTTTAGGTCAACTGATTTGGGATCTTAATTGCATTTGCCAAACCTCTTACAGCTGGACCTAAATTAGCATTTGATTGAAAACTGAGAGCAGGTGTGTACACTGGAGGCCGTGAATCTTTGGGGTCATCTTAGAATACTGTCTAACATATACCATCTCAACTTCAAAACTTAGCTCAAGTATTGCCACCTGCCTCAGTGCCTCTAGGCATAGTTAGGTCCACCCCTGGTACCTATACACCCCTGTACCAGGGGTGTATAGCATCCAACATACACTCTTCGTACGTATCCAATGGAGTATAATTTTTTTTTTTTACTGCTCCATTTCTCCCCAGCTGAGCTGTGAGTCTCTTGAGGGCGGGAACCAAGGCTTGGCCGTCTTTGTAGCTGCAGCCCCTGGAACAGTAGCCAGCTCAAGACATATTTGCTGCCTGAGAGTGAGCGATGCGCCCGAGCCAGCTGTGCCGAGAAGAGCATTTTAACTACAGCGGCCTACACTGCATGAAAAGGGCGGCTGACGGGGAGACAGCGGCGCCCGCGCTTCCGAGACGAGGGCAGGCAAGTCCGGCGTCCGACGCCCCAGAGAGAACCAGCCCCGCCGCGACGCTGAGGCGGACGTGCCGCTAGGTGTCACTCCCGATTCAATAAAGAGAGACGCGGGTCCTTAGAAAGCTGGTTACACCTTTCTTGTGAAGGGAGCTGCTTAGACGGCTCCCAACCATCCTTTCCGTCTGGTTCCACCCTCCTGTTCTTCAGTTCCCTCCACTGACACAGTCTGGGTCTATAAAAGGACAACAGAAACAGGAGCTACGAGAGTTGGGGGCCACCTGGCCAACTAATTCAGCCTCCCGATTTTGTAGACGCGCAACCGAGGTTGGGGAGGGGGGTCGGGAGGTGGGGACAGAGCCCGGCTTCGGCCCCCGCGTGGGTCCGCGCGCCCCTGCCACCTTCGGGGTCCCGACTCTCGGCCTAAAGGTGTCGGGACGGTCCCGGAGGTCTACACCGCGGTCAGCCCCCCAGGGCCAGTTCCAGGCGCTCAGGCCGCGCGCAGCGTCTCTTCCTGCGCGGAGATCCAACCCAAGGGCATCCTCGCCCTGCGCTCCAAAACCCGGGAAGGTGAGTGTGACGAGGTCGAGAGGCTCCTGCGGGTCCGTCAGGACCTGCCATTTCTGATCGTCTCAAGCAGTCGCTTCTTTATTTGCGCTTTAGGGATGGGAAGCGGGGGCAGCGCCCCGGGGCCCCTAATCAGTATCTGCAATTAACCGCAGTCCTTCCCCTTGAGCCGGGGAATGTTCGGGGCTGTAAGGGCAGGGCTCGGAAAACACTCGTGAGGAACACCTCCTCGGCGGGAGTTTGAGTCAGTTTTTCTTCCCCTCCACGTTTTCCCCGGGAAGAAATTGATGCCTCCTCTGGAGGTTCGGGACAGACGGAGGACCGAAGCGCGCGCGTGCCGACGCGCTTTCCGTCACCCCCGGCAGAGGGCGCCCTCCCCCCGCGCCCGCTCCCCGCTGGGCAAATCCGCTTGCCGCCACCCTCCAGCTCCTGGCCCTGTCTGGTCCAGGCTAGGCCCCCAACCACAGGTGCCTGCGGCCCGATCCTGGGGAGAGTTTCAAAGTCACTTCTGTCTGACCTTGGGCACAGCCTTTGAAGGTCCTGTTCTCTTTGCTTGCAGCAGAAAAAATTTATTTTTTAAAGCGAATATTGAAATGCATTTGCATTTCCTGGAGCACTGGGTAACAGAGTTTACCTGGCGGGGTGGGAATGGAGCTAGGTCAGGATTCAGACTCCTGCCAGGGCTCGTTCACAAAGCGGATAATCCTATTTAGCAATACAATAACTTCCTTTCACGCTTGCAAAGGGGCTTTCCCATGTAAAACTTGACCCATTGTCTTTGTTAATCTCTTTCTTCTTTGCATGAAAAGGTTGACTCATTCATTTATTTTTCAACCAGTATTTTATTGAGCACCTTCTGTCCTCCAGGTACCAGAAGGAAGAAGGCGAACTCGGTTCCTGATTTTCGTGGAGCTAATGCTCTGGTAGGGAGCACACATTGAATAAATAATTGCGGGAAACATTAATTTGTTCTAAATGAGATATATGCTGCAAAGGACAACAGAGGCTGCTGGGAGAGGGTGTCAGCAGGGAACCAGCTGAAGTCGTCAACTGAATCTTCGCCACAACTTTGCTGCATGTCCACCCTGATGCTATCTTCTCTCCTCTTGCTGCTGCAAACCGATACAAGTCATAGCCCCAAGGAACAGATGAGTCAGTGCTTGCAAGGCTGCACGTCCCCAGGTGAGGTAAGCAGAGTCAGAGTCCTGCTAGAGTCCCCTCCCTACTCCTTTGCACTCCTGGGCTGAGTGCCACCAGGCAAGGCGTTCACTATTTTGCTTGGTGAAATCCACATTTCAAATTTCTTCTGAGTTCTGATGAGTAACAAGGTCTGAAAACAAGAAGACACTTCTGGGTATTGCCGCCTCCGCCCCTTCAGTGTTTATTGAGCATCTCCAAGGTGGGGCTGGGTGTTCAGTGCCAAGGATGCAAAAAGGCATCAGAGACAAAAGAGGAATCTGCTAAAGGCTGACGGGTGGTACAGACTAATGGCTCCCAGAGTTTGTGATTTTATGAACAGCTAAAAATGAGAGCCTTGTTAGTTAGGATCAGGTCCAGTTAATTAGGTAATAGGATAAAAGAGGTCCAATATAACAGTGGCTTTAAACAAGATAGAAAAAAGACGTTTATCCCCACCATGAAAGTCTGGAGGTGGGTACTCCTGGGTTGATTGGGTAGCTCTGCTCAAGAAGCCCTCAGCGACCCAGGGACTCCTTCTGTCTTGTTTCCCTGCTATGCTTGACCTCCATTTCTAAGGTCACGGTCATCTCAAGGTCCCAGGTGGTTTCTCCAGTTCCAGCCATCATATCCATCCAGCAGGAAGGAGGAAAGGATAAAGAAGAGGGGCAAAGAGTGGGTAGCAGATAACTTAGGAAGAAGGTTTCCGGAATAAGACTCATTCTCTTACAAATTATCAGACAGAACCTAGACCCCTGGCCCTTATAATTGTGAGAAACATGAGATATGCAGGTTGTATTTTTGGTAGCCACGGGCCCAGCTAAAAACTGGAGATTCTGTAACTAACAGTCTTTGCCATTGATCCTCACTCAGGGCATCAACTTTTAATTTTGCCGGTAAGTATAAAATGCCCTGCCAATTCCTCTTCCTTAATAGATCACAAATCCATCCTCACTGCCACGGCCCTTCGTAATTTCTCACCTTGCATTAATGCGACAGCCTCTCTCTGTTGCCAGGGTGATCAGTCCAAAATGTAAATTTGATCATATCAGCCCTCTGCTTCAAATGTCTTGGCGGATCCCTATTGCCTTGAAAGAAAATGCAAACTCCTTAACCGAAAGGACCGAAAGTCCTGTTGTCATCTCACCCTGCCGTCTTGTCTTCTCCAGCCCCATCTCTCATGACTTTCCCACGTGTACCCGACAATCCAGGCACGCTAGACTGCAGGCAGTGCCCAGGATGTCCCCTTGCTGCCCCCTCAGTCTGGGATATTTGCTCCTCCAGTCTTGGCAACTGGCCAATCCCAACAGTGCTGTATGAATTTTGCTAAGATTCATCTTCATCAGGAAACCTTCACCAATTTTATGTCTGTCTACGCGTCTGGCATCTCTTTCTCCTTCTCCCTGCTACCTTGTACACAAAGCCAGACCTATTCAAAGAACCGATGCTGTTGCCTGGGTAACAGTGAGTACCAGCCAATGGCTGGATCACCAGCTGGATTCACAGTGGGGCTTCTGGCAGAGGGTTTCGTTGGCTCTGTTGGCCACACCCTCGTTCTTGAAACAGTCTCTCCCTCCTTGGTCCTGCCTCTCCCTGGGCCCTCTCTGCCCCTTTGCTTTGTCTCTTCTTACTCTGCTTACCCTGAAATGTTGCTGTTCCCTAGAGATCAGTTTTTGGTCCTCTCTGGTTATTCCACATACTTGCCCCAAGATTTTTCTTTCCCTTTCATGACTTCACGTGCCACCATAGGCTTCTAAATCTATATTTCCAGATTGGTTTTCTCTTCTGAGCTTTGGATGTGAATGTTCAACTACCTACTGAACACATGGAGGAGGGAGGAGCAATTCCCAAAAAGGAAGTGATGCAGCTTCACCCTCCCACCCTTGACCCCAGCCCCACCCCAAGGTATCACTACCCCCCCGCAGGGCAGGAGTCTGGGAAATGGCGCCCTGTCTTTGCTTGCTCCTCTGCAGGGTGCACACTCCGTCTAGAGACAGCCACTAGCCCAGGGGTTCCCTCGAAAGCACATCCATTGTCAGGGCTTCCTGTCGTCTTCCCTCAGGAGCTCCCTCGGAGAGAAAAACCTTCTCCCCATTTTCACCCAAGGGCAATGTGAGGCCGCAGGGCTCTCAAGACAAGGAGACCCAACAGTGAGGCAGGAGCAACGCCTGACAAAGGCTCCTGCCACAGCGCAGCGGCTGGCCTCAGGCTTTGGCTGAGGTCCTGCCAAGTGAGGGAGAGGTGAGACTAGGCTGAGCTCTCGGAGCCCCTTTCCACGATGTTCCCCAAAGAAGGAAGGGATTACGGGGAGACACACACAGTCTCTCTCCCCACTGCACCTGCAACCTGAGTGCTCCTTTGAATATGGAAGTCAGATAGTTTTTCTGCTTCTCATCTGCTTCTGGCCTCCCGTGACTGGTCAGGATCCTTACCCCGGCGTGCATGGTCCTCCTCCCTCCACCATCTGTTCATTGCTCATTACGCTCTGCCATAGCTCTCTCCCTTCTTTCTGCTCCTTGAACACGCCAAGCTCTTTCTAGATCTAAACCTCCGTATTTGCAATTTCCTCTGCCTGGAAAGCCCCCTGCAGCTCTCTCTACGGCTTGCTCCTCTCGGCCTTAGGTCTCAGCTCAAGTCTCACCTCCTAAGAGCACCCTCCCCTGATGCCCGGGTCAACAGGACTCTCCCACTCCTTCCCCATGGCCACTCCTTGTTGCCTCTCCCCGATTGAGCCCTTGATAAGTTTAACTACAATCTGAAGTCTTGTCGTTTGCTTGTTTACTGTTTATAAGTGTAAAACCTCCTTGAGTAAAAAGGGACCTTGTCTGTCTTGCTCACTTCTGCAGTCGCTGGAAGGATGCCCGGCACGCGTATAGTGGGTGCTCTCCAAATATGTGACGAATATGAACAGAACAGGAAGGAAGGAGAACTGTCACCTGGACTCCATCTGTTGGAGTTGAAGACACTGTTCGCTGTGCTGACTGCTGTCTGTTGAGGCCCTTCAGTGACTTGGGTAGATCGAGTGTGGTGATAAGGTTGGCATGTTCATAACAGATAAGCCATAGACGTGGGTACTCACATCAACTCTGGCAACCCCCTCCCCATCCCACATACACCACAAGCTCCGGATATGAAAAAACTACTCTCTCAGTGGAGCAAGAGGCTCCAAATCTCACCTGCCTGAGTCTGCCTCATTGCAAACCTGATGCCATGATTTGGGGCTCATTTGGGTTATGTGGGAGTGATCTCTAGGGGTGTAAGGCCATTGATAAATGTGCCTGTGTCTTTTTATTTTTTGTGAGGAAGATTGGCGCTGAGCTAACATCTGTTGTCCATCTTCCTCTTTTTGCTTGAGGAAGACTGTTGATGAGCTAACATCTGTGCCAGTCTTCCTCTATTTTACGTGGGATGCCACCACAGCATGGCCTGACAAGCAGTGCTAGCTCTGCACCCAGGATCCAAACCTGCGAACCCTGGGCTGCTGAAGCAGAGCACGTGAACCCGACCGCTATGCCACCAGGCTGGCCCGCCATCTGTGTCTTTTTATGAGGCTGGTGCTCTCACTGGGTATGTGGGTATTGAATGGACATTTCTGAGACAGTGCTCAATAAGCCCAGGTTTGACCACAGTCTTACCTCTGGAAAGGTCATCTTATCTTTTTTTTTCTTGGCAGCATTCTCTCTGTGGTCACAGAAGACCTCCGAGACCATGTGGGAAAGAGGGGCTGGTTGGTTCACTGACACTGAGAGAGATTATCCCCCATCATCAAAAAGACTTTATGGTGCATATTATAAAATTTTAAGACTCTCAGGGAATATTATGATGTTTCCTTTTAGAAAAATATATCTGAAACAGCCTAAATGTCCATCAACAGGGTAATGGATAAACCAAATGTGGTGTGTACATATAGTGGAATATTATCCAGCCTTAAAAAGGAATGAAATTCTGATACATGCTACAACATGGGCAAACTTTGAAGACATTATACTAAGTAAAACAGGACAGACACAAAGGAACAAATATTGTACAATTCCATTGATGTGCGCTACTCAGAATAGTCAAAGTCGTACAGACAGAACGGACAATGGTGGTTCCCAGGAGCTGCGGGCGGTGGGGAATGGTGGTTATTGTTGGATGGGTACAGGTTTCGGCTGGGGATAATGGAAGAGGTCTGGAGATGGGTGGGGGTGCTGATTGCACAACAATGTGAATGTACTTCATGGCACTGGGCTGTATACTTTAAAAGGGTTAAAATGGTAAACTTTATGTTATGTACATTTACTGCAAGAAAAATTGTATATCTGAATCTCTTTTCAAAGGTATCCTCTACTTGTCTGCTCTTGCTCCATCAGGTTTCGGAAATTTTAGTTGAATTGCTTTTTAAATATGTGCTATAAATTTGTTTTCTTCAGAGCGCCAGTTGGTCTGAGAACAATCTCAGGAAAAGGAGTGTGTGGGTATGTATGTGTGTGTGTGCATGTGTTGGAGTGTACGTGTGTGCATGCGTGTGTGTGTGCATGCGTGTGCATGTGTGTGTGTGAGGGGCTCTAGGTTATAACCCTGGGTGTAAAAGAGCACCTGAGGTGGAGAAGACACCCAGTGGCTGGCCTCTCTCTTGGTTTCTTCCGCATGGAGGCTTTGTGGAAAATTGCAAAGGTCCTGTTTCACCAAATGCAAAGTTTAAGGCACAAATGTACCAAACTTTGTACGTTTTAAGTGTAAGACTTCAGGCAAAAGCAGGTGTACGAGCATTTGTCACCCATATGATTGTGGAAGTGACATTCATCCGTTCCAGAAATATTTATGAGCGCATGATGTGTCAGGTGCTGGGGAAAAAATGAATTCAGCATAACCGCTCAAATTCCTATAAGTAGGACTGGCTACATAATGTGTGGGGCCCAGTGCAAAATGAAAATGCAGAGCCTATTAGAAATTATGAAAAATTTCAAGGCGACGACAGCAGAGCGTTAAGCCAAGCACGGGGCCCTTCTGAGCGTGGGAGTGGGGGCTGCGAGAGGCTGTAACTGCAGAGGGCTGGAGCCCATGAAGCCAGGCCGTGGGATGGTGACATGAATGCTCCAATCAGCCACTGGGGGAGCTGGGCCCAGGGCAGCAGTGGCTCCTCATTGCATCTCACTTGAAGTAAATCTCTTTTATCTTTTAACACACATTTGAACACCCATCTATAGCACCGTTCAATAAACATTCTTGTGCTAATATCTTCCTTTTAATCAGATTACCATCTTGTCATTGGATTTTCAGATCTCCAGCTCTACCCCCACCCCTCCGCCAACAGGCAGTAGCATGCTGGATAAATAGCAGGTACTGAATATTTACTCATTGAGGGGCGTCCTGGTGGTGTAGTGGTGAAGTTCATGCACTCAGCTTTGGTGGCCCAGGGTTCACGGGTTTGGATCCCCAGCATGGACCTAGCACTGTTCATCAAGCCACGCTGTGGTGGCATCCCACATAAAATAGAGAAGATTGGCAACAGATGTTAGTTCAGGGCCAATCTTCCTCAAAAAAAAAAAGAGAGAGATTCAATACTTGGTTCTAGCGTAAAATATGGGTAGGGTAAGGATGGTTATGGAAACTGATTGACTACTAGGATAAGGATGGTGATGAGAACTATCATTTACGCCTACTGTGTAGGAGGCACTGAGTTAGTACTTAATAGAAACTTCCTAATTTAATTCTCATAAATAAACTTGTAAAATAGGTAGTTTTGTCTCCATTTTAGAGATGAGAAACTGAGGCTCAGAGAGATTAGGGAACTTGCCCATGGTCACACAAGTGGTCAGTGATGGAACAGAGATTCCAGCCTAAGTCCAAAGACCTTGAAATTCCCACTAAGGTGCTGGGCCCTGTTCCCCCCACCCTTCATGCCTCTGTGCTTCCTAAAATGGTGAGGAAACAGAAACTGTGCTAAAAATTGAATCACACAAGTTTTCTATTTTGATACCATTTGGAAGTGAGTATTATAATTTTTTTGAGATATAATTGACATTATGTTAGTCTCAGGTAATCTCCTGATGATTTGGTATTTGTGTATATTGCGAAATGGTCACCACAGTAAGTCTAATTAACATCCATCACCATACATAGTGACACATTTTTTTTCTTGTGATGAGAACTTCTAGGAGCTACTCTCTGAGCAACTTTCAAATACACAACAGAATATTATTAACTGTAGTACCCATGCTGTACGTTATGACAAATAGAAATGGCAAGCAATAGGATATATTGGAGTATATGAGGAAGCCATTTGGTATAAACCTAATTTCGCCTGACTTTGTTGTTTCCAAAAGGGCCTGACTGTGGCTATTGAGCACGCATTGTATATCTGCTTAGACATTTCCTATGGCCAGAACAAAGGCCCTTGAGATAAAGGTGCAACTTCCCCCCACATTGGCATTTCCTTAGGGATAAGCATCTTTCCTTAGGCTAGGAACTGATTGCTGCACTCACCTTTGACCACCCAGCTCACCTCTGACCACCCAGCTCGAGACAACAGACTGCCACCCTGCTGCGTTCACTGAGAAAGAAGCCCTACCTGCTGTTTCCATCAATCGCTGTGCTGACAGAGCAGTCTCGCGACTATTGTGAAAGGGACATTTCAATCCTATGTGAAACATCCTCTCTGGGGGTATATAACCACTCTGTGCACCCCACTTCTTTGGTGCCCTTTCTTCCTTTGGGAAGAAGGGCCCCGGGCCATGGTCCTCAGATTTCAGCTCAGAATAAACTCTCCCAAATTTTCATTTATAGCTTGGTTATGGATTATTTTCGTCGATAGTTACATCCTCAGGACTTATTTATTTTATAACTAGAAGTTTGTATCGTTTGACCCCCTTCACCTGTTTTTGCCCACCCTCCACTCCCCCTCCATCCCCTGCCAGCAACCACCAATCTGTTCTCTGTATCTGTAAATTCCCTTTTTTTTTTTTTTTTTTTAAGATTCCACGTATAAGTGAGATCATACGGTAGGAAATGGGTGTTATAATTTCTGAACATAGAATAGAAAATAGTCTGGAAGATAGTATTTCAGTGCACATGATAAGAAAAGTATCTACTCTGACCTCACATGAATTCAATTACTATTTATTGAGCAGTTACTAAGTGAAGACACGTGCTAGACGCTGTGGGGAATACAAGATGAACAGACAGAGAAACTGCCCTCAAAGAGAAGGCCAAGACACGCACGTGAATGGACAGAGAACAGAACAGAGGGCAGTGTTTCCACATCGACGCCTAGAGAAAGTGTGTCTTCCTGAAAGGATTAGGGTAGGCTTTTGGAAGAAGGTGGCAATTAGAAGTGGCCTTGAATGACGGAAAGGATTCTGATGGGAGGAGCGGCTGGGGGCTGTCCAGGCAGGAGAAGGAGAGGCGGCGTGGTGCGTATCTGGAGAGCCCAAGCAGTCTGACGTCGGAGCAGAGGCTAAGAGCTGGGGAGCTGTGCAGCTGAGAGAGGTGAGTCAGGACTACCCCACGGCGGGACTTGGACCAACACTGGGCACTTGTACTTCATGCAATAAGATGAGTCTCCAACAAGTTTTAACCGGGAGACAAACGTGATTAAAACCGGGCACTAGATTGAAGCTGGCAGCCGTGGGAGGGAGGGCTGGGGGTCGAGAGCTGGGAGGGAAGACCTGAGGCCAATGCGGGTGAGGGACACTGATGGCCCGAACTTGGGGGCCCAAGAGGCTCTTTTAGAGACTCTTTAAAACGTTATCTTCTCATTGAAATAAAACAAAAATATCTGTGAAGCGGAGATCACACACATGTAAAATACCTCTTTGTTCTGTGGAGTTTCTGGAAGCGAGACAAATTCAAGATACCATCACTATTATTCAGCCTAAGGATATTTGCCTACAATTCTTGTTGGCTCCTGCAGAATCTGGCTGTCCTCGACTCCTCGGCAGCAGCCTGGCCTGTCAGGAAAACAGTCATTGCACAACAAGGCGGAACCCACCGGGTTAAACCTCTGCTCTTATGTGGCTTCTTCTGGAACATTCCACCCTGCTTGGGCAGCCGGACAGTTTAAAATGCACAAGTATTTTAAGAGATCGTTTACATCTGATCGTAGAAGATCAGATCAAGTAACCTGTGATCGAGCGTGCTTTAGAAATCTTTGACTCTTCAGGCACCGAAACAAGTCCATCAGGACAACACTAAGCTAGGACCAGTTCTTAAGATCCCGAGGTCCCGGGAGAAGGCACAGTCAGGCCCCTTTCCTGGGCTTCTCACAGTGCTCCTTGGAACTGGAAGTATGTCATTAGTGGAGGTGGCACAGTGACGATGCACAGGGCTTTGGGGACCAAAGAGGAGAAAAGGCAGAGAAAAATATGACCCATTGGTAAAGCCAAACTAATTAAAATAATGTCTCGTTTGTGAAATGCTAGTAGATTGGAAAACACCACGCTGATCAGGAAAGCATGTGGAGCCCAGGATGCTGTAATTTTCGTCCTGCCTGATCTGCTAAGGCATTCGGGAGCTATGGCGACCACAGAGCAGTGTCTGCAGAGAAGGAAAGCAGAGCAGCCCATCTATCACCTCCAAGGACGGAAAATGCAGTAAATTCAGGAGAAGCAATACTTCGAAATGTCAACCTTTACTTAAGGCTGCATAACGCTTTCAGGAGAGGGGACACAGAAAAACAGCCATCGGGCGCTGGCTGCAGGAGACTGACACAGGCAATTTGGATCAATACACGCTGATGTGTCCCAGCGATTCAGCCAAGAGTTGTAAAGCTAGTCAGCTTCTTGGTGCAGAAAAGGAGACCTGACAGATGGAGACGGTGGTTGATGGAGGTCCAGATTGGCCTTCTTTCTCAGGGTGTCCACCTGGGCTTCTAAGCCGCCTCCAGAATCGGAGGATCCTTTGTCTTCAGCAGTCTACTGGGAGGGAAGTTTATTTGCCCCACTCCTCATGATCCCTACAGAATAGGGGACCCCTCCCCACGCTCTCCCCTCAGGAAGATTACGGGGGCAACATGACCAGGCCTTCTTTCTAGGCTTCCTTGGGAAAATGGAGAGAGGGCCTGACACCCACCTTACTCAGCACATGTGTCTGCTCACAGGTCATCTCCCCTCCACGCTGCCCTGAGTCCTGCATATGAGTGCCCCTGCTGCTCCCCCTGCGGCCAAGGCATGATTTCCACCCAGGGGAAAGCGAAGACGCCTCTTTTGGCCTCGGATCCCAGCCAAGTCTTCAGTCGGCCTTCTCGGCAAGAACACCGTTCCTGTGATCTTTAATTCTCTGTGTGTTATGTCTCCCTTGGTTTGGAATCCAGAGGAGGAGCAGTGTGGGTTGTTAACACCCTCAAATCCCCAATGCTGTGGAGAAACCCAGGAAGCCAAATGCCGAGTTCAAGCGTCAGTAACACTTTCCCTGTTTCCCTTGTCTTGAGCTGCTGTTAATTCACAAGATCAGAATTTAACACCGAGAATGTACCTATTCTTGACAAAAACAAAGTCGTGCAGTACAGTGGGCTGGGAAGGCTCGAAAGGTGTGAACCGTGGGACTAGGGCAGCCCCAGTGTACTTAAACTAGGTCCAATCTGCTCTGGCGAGAACACCGCCCCTCTGTTCTGGAGGAGGAGGTACCCTTCGGCCCCCTACTCCTCAAGCACGTGCTGTAAGCTGTGGTCCAGGCCAGTCTGTCCTTATTTATCACACCTGCCGCCCCGTGAGAGGGGCGCTCATGGTCTTTCCTTTCCCAGAGTGATGTGGGTCATCTGCACCTTTTGTTTTCATCTGATTTATCAAGCTGGCCCGAGGGCTTGTCTAGGTCACCCTTCTGTGCAGAGATGTCTGGCTAAGTCAGAACCTCAGCTCACGAACGTGAAGCGGAAAATCCCAGAAGCCAAGAGCTCACACGGGATGCCAGAAGGGGTGCCTGAGGACGGCGTCTTTCATCTGGGGGCAAAAATCACTAACCCCTCCTAGCTAGCCCCCTTGTAAGTTTTCTGGTCCTTTCCTTCCATGATGTGCCAATATATGGGGAGGAGTTGCAATTAAGAGAAGATTGAAAAATGTTACAGTGGGGTGACCTAGATAAATCACAGCTTTAAAAAAACCTTTCCATTTGGGATTGCCTGTTGATTTTATCGGAATAAAAAGGAAAATCTACCAAGGGACAGGAATCAGGCTATGGCTTTGTGTGATTAAATTATCTCCAGGAGGCCTCCTAGGCTCTGAGGGGCAGGCCTGGGACCTGTCACCTAGTAGAGAGGGAAGGACAGGCTTTGGGGTGAACAGACGCGTACTCAAATCCAGCTCTGCCGCTCACCAACTCAGCAAGTTACTTCACCTTTTTGAACTTCAGTTTTCGTATCTGTAAAATGAGGATAATGATATCCAGGCTTCAACTGGTTTATGACTAGAATTAAATGAAGAACATACCCGATCTTAGTACAGTGTCTAGTATACAGTAAGCACTCAATAACTATTGATTTTTATTATTATTTCTATAAAAAATTCTATCCCTTCTTCGTTAATACTCACAGCAATTTGAAGTGCCGATTCTGCCAGATATCTATATATTTCTATATATCAGATTTAACAGGGGCCAAGGAATTTGTCTGTCAGCCACGTTTACATTTTCTTTAACAAAACAGTGAGAAACATCAGCATATTGCCCTTATATAGGCTCTATGTTCTTTTTGGGGTACTTTGTGAGGGAAGACGATGGAGATGATTAAAGGGCCTAAAATTCTGTACAGACATCATCTCAACTTCGTGATGACATTAACGTAGGAATTTATAATTCTATTAGTTTGCGTTAACACTAGTTGTTTTAACAAATCCCCAAATCTCCGTGCTTTAATACAGTAGCTGATTTCTCACTGCAGTCTATTCTGAGTAATCCTGGGTGGGCAGCCTACTACGTACTGTGGGAATCTAGGCTCCTTCCACCGAGGCCTCCTGCCCTCCTCTAGGTCTTCAGAATTCTCTACCTTCAGCTGCTGGTTGGGGAAACTGTTGGTGGGGGATTTACCCGCTTCTTAACCACTCTGATCGGAGACAATCACTTCCACCTACATTCCATTGGTGAGAATAAGTCACATATGGCCACAAGGGGGACTGAGAAATGTAGGCACTCACTAGGCGGACACGCACCTAGGCTGTGGATGGCTGGCCAGCCAGCCACCTCTGCCACAAGTATCGTCCTTATTTTCAGCTGGAGAAAGGGAGACTTAGGGAACTTAACTAATTAGTACAAGGGCAGAATCGACAGCGGGTTGACTGTAGACCTTGCTTTTTAAATGATTATTCCGAACTGCCTTTGACGGCAGCCACTTATTACAGGGGAAAGAAGAATAGGAATAAGGAGAAAAGTTTTCCCTGGCTCATCTCTCTCCTGGGACTATTCGTGGGCACTCTCAGGATGGAGCTCTTGAGTCCCACACACTCTCATTTCTGCCAGGTTTGCAGCTGAATTCCCAAGATGCAGAAAAACAGAAGTGCAGAGCCCCATACTCTGTTGTGAAGGTGCCTCATCCACACATCTCTTCAAAGGACGTGCAAGCCCACGTCCTTTGACTCTGCCAGATAGCTGATTTGGTTCTATTTTTAAGCATCTCTAGAGAAGCAGTCAGACGCTTCCTCCATACCACATTCTAGTATTTCAGTGTTCTGTTCTTACAGTGGACACTGGGGTGCACCACCCAGCTCCCCGTCACCGTGCCAGTACACCCATCCCACAGTGGCTGGAAGCATTGGCTGCTATTGGATCTCAGCTGCATCCTTCATCCAGAATTGTCCTCGGCCAACGAGGGCCTCCTCACTCAGAGATGCTTGGGAGATTATGGTCCCCTCACCTCTCAGGGGTGGTCTGGACCAGTGATTGACTGATACTGGAGTATAAATGCCTGATCCCCTTGCCTTGAGGTGGGACAATTCTTTGGTCCTATTCAAGCTCCAGAGCTCCCTCTGGGATCAGGCTGAGGCTAGATTTGAGCTGAACTCATGTCTGTCTCTTCCCCTGCTCTAACACACTTCCACAACTCCCTTACGTCCTTCTCCTGAAATCTCTCACCTAAGAATGCCAATCTCTGCTCCCTGGGAACCTGCTCTAAGACGGTATCCAACTAGGAAATTCTTATTCTCCTAATCACAAGCCTCCATCCTTGGAGGTAATAGGAAACAGCTGATCACTCTGCAATTACCTGAAAATTTGAAGACTTTTTAATACCTGCTTCTCTCCTCCAGTTAAACAGTTCTAACTCCATTAACCACTACTCTTGGTTTCTTTTATTTTTGAGGAAGATTAGCCCTGAGCTAACATCTGCTGCCAATCCTCCTCTTTTTGCTGAGGAAGCCTGGCCCTGAGCTAACATCCGTGCCCGTCTTCCTCTACTTTATATGTGGGACGCCTGCCACAGCATGGCTTGCCAAGCGGTGCCATGTCCGCACCTAGTATCCGAACTGACAAACCTGGGGCCGCTGAAGCGGAACGTGTGAATTTAACCGCTGTGCCACCAGGCTGGCCCCTCTTGGTTTCATTTTTAATGTCAACACTACTGCCCAGGACGTGGGAGTCTAGAATTGAACCATTTAGCAGAAACAGGATAATGGAAGGATTATTCATTAGTGCTTCACTCCTACAACTAACCATAACGAAGATGAATGGCTTTACCGTTGCAAAGGACTTCCCATGTTCATGTCCTTTAGCCATCACAACTCTGTGGGAGGAAGTTTTATTTTTTTTCTTTGAATGGGGAGATGAGTAAATAGAGGTTAAGTGCGTGACTTACTTTCATGAAGCTGGTAAGGGCATAACCAGCATAGCAAAGATCAGAAAGAAGGTTTCTGACCCCAGGCCTGGGCTTGTTTTATGACCTTCACCCCCGCCCTGATGGAGACCTTCTCGTATGGACCATTTTATGATGCTATATCAGCGAGGAACTATATTTGACTGACAGTCAGAGAGATCCCAAGAATAAAGACTCCAAGCCTTTATTCTTTGACAAAGAAAAAGGTCTGAGAGGGAAACAGCCTGGGGTTGTACGCAGCTTCACAAAATCATCAGAGACTTGGCTTCCTGTGACTATGACCTTCATTTTCTTCGTCCAAGATGGTTGCTGGAGCTCTCGCCATCACAGGTGAGTTCCAGGCAGTGAGATGGAGGAAGGAGAGAAGAAAGGCCTGCTCCTTCCCTTTAAGGAGGTTTCTGGGAAATCTCACAGAGCGCTTCTGTTCGCTTTTCGTTGGTCAGACACATGCCCATACCTAGAGGGCCATGAAGCTGCTCACTGCTGGGGTCCCTTCTAAAGGTTTATGCCTCATTTTGTATTCCTAGTTTTGTATTGTTTTCAGTCATCTTCGGGAACAGAACTGAGCCATTACTGTGTGCCAGTCACTCTCCTGGGCATAGAAAGATAACCAAAAGCAGGGAGGGATGTAGGTTGGAATCCTAGGGACTGTTGGCACAGCCCTGAGGGACTCTGATGTGCTCCTCCAGGCAGATGTGTCATGTCCATCTTCCCTCCACCCTCGCCCTAATTCACTCAGGGCAGAATTGTCAGGAGGGTGCTGTGCGTGTGTCGAAGCAAAAAGAGATTGAGAATCACTGATCTAGGCGGGTGTTTCATCCATAGACGGTGTACTTTAGAAAACATGCATATTCTATTTATTGGTTTAGTTGTACCCCACTTACTTCTGAAAAGGAAAAAATAGCACCTTCTACACCATGATTAAAACAAGGGTAAAGATGGCAAATGGAAGGTCAGAAGGGAGAACCTAGGTTGAAGAAGGCTACTGCAACTTAGCATGAAACTTAGCTCTGAGCCTCTTGGCTACCTCGGTTAAAAAGGAAGGTTCCAAGGATCCATCATTATGGCCATCCAGCCAGAGAGGCCTGGCAATTCAGTGGAGACACAAGTGCCCTCCTTAGCATTGAACTATGAGATTTATTGCGGCAGACATGTCCTAGAGGCCTTAAACCATAAAACATATGACGCATAATAATAATTTTGCAGAAAGTGTGGAGGTGGTCTCCGGATAGTTACTTCTCGTACCCGGCCTGGAACAGTCTAGAGTTAAATTTTCAATACCGTATTTTGTTGGATCTAAGACACCATGGATGATAGCTATACCTCTATTTTATGTATCACTAAGAAAGGGAAAACACTGCTAAATAAATTGTGACTTCCCATAGACTCTAAGATGCATGCTAGTTTAAAAGATGTTAAAATGTGAAAAAAAGGTATAATTTAATATCAGTGATATGTGGTACCCATTTAATGAATACGTTTCTGCAGGGAGATCAAGTAATATAATACAGTGTGTAAGCTCCCTCATGATATAAGTTAACACAGAGGTAGAATTTAAATAACGTTCATTCGAGATGTTCAGCTAACTGGGAAGAGATATTTAGCACCACAGAAGAAAAACCTGAGAATCCCATGGGTAGTTCTGGATCAAACTGTCTGAAGTAGCTTCCTGGAGATCGGAGTTGACGTGATCTCACCAGCCGTGATTCCTGGGTCCAGAGGACCACAGGGAAGGCACTCATTAGACACAGGCTGGCCACAGAACTAGGGGAGGGGCCCTAAAACATTGTCCTGGGGGATGTTGTCATTCCTCCCTAATCTGTTGGGATTTTAGGTTACTTAACCTATTTCTCTGAAAAAAAAAAAAAAAAAAAGCCTATTGCATGTCAAATGGTATTGAAAAGATCAAATAAATTAGTCATTTCAAATAAAACTTGCTGGGGGTCAGCCCACTAGTGAAGTGGTGAAGTTCACATGCTCTACTTCAGTGGCCTGGGGTTCGCCGGTTCAGATCCCTGGCTTGGACCTATGTGCCGCTTAGCAAGCCATGCTGTGGCAGGTGTCCCACATATAAAATAGAGGAAGATAGGCACAGATGTTAGCTCAGGGCCAATCTTCCTCAGCAAAAAGAGAAGGATTGGTGGCGGATGTTAGCTCAGGGCTAATCTTCCTCAAAAAAAATAAATATATATAAAACTTGCTGGAGGAGGGAGTGGGAAGGAAAATCAAACTGCACATATACACAATAATAATGCTTATAAGAGCAACTTCGCTGTGCCAGGAGTGCTTTAAAGATGACGACGGGTACCGTTGGTGGCCCACCAACAACTATTCTTTGCTTTCTTCTTCCTGGCTGGCAGAGCCTGCTTCCTGAGAAAATGGCTGAAAATCTCAGATATTCATTTTCCTAGCTTTTCCTTCAGGTAGGATAGGGGTTCTCAAAGTGTAAAAATAGGTCCCTGAGACCCTTTCAGGAGTCATTAAGGTCAAAACTATTTCCAAAATTGTATATGCCATGATTCTCTCTGTCTATCTCCAATGATATATATATCTTCAATGAATATGTGGACCCAACAAAATCTACATACATAATTATTTCAAGATGCTATTTGTCTTTTTTCCCATGTCATCTTTTGCAGTGAAGTTGCAAAGGCAATGATGGGTAAACGTGGCTGGTGGCTTAGCATGAATCACGAACCAACTGCAGTCACTGCGTTCTTCACCAACACACAGGGTGAAAAAAAGCATTTTCCTGAGGAGTGTCCTCGAAGCAGTGAAAGTTATTAATTTTATTACACCTCCACCCTTGACTTGGGAAGCGTGCAGGAAGTATTTCTACTGCATAGCAGATGACGGTTGTCCTGAGGAAAATCATTTTGCCATTGTTTGAGTTGCAAGCTGAACTAGCTGGGTTTTTTTTCATGGAACACCGCTTTTACTTGAAATAACAACTGACAGACAAACTATGGTTATTCAGGCTTGGGTATTTGATAGAAGGGTTTTCAAAACATCAATTGAGTTAGGCATATCAAAGAAAACAGTTGACAATATTTGCTGCCAGTGATACAATTCAAGCTTTCAAAAGAAATTAGAATGAGATTGTGGTGATATTAATGGATGTGATATTTTTATATTGTACAATGAAAGGTGTCAACATTTGGAAGATTTGCATAACTTAGTGAACTAATATTTTCCAAAGCACCAATATATATGTTACAAAATTTGAAGGATAAGATTTTAATGTAATCAAGTTTGAAAAATTCATTTTGTATGTTTTTCAGATTTCATATTGCAACCAACCTTTAAGAAACTACTACTTGTCAAGTTTCGGTGCAATATCAAAGAAGAATGTTCACAATTATTTGAAAAAGCTGTTCACATACTTCTCCCTTTCCGACCACTTATCTGTATGAGCTGGATTTTCTGTATACACTTCAACTCAAAGAACGTATCCCAACAGACTGATGCAGAAGCATATATGAGAATATTATTTCCCTTCAGCTGAACATTAAAGAGATTTACAAAAATGGAAAATGATGCCACTTTTCTCATTAAATTTTTCTTTGGAAATCATAGTTATTTTTCATAAAAATAGTTATTTTCACATATAATGGGTTTACTATTGTCATTTTTAAATGAATGAATAACTATTTTAGAAATGTCTCAGTTTTCGTTTCTAATATGCTAAATATTGGTAGATATAATAGAAAAACAAAAGCTCTTTAGGGTCTCCAATATTTTTTAATAGTGTAAAGGGGTCCTGAGGCCAAAAACGTTTGAGAACCCTGAGCTAGGGCATTGTCATATGACCCAGTCTTGACCAATGGGACCTGAGAAAAGTCTGAATGGGTGGGCGTGGTCTTCTGAGAAAGATTTTTCTCCTTAGGAAAAAAGTTCCTATGCATGGATGTGAACATATATAATTCTTGTAGCTGAGACGGCTATCTTGCAACCATGACAGGACACGATGGAGCATTAAAGCCAACAGCTGGTACCTCAGGGCCCACCCAACACCAAAGCCCAAGCACTGACCATTACACTCTTTTGTTGCTCACTGTAAGAACGGCAGGTAGAGACCTAAAGAACCTGAGAGGTAACAAGGGTTTGCACATATTGTCTCTTAAAAGCCGGCATCGTGACGGCCTACAGAAATGGTGATAGAGCACGGGAGCCGTGAGATAATCAGCCCCAGAGGACTGGCCTACAATTGTAGGAAAATTTGGAGAGGTTTTGTAGTGGCTTGAATAGTGTCTCCTCCCCGTCCTCCTAACCAATTCATGTCCACGTGGAACCTCAGCATGTGACTTTATTTGGAAATAAGGTCTTTGTAGATATAACCAATTAACTTAAAATGAGGTCATACTGAATTAAGGTGGGCCCTAAACCCAATGACTGATGCCTTTATAAGAGAGAGCAGGAGACAAAGACAGACACCGGGAGAAAGTTCATGTGACAGCAAAGGCAGAGACGGGACTGATGCGGCTACAGGTCAAGGAACCCTGGGATTCGGGGAGCCGTCAGAGGCTAGGAGGAGGCAGGAGGGGTGCTCCCTGAAAGCCTTCAAAGGGGGCATGGCCCTGCTGACGTCCTGATGTCACAACTCGAGCCCCTAGAACTGTGGGAGAATAGATTTCTGTTGTTTGAAGCCACCCGGTCTGTGACACTTGGTTATGGTGGCCCTCGGAAGTGAATACAGCGTTCAAAAGAGACTCTTTATGGTAATTAAGGTTAGGAAAATAAGCTGTCTGAGAATCTGAAGCCTAGGACGAGAGGAAAAGCCCTTGTCCTCAAGGCCAAGCTTAATGTGCTTTTCACGAAGGAAAGTAAGCAGTTGTTTTTATGCCTACCCTGGAAAGGACGGGAAGCGGCCGCCTGGAAAGCTTTCCATCAGGAGGCTAGTTCTGGCTTTAGTTTGCCTCCTGGTTCTGGTCCCGTTGAGCTGTGGGGCTTTAAGCAAGAGTCTTCACCATCTAGTACTCTGATTTTCTCATCGGGTATATAAGGGAGTTGGACCAGATGAACTATAAGATGTCACTTAGCTCTAAAATTGTATTATTCTTATTGGCTTATTTATGGTGAGGAAAACTTTCCGGATAGAAGAGAGAGGTCATAATGTTCCAGTGGGTTACCAAATAATATTACGGATTTTCTTCTTTGGAACAATTTGTGGATAGGATCAATCTGAGAGTTGCATCTTGGGGAGTCAACTACATGTTGTGTAAACCCCTTGAAAACAGGAATTGCCAAATTCAAATGCCTTCAGGAACCAGATAGTAACGTAAGGGAGTCAAACAGACTGGGTGTAGTAAAACAGGGAGGGGTGGGGACTGTGGCAAACTAGAGGGCTCGTATGTTCTTACAAGAGGCGATCATTCCTCAGCTCTGGCCAGCTGCTGCCAAACAGCAATGTGGACCCAGGGTGCTAAATCTTCAGATTATTCGCAAAGGAGGCCAAATTTTAAACACTTGAGTAACTAAATTAAATTTAAAAAACCACACCGCTGGACAAACAAAACGCTTCAATTGACTCAGTGTGATCCCTCAAGTTACCGATTTGTAACCTTTGCACTGGGGCCTTGGAGTCAATGTTTACTAAAACCAGTGAACAGCTTAATGAAATACCCAGGCATTTGAACATCCCTTGTTTGCTAATTTATATGGGAAAAAAATAGTTTTAGGGGATGTCTTAAGAACAAATGATATTATCTCCATCTTGTGGTTAAGGAATCAAAGGGAAAAAAGTTTCTATTACTTGAAAGAGCTGCAAGCACAGCTTAGATCCAGAACTTAGATTTCCTGACTCTTTCCCCAGTATTCCCTCCATCAGCTCCTCTGCCAGCCAGACTAATGAGAAGGTACCAGACAAATGCTTTTACATTCACACGTCCTCATGCACATGGACTTCGATACTGGAAGCAGCCCAAAGGTATAAATATTATCTTCAGAGAAATGGTGCATCTGAACTTTATTATGTAGCAGGAAAAGAAAACGATTGGGAAATTTGGTGTTGGTTCAAGTTATCTTGTAATTACAGAATGTGGTTGAAATTGTAAGGACCAAAATGTCATAAGAAGTAGAAAAAGTCATATGGAATAGTAACTGGAAAACTACCAGAAAAGCAAAAGGAAAAATATCAGAAATTCCAGAGGCAATTTATATATGGTTATTCTTTCTCACAATATCCATCTGTGATGGTTAATCTTACATGTAGACTTGACAGGGCTGGGGGATGCTCAGAGAGCTAGTAAAACGGTATTTCTGGGCGTGTCTGTGAGGGTGTTTCTGGAAGAGATTATCATTTGAATCAGTAGACAGAGTAAAGGAGATCGCCCTCACCAATGAAGGTGGGCATCTTCCAGTCCATCGAGGGCCTGACTAGAACAAAAAGGTGGAGGAAGGGCAAATTTGCTCTCTGCCTGAGCTGAGACATCCGTCTTCTCCTGCCCTCAGACACTGATGCTCCTGGTTCTCAGGCCTTTGGACTCAGACTGGGACTTACGTCCTTAGTTCCCTGGTTCTCTGGCCCTCAGGTTTGAGCCGGAACGACACCACCAGTTTTTCTGGGTCTCCAGCTTGCAGATGGCAGATGGCGGGACTTCTCAGTCTCCGTAATCATAATAAATCTCTTTTTTTCTTTCTCTCTCTCTCTCTCTATCCTATTGGTTTCGTTCCTCTGGAGAACCCTGACTAATACAGCACCCTTCCATTCATTTGCTTAATAACTGCTATTTGAGCACTATTATATTCCAGGTAGTGTGTGAGCAATGAGGAGACAATAGTGAGCAAGATAAACATGCTTCCTTTTCTCCCAAAGCTTCCTGAATAGAGGAGGAAACAGAAAGATAAAGTCGAAGAAAGTATGGACCCTCAATACTCAAGCCCAAAAGATGAGTTAGCACTATGTCCCCTCACTTGCCAAGCATTTGACCAAGTGTCATCTTATTCTCCTTGTCACAGTTTGTTTCTCAATGGAAACACTAGCAGTGTGCATCTTAATCCTCTACTTAGAAATGTAAGCCTGAATTTGAGGAAGACACGGGGCTAAGAAGGGTATCTTAAAAATCAGCATCAGCATAACTGGAAAAGACATAAGAAGACCTGGGTTCTTATCTTAACTCTCCCACTTAATTGCTGTGTGAACTTCAGGAGCTCACTTGCCTCTCTGAACCTCAGCTCCTTTTCTTTAAGTAAGAGTCTCAGCCTGTCTTTCAGGACTGTTATGACGAGTTAATGTATGTGACAGTGCATTGTGACCTGGAGAGGGCTCTGTAAACGGTTAACTTTCTTATTACGACTTTTGTGCTTCTAAAACATATTATAAGTATATTTTGTACACAAAGAGGGACTCCTAATGTAAACTATGGAGCACAGTTAATAATAATGTGTCAATAGAGGTCCATCAGTTGTAACTAATGTACCACATTTGGACCTGCGAGGTCTTAATGGTAGGGGAGATCGTGTGTGAAATGGGGGAGCAGGGGCCCATGGGAACTCTCTGTACTTTCTGCTCGATTTTTCTGTAAACCTAAAACTGCTCTAAAAATAAAAAGTCTATTAACTAAAAAAGATCAAAAGGTTTCTTTAGTATTACCAATCTGTGTAATTTATAATCTGCCCCCAAAAGGTTGTATTTTGTTAAATAAATTGAACTTGTTGACCTTGACAATCTGCTAAGAGAAGCTTTTATTTAGATAGAACAAATGTGACCTCTGGCCCAGCCTCTCTGAATAATCCTAAATTACACACCTGTGAGTTCAGGGCTCGGGTAGCGGGGTTTCCTATATAGTCAGTACTCGCTAACCAGAGGGTGCCCGCCCTTTGGGACCCGACATGGAAACGCATCAGGTAACAGTTTCCCCAATATCAGGACTTCATGGTAACTTCACTTAGCTTAGCAAGGATGGTCGGTATTGGAGAACTTGCTTTTCTCCTATCTGAAGTCCTGTTCCTATCTTCAAAATGTGCATAAAACCTCTTAAAACAAAGGAGTTCTTCTCCCCCATTATTTTGAACTCACTTTGGGAGTAATTAGAGAAAACTTCCTTTTCTGACACAGGATAAGGGTGGTGGGAAGGGAAAGGTTCTTAGGGTTTCCCACAGGATATAGGCTTGGTTGCAAAGTTTTTTGTTTCTGTTTGGTTTGGTTTGGTTGCAATGTTTTCATAGAGTTTTTCCAACGCTTTCAACTGCTGAGATGACTCAGTGAAAGAGATTACTGTGCAACGCCAAGTCTCAGTTGTCTGGAGTTAACGTCCTCCTCAATCCAGGTGTGGGCGGAGCAAAGAGGAAACTGTACTCTTTTACACTAGAGGTCGAAACAAAATTTGGTGTCAGTAGAAGAGACAGGAATGTAAAATTTGAGACTCCCAGGGAAGTCGTCGGAAAAGCTCCCTTTAACTTGATAAGTTGCACAATGTAGAGAGTGAGCAAGGAAACAAGACCTCGCTCTCTCTCCTCATTTCTTATTTTCAAAATCCCCTAATTGGTATCTCTTCCCTCCTCCTACCCAGCCCCCCACTCTTCATTCCAGGGCAGCTTGTTCAGAGCAAAGCCCAGTTGAAAGCTACCTCCCTGTGTCCTTATTTGAAAGGAACATTTTGGTTTAGCAAACTTCTTTGGATGACAAGATCAGGGACTCTAGAAGACCATTCCGTTAGCTGAAAGCATGCCCCACCAAACCCTTTTCTGACACCTCTTTCTAACTCTTCTGTCTTGTAGAGTCAACTCTCATTATTTGCAATAGTTGTGTTCTATAAAGTCACCATGAAAACTGAATTAGTGAATCCTGAACCACTGCTCCTAGGGGAAAACTAGAGTTAGGTTCCTGTGAGCCTCTGGTCACAACATCTTCATCAGTGAATAAACACCAACACATCCATCATCCAATACACCACCAATACATCAACCAATACATATCAATCAATATAGTTTTATGTGTTTTTGCTCAAAGACATCGTGTTTAATATGTACTGTTGATTCATTAACGTTGAACTCATCACCAACAGCACTACAACACACACCTGAACGAAGCTTATCTAACACACCTGTTTTCCCCATAAGACACTCCACAGCCTTCTTGTACTTGGAACACCAGACAGTACTGTAGCACCATGTTTGGGGGCAATTTTTTTAAACAGTGACATCACCAACAAAAAGCACAAAAATGTGAAAAACATGACATTAGATATATTGTGAAAAGGACGCTGGTTTACAGCCTGAGAGCTGGAACACGAAGGCAGAGCAGTGCTTGCTGGACCTCAGCTGGGCACATGCGCATTGGGAGACTCAAACTGTCTGCGTCCCTGAGCATGTGCATATCCAGGAAGGTCCGTGAAAGGGCTGCAAGTACTGCTTTTGGGGTTACAAACACATTTTGGTAAGTAGGAGAATTTGCAAGTAGAGAATCTGGTAATGATGGAGATCCACGGTACTTTCAATCCTTCCTTCTCCCCCTTCCTCCTCTTCGGCAGCATTAAAGTATTCTCGAATCTTTCTTATGTGAAAAAACAAACTTCTGCATCCTGCTTCTCTGCTGTTACTGCCTTATCCCTCTGAGAATGTCAATCTTCATCTTGAAAGAGAGGTCCCCATCTGCTCTCTCCACTTGCTTGTCTTCCACTTCTTGCCCACATCCATCAGGCTTTTTCACTCCTCTCACTCTATTGAAACCACTCTTGCCAAAGTTGCTAATGGCCTTCATCTTGTCAAGTCCATAGCCACGTCTCCTTTGACCTCAATAAAGCACCTGTCACCGTGAACCACTCTCTCCTTTGAAGCACTCACTTCCTGGACTTCTGGGACAGCTTACTCTCTTGGTTCCTCTCCTCTTGGGGTGTTTAGCCTGATCTCCCTTTTTGACTGCTCATTCTTCCTCTGCCTGACCTTAGATCATTGACCATCTTCTCTTCCTACTCTTTGCTCTCCCTGGGTGGTCTCATCACTTCCATGGTTTCAAATAGAGCTCCTTTGGGCTGATGAGTCTCGGATCTATGTCTTCATCCCAGATCTCTCTCTTGAACTCCATACTCATGTCCAACTACCAATTGCGTATTACCACTTGAAGGTCCCACAGGTCTTCAACGTGTTCATATCAGCCTGTTTAAAGTTGAGCTCATCGTTAGTCACTCAAGCTACTATTTCCCGCATTTTCCAACTTACGGAATGGTACCGAGTTTCAACCAAGCCAGAAACCTGGAAGTCAGATTGTTTTCTCCCTTTCCCTTATCCCACTACAGAATCTGCATCTCTACTGCCCTCATATCTCTAAATCTATCCACCCCTGAGTACCCCCACTACCAGTGCCTTGGTCCCATCTTCCATTATCCTCCACCAGACTTACTGCAGTAGCCTCCCAGCTTGTCTTCTGACTTTCCTCGTGTCCCTCTTCAACTGTTCCCGAGAGTGAGCTTTCTAAAGCTCACATCTTATTACAAAATTGCCCTGCTTAAAGTCTTTCAACGGCTCTTCACCGCCTAAAGCTAAAATCTAAACTCCTTATCATGGTTCTTAAGTCACTCTATGATCTGAATGGCACTTAGATCTCCAGCCAAATCTCTCACCCCCAACCCCACCCTGCGGGGCCTGGCCCCACACATTGTGCTCATCTTGACCCTTTGCGGTTCCCTGAGAACATTGCTGGTTCTTGACCTCAAGCCTTCAGAACAGCTGGTCCTCTCTAAAACTCTCCACATCCCTATCCTTACATCTAGGAAACAAACTCAGCCAGCTTGATGTCACTTCCTCCAGGAAGCTCTCCCTGATGCCCCCCTTCCCAGATCTAGGTTTAGGTCTCTCCTGTGTACATCTTCTTCACACCCTTCCTGTCCCTATTGTACCATGAATCTTGCTGTCTTGTATGGAAATCTATCAAGCCTCTCTCCACTATTAGACTGGACGTTCCTTGAGGACAGGGAATGGATCTTGTTTGTCTTTAGGCTCCCAGTTCTTTGAAAAGT
The DNA here is from genome assembly GCF_041296265.1 of Equus caballus. NCBI lineage: Eukaryota > Metazoa > Chordata > Mammalia > Perissodactyla > Equidae > Equus > Equus caballus. The sequence goes on along the minus strand of NC_091711.1, from coordinate 24,874,195 downwards.
GCGTGGTACATAATAGACTCTCAATAAATATTAGCTGAGTGAATAAGTGACCGTATCTAGCTCCAATTTTGGACTACTTTTTCTTGCAGCTCCTTAAAAGAAACTAAATAAAACAATCAAAGAATATTGAAAATTATTGTCTTTCACGTCATGGCTTCTAAGTGGGTGGTTTCCTTCACCCATCCTCACTCTTTTCCCAAAATAAAAATAACCCTGACAGGAATGTTAACAGCTAACTTACCGAGCCCTTGCCCTTTGCATGGACACAGCATTTAATGCTCACAACAACCCTACAGGTAGATGTCATGCTCATCCCCATTTTACAGATGAGGAAGCTGAGGAACAGAGTAATTTGCCCGAGATCACAAATCCAGTGAGTGGGGGAGTGCATGTCACTATTCATAATTCAACTGAAACTAAATAGGTAGAAAAAATGTTCTGTTCTTGGGAGGGTTTAAGAAGCAGAAATTGTGGACAAGTCCAGAAATTGAGCTGCTGGCTGTATTTAGACTGTGAATGAAATGCAAGGACCTTGTTTTTCCGGGCCTTTTAGGTGTCTCGATGATTCTCATCCCTTTTCTCTTTCTCTGTATGAACTCTTACAATGAAGGAGCTGAGTCCCGGGGCAGTAGACCCAAGGGTGCTGGGGTATGATGAGGTGTTCAGAACAGGCAGGTGTGAACATCCCCAAAGGCCAGCTCGCTGGGAAACCCTGCGGCCGCTGCTCGTTGCACCAGCCTTGCTGACGTCCTTTCCATTGGCTCCAATCCATCATCCTGTAGAAACGCATTTGGACACAACTGGAAGTCTCTCTCGTCTCACGTCTTCTTTCATGATATTCTGCCCCCACGAGAACTTTCTCCACGATTATAGTAGTAAGCTCTGTTTATTGAGCATTTACTGCCTGTCAGCCACTGTACCAAGCGTTTTGCTTATAATTAATGCGTTTAGTCCTCACAAATACCCTAGTGAAGCAGGAACGATGATCTCATTTTAGAGATGAAGAGGCCAGGCCTCAGACAAGTGAAGTACGTTACCCAACACCTGTATTAGTTGCTATTGCTGCTGTAACAAATGACGATAAGCCTAGTGGCTTAAAACAATACAAATTTACATGTTCTTATAGCTCTGGAGGTCAGAAGTCCAAAATCAATCTCACTGGGCTAAAGCCGAGGTGCAGGCGGGGCTGTTCCTTCTGGAGTCTCTAAAGGAGGGTCCGATTCCTCTGCCTTCTTCAGCTTCTAAGGCTGCCACATCCTCGGATCCCTTCCTTCCACCATTCCAACCTCTGCTTCCATCATCACATCTCCTTCTCTGGCTCTGTCTCCCATGCCTCCCTTCCAGGACCCTTATGATCACATCAGGGCCACCCAGATAATTCAGGATAATCTCCCCTTCTTAAGATCTTTTTAAACTTAACTGCATCTGCAAAGTCCCTTTTTCCACTCAGGTAACTTTTTTCTTTTTTTTTTTTTGGTGAGGAAGATTAGCCCTGAGCTAACATCTGCTGCCAATGTTCTTCTTTTTGCCCACAGAAGGTTGTCACTGAGCTGACATCTATGTCAATCTTCCTCCATTTTGCATGTGGGATGGCGCCACAGCATGGCTTGATGAGTGCTGTGTAGGTCCACGTCTGGGATCTGAACCTGTGAACCCTGGGCCGCTGATGTGGAACTCACAAACTTAACCACCAAGCCACCGGACTGGCCCCTAGGTAACATATTTTTAGGTTCCAGGGATTAGGACATGGAGCTCTTTGCAGGGGCTATTATTCAGCCTACCCCAGTGTCACAAAGCATAACTGTAACATTCCACTACTGAGCTCCATCCTTCAAAGGTGATTTTTCTTTAGTGACGTCCTCCAACCTTGCTTTCTATTAAAGGCTGTGCTCTAGGTTTGAGGGGACCACCCGTTTCTGCCTCCATCTCTTCTGCTGCTACAGCAGGAATTCTCAATGCTGGCTACCTATTGGAATCACCTGGAGGACCTTTAAAACCTACCTAAGCCAGGATGCCGGGCAGCTCAATTGAAATCAGAATTTCTGGAGGTGGGGCTTGAGCTCTTGGCAGGTTACAGCGTGTCTCCAGGTGATTCTAATATGAAACTAACTTCGAGAACCACCATACTAGAAAGAACTGCTGGCAAACCCTCCCAGCTTGAAGCTGAGTCCAAGAAGGAAAGATTGACTGTAAAGATAAATGGCAAGAAAATGAATTTCTAAGTCATTTATCCCTGGTTTAGCATTCTTGCTTGTGCTGTGTCTTTGCTGTATGACCTTGGGCAAGTTACTTGATGTCTCTGGTCTCTGTTTTTTACCCCCAGATAATAATAGCTCCCAAGGGTTGTGCAATGACTAATTGAGATCATGAATGAAAGGCCCTTAGCTGTGTGCTGACAGGCCCCCAACAGAGGGCAGTATCGCCTTCTCTGCAACCCACCCTGACTCAGCCTTGAGTACAGTTTACTGAGCTTCTAATAATAGAATTCCCTGGGCTCTAATTTTCCAGCTCAGAGAAGATTGAATTTACCTCCTTCTTGGTTATGTCTGACTTTCATTTCCTCCTCAGTGTTTTCTTCCATCTTCAGTGCTGGGGTCTCTTTGCAACTTTTGATCATGCTGAGTCCAGGGGGCAGCCAGGAAAGCCTTCTCTGATCTTCCAGTCTGCTTTAGAAGGTCAGGATGTTACTGGGTTTCTTGGTGGATGTCAAGCAGTCAAGCTGCACACTGAAAAGAGAGATTTTCCGCCCTTTGAAGGAAATTGCTCAGGGTATGTGGTTGGGGGCGGAGAGTTGAGAATTTTCCTTCGGGCTGAGGATGCAATGGGAAGTCTAAAACTCGGTTGTAGCAGAGAAATGTTTTTAATGGAAAGAGTTCCCAGGGATGGAAGGAACCAGCCAAACAGCTTCCTATTAAGGATTTGCTAAAGTTGATAGTCTTTGGTGCTTCTCTCCCCATCCTTTGCTTCTAGTTCTTGAAGGTATTAGGAAGGGCAAAGGAGATGGAGATGATTCAGCAGTTGGAAACGAGCACATTTGGCCCAGCCGGCTCTGCCCCTGACCGCTGTGCCGGGTTAACAGCGTTAATGGAAAGCATTCCCGGATGGAATGGGGGAGCGGGGCTCTGGCAGGGTCACTTTCCATTAGGGACTGCCAAAGCTGATGTCACCGGGACTTTCATTTTTCTCTCTCCTTCTCATTCTTTTAGGTGCAGAATGATGGAATAATCCTACTATGCTGGTTTTGCCAAACTTTGTTTCTCATCATTCATTCAGATAGCATCTGATTTTCACAAAGCCTATTGTCTTGCCCACTTCAGGTTTTAAAGATTATTTCTATGTCTCAGCCCATGTTAATGAGTCAGCAGGCACTGAGCAAGCACCGCTGGGGCTGAACATCGTCCTAGGTAGCGTGAGGGCACAACCAAGGACACGTAGGCACGGCGCCTGCCACGGGATCTAGCTGGGAATGTGAGAGTCACATGGCACAGAATAATATGAGGAAGATGACAGTTAGGAGCTCTTGGAGCTGTGGGAGGTCGGTGAGGCCTCGGGTGGCTGGGAAGACAGCACAGAGGAGGTGAGCCCCGAGGAGGATGGGTAGGACTTAGTTAGGGAGAGGGGCATTCCAGATGGATAGACAGCATGGGCTGAGCCCACGGTGGGTCCAGGGGAGTTATTAAAATAATAATAACAAAAACAATAATGTAAACCAGCTGTCCGTTGGGGTATCCTGGCCCCCAGATATTGAGATCAACTCAACACACACATTCCATGCCATTCTCGAGGTTTCTGTGTCTCCTGAGTGAGGGGTACTAGCTTCCCGAGGTCACCCCAGGCTCTGGGCTCTGCTCTGGCATGCCACGTGTCTGTTCTGCCTCATTTCTAGGGGCCAACGAAATGCCCAGTGATGAGGGCAGCCGTGTGCTGCCTCTTGCACTTACAGCATTTGGCTGTGCGTGTGCTTGTGCACATGTGGTATCCTCAGAGAGAAGTTCCCTGTCATTTCACATTGGACCACAGGATCAGAAAAGCAAAAGACCTGTGGCTACCACATAAATTCCCAAGCCCTGCCGGTCATTCGTACAACCCCCTGCCCTCTTCCTCTGCCACACGCTCAATTTATTCCAAATGGATTCTGGAGCATCTGTGGGTCCGCAAAACCTATTGTCTCCTGAGTAGATGGAGAAATGCCCAGCTGAAAACTTTGAGATTGGCTGCTGAGCCGATGGGCCTATTATCTGGTTAAAAGTTTGCAGGCTGAGGGTTTAGAAACTCTCAGTGGCCATCTGGCTTTTGGAAGCATCTGGGTCCTGCTGAGTCAACGTGCGGCAAGAACTTCAGGGCCTGCTCTCCACCAGGACAGGCTCTCCTCTGGGCACCTGCCCAGATCAATATTGCAGATGTGGCTGCTAATTTGGTCACAGTGATGGAATGGCTGCGGGAGAAGAGCCCAGTTCTGAAATGCTGGCGTAAAGGCAGCGAGTCCTTGATTTTGTGGCACTTAGCAAAGTGCCAAGAAAAGCCAAGGCTGAGTGTTCTAGGGGCACAAGAAACACACGGAAAGAACATTGGAAATTCATCTTTAGAAAAAAGACTCTACGTTAAAAATGTCCCTTCAAAAGGGGAACGTGTAACGAGTCCCATTGCCTATTTAAAATTCTGACAAGTGGCCTTACCCGGCTATTTTTAATGGAACTCTATGTACCACCCATTGGGAAGATTCAAACTTGATGAATAAGGTCCATCATTTATATTATAGGTTAGCACTTACCTGAATGCCAAGAATCTACAGGCACTTAATTATCCTTTATCCCTTTTCCTATTCCATGAAAGTTAGCTCCTGGACCAGTGGATCTAAGCTTGGTTGTGTTTAAGAATTGCTTGGTGTGGGGGGAGGGGAGTAGGCTTGGCTTGGCCGGGGGCCCAGAATTCAGCATTTTATTAAGCAAACCTCATGAAGGAGGTCCATGGACCATGATTTGGGGTACAGCAGATGACTGGGATTATGGTTTATGCATTTGAATCTAATAAATGTTATAATTCATGACCTGTGACATCTTACATTCACCTCCTTTCTCTAATCTGATCCCCAGTGAGGCACAGGGGCGGGCACGGTTATGCTTTTTTTATGGTTAAAGACTCTACCGCTCAGAGAGGCTGTGAATGGTGGTCCTCAGCTAGTCAACACCCAGTGCTGAGACTCCTAGAGCAGTGTTCCTGTGCCAGCCCCTGCCGCCTGTCCTTCAAGCCAGACACAGCCCACTGTGCCATGCTGTCAGCATTGCTTCCCGTCTCCTTGTCTATGGACTAAATTACAGGACAGAGAGGAACAGGTTCTCTGTTCTGTTATTATAGAACTAAACCTTTGGTCAGGTGACGAGGGGCCTTGTTAAATATTAAAATGCTCGGTCAGTTCAGCCCAATGCATTAAGCCAGGGGAGAGGAAGGGTTTAGAACATGTCGTTCTTGCTCGGAAGTGGGGGAAGACCCAATAAAAGTCACTCAAAATGCTGCCCACCCCATCCCCAATCATGCACATGACCTGCCCCAGCTCCAGAACTGCCTGACTCTGAGAAAAGAGTCTATTATTGAAGAAAACTTTTCTTCACTGAGATCAGGTATAATCAAAGTGTTTTAAAATGGAATGCTATTCCCAAGAATGATCAACTGCCCAGAAGCTGTCCAGAAATTGAGAAAAGAGAACTCGGGGAAAGAACACAGAATTAGGGGCAGAGGGCCACGTTCTAATTCCAGTTGTGCTGATAAAATGACAACAGCTGCCACCATTGACCAATTTGCACGTGCCAGGTACTGCAGTCCTCATAATTACAAATCTACTGAGCGTCGATGTCTCCATTTTACAGATGGGGAAACTGAGGCTCAAAGATGTAAAGGGCCTTGGCCTAGGCCACCCTGCTAATGAGTACAAGAAAGAGGATTCTAATCCAGGCCTGGCAGCTCCCAAACCTGAGCCCTGGCATTGCGACCTCGATGAGGCCTTGATTGTGAGATGGAAATGAGAGAATTCATATGAACGTATCATGTAAACCATGGAAGTGCTGGCTGTGGTCCTAAACCTGGGTGCAATCCTTGACTCCCCTCCTCCTCTCATACCCCACACCTAATCCTTCAGCATATCGTGTTGACTCTTCCTCAAAATACATCTCTAATCCAACCGATTCTCCCCATTGCCAGGACCCTCGTCCACTCCTCCATCATCCCTGGCCTGGATAATGGCTGTAACCTCCCGTCTGGTCTCCCAGCCTCCACCTTTGGTCCCTGTGGTCTTCTCTCAACACAGTGGTCAGAGTGATTCTGTTAAAATATAGGTCAGCTCTCATTACTCCTCTGCTCAAAACCCCACAATAACTCACCATTTCCCTGAGAGTAAAAGTCCAGTGCCTCTAGCGGCCTGTTAGTCCTGTGTGATTGTCCCCCTAACCTCCCACCCCGATACTCCCTTTCCTTCTTGGGTCTCATCTTCCTCTCACTTGCTTTGCTGCAGCCCACTGATGCCCCAGGCACACTGCCACCCCAGGGCCTTTGCACGCATTATACTCGCTACCTAGAACACCTCCCACCCATCAAACCCACATAGTTTCCTCCCTCTCCCCTCAGGTCTTTGCTCAGGTATCTGCTCAGGGACGCCTTTCTCAATCTGTGGATTTAAAACTGCACCCCTCACAACACTCCCCACTCCCCCCATTTTATTTTTCCATATCTGAGATGTATATCTCCAATGTATTCTAAAAATTGTGATAAAATAAACATACCCCCTTAACCACTTTTAAGCATACAGCTCAGTGGCATTAAGTACATTCACACTGTTGTGCAACCATCACCACCATCCATTTCCAGAACTCTCATCTTGAAAAGATGAAACTCTCTACCCATTACATAACAACTCTCCATTCCCCCCTCCCCCCAGCCTCTGGCCACCACCATTCTATTTTTTTTTTCTGTGAATTTGACTACTCCATGTACCTCCCATAAGTAGAATCATACAGGATTTGTCTTTTTGTGACTGGCTTATTTCACTTAATATAATGTCTTCAAACTTCATCCATGCTGTACCATGGGTCAGAATTTCCTTCCTTTTAAGGGCTGAATAATATTCCATTTTATGCATATACCACATTAAAACAGAGACTCTATCACAATTCAGGAAATAGCAATGTCAGGCACCGTTCATGGACCAAATGCTGCTCTGTGCCCAGCGCTGTGATAAAGCATCCCAGTCAATAATCCTGTGGTATTATCATTTTATAGGTGATGAAATTGAAAAGCTTTGTTTACTCTTCCCTGATCATACAGCTAGTGGTAGCAGAGCCAGGATTCATGTCTCAGAGCTCAGAGATGGGCCAGTGAACTATAGCTGGTGGGCCAAATCTGGCCTGTTTCTGTGTAGCCCATGAGCTAATCATAGTTTTAAAATGTTGTTAAAAAAAAAGAACCCAAAACAAAAGAAAAATGAAGAACATGCAACAAAGACCATACATAGACTGCAATGCCTAAAATATTTAAGATCTGTCCCTTCACTAGACACAATTTGCCCATCAGCTACCCGCCCTTTATCAGGAAGGGAGAGCTACCCAATAAACATTTACTATTTCACCTTCCTGGCCTCATTCTAACCCTCAGATCTCTATTTCTATATATCCCCCAGGAGATTTGATGCTCCTTTTGATCTTGTTGGCAACATACAAGTGCGAGCCTTCTCCAGCAAACCCTGAGGGACCTCCAGGCCCTGACCGAGGATAAAGAATAAGGAGTCCCCAGCTTTTGTTTGCCTCTCTCCTCATTGGCTTTCGTGCTTCAAGGAAAATTTTTAGGCACCGAAGATTTTTAGAAGCCTAATTGGTTAAGAAGGGAATGGTTTGTAAAATTAGTCTTGTGACTTAAGCGTCACATTCTCACTAAATAGGTAAACAGGCAGGCATTTCAATAATGCGCTGCTTCTCCAGGATCCTGTTTCTAGGAATGCCAACCACCCAGCACCTGGGACTTACTTTGAAGTCAAAGGAAAGGGCTCTAGGGGCATAGTTGTGCTTTACTCGAAGCGGGGACAGACAAGGACACATTCCTGGACCTTGATCTGAGCAACTGAATACTCATTAGGGAGCAGATTAGCAGCAGCGGGAAATGACAGCAGACTGCAGAGTGAACGGACGGCGCTGCCAGAGAAACAGACTGACCACCTTCACAGCACAGCAGTCTGAGGCCTCGCAGGGTGGGGCCAACGCCCCTACACATCTCAGGGGCACCCGAAGGAGGGAGTCACACAGAATGACTGATGCCCTCTCTGAACTGGGGGCAAAAGAAAAAAGAACAATTCGTGTTTTGGGTACTCTGCAATAAGAAGGCAAGGTTAAAATAAAAATACATTTGTGGTTCTCAATTGAGCGCCAACTTAAAAATGGAGCCATTAGGGGCTGGCCCCGTGGCCAAGTGGTTAAGTTCGCGCGCTCCGCTGCAGGCGGCCCAGTGTTTCGTTGGTTCGAATCCTGGGCGCGGACATGGCACTGCTCATCAGACCACGCTGAGGCAGCGTCCCACATACCACAACTAGAGGAACCCACAACAAGAAATATACAACTATGTACTGGGGGGCTTTGGGGAGAAAAAGGAAAAAATAAAATCTTTAAAAAAAAAAAAATGGAGCCATTAAAGGACACAACAGGCAAACAAAGGCTGATGAAGGTATGGAAACAAATAAGGCAACTGGCCTCAGCAGATCTTAGACATCAAGTAATTTGTTCCAAGCCACCAATTTAGTTACTGACAAAACCCCAGTTCTCTTGACTTTCAGGTCAGCATTGTTCATTTTTCCCTGTAGTAGGGTCAGCAAACTTTACCTGCAGGCGACATTCAGTCTACCACCTGACTTGTTCACATAGTTTCATTGGAACCCGGCCCCACTCAATAATTTACCATCGTCCCTGGTAGCTTTTGCACTATAATGACACACAGTTGAATAGCTGTGACAGATCCTATGGGCCACAAAGCCTAAAATATTGTCTCTCTGGCCCTTTACAGAAAACATTTGTCAACTCTTCCATTAGGTCTAGATTTTAGTTCCTGCTCCTCCACTTATTTCACATTCCTGAATATTAGTTTCTCATCTATAAAATAGAATGAATGATATCGATGATTGTTTTAAGGTCCCATTTGGAAATGTACATAAAATGCCCTTTGTAGCTTCTGGCAAAAAGCTGAGGTTCAAAGGATGATGCAAATGACAGAAACCCAATTTTAACCCTAACAAAGAGGGGAAATCACTGGCTTAGGCAGGTGGGAAGGAGAGTGTGGTGGTTCAGACGACCAAAGAGGGAGAATGGGCACCTGGGGCTCAGGGCCCAGAACTGGGAATTGAGGCCACCAGGACTCACTCACTTTCCAATTCTCTTCCTCTTTCTCTCTCTGTCTCTGTCTCTGTTTCTCTCTGTCTCTCACCCTCTCTGCTTGGCTTCATTTTACAGACACTCACACTTCATGGCAGAGAACATGCTACAAAAGTCCAAATTCAGATCCTCCCCCTCAAAAAAGTTCTTTTTTCCCAGCGTTCAAATCTCAGTCCCACAGGTGGTGTTTGATTGGTCCAGTTTAGGTTGTGTCATGGGTCTACCATTTAACCAATCTCTGATGGCTAACAGTCCACCAAAATTTGTGCTTTTTTTCAAAATTTTAGGCCCCTGCCTGTGAAGCAGCAGCCCAGACAAGCACTACATTTCCCAACCCCACTAGCAACCAGATGAGGCTGTGGAACCAGCTGTCAGAGGGATGGGAACAAAATTGATACGCGTAACTCCCGCGCCATGGAGGTTATGAAGCAGAACCAGCTTTTCCACGCCCTTGACCCCCTCTGTCTGTAGAATTAATGCCCGGGATATCTTGGGGACATGTATTGAAGGAGACACTGACAGCTGACCCCTGAATGACTGTGTGGAGCAAAACTACCTCCCTCACCCATCTGATTGTGATTGCTTGGGACTATTGTGTGAGCAAAAAATAAACTTCTATTATATTTGAGCCGTTACACACGTTGGGGCCTATTTGTTAGAGCAATCGAGCTACCCTAACTAAAACAAGCACTATGATTGGACTGGCCTGGTCTCGTGCCCGTTCTTGCGGTAGGGGAGTGGAAGATGGGCAGAATCCGTTCCCAGAATAAGGGAGAGAGAAGAAACATGTAGGAAATGCAATAAACAAACAAGAAAATAACTAGTATAATCTACAACAATTAGTAACAATTTATTTTGTGGTTTGTTATCATTAATAAGATGTTTACAATGGTCCATCAATGTAAATATGGGCTTAATTTGAGCCTATAATTGGAATGAAAACTGTCTCATCAGTTTTATAAGCTTTCCCGAATTCCCTCTTAATGGAAGGATAGCCCAAAGTTTGGTCTCACAATATTGTCCCACAATAAACAGAAGACTTGCTCCAAGGGTTAGGAAGCAATGCTGTCAGGAGTGTTTGACTGCTGTGCGCCACTGAGCCTTTGCAGGGAGGGGTGGGGGTGCGGGTAGGAAGGGATTGCTGGTGGCCTTTCTTAGGATCCCAAATATCCTGAGGCCTCTCTCTCATGGTGTAGGTTCCACAGGCAGGACCAGGGCTTCTGAAGATCCAAGAGCCTTTAGGTTGTGTTCTGACAACAATTGGTATACTGAAATTCAATTCTATCACTAATCACCTAAATTAGTGTCAGACTTCACAGGTTTAAGAGGACAGTCCCCCAAAAGACTGCCCTCACTTCAGTTCCCAGGCCACCTGCACTTCTGACCAAAGGACTACAAATCTAGGGGTTTCCAGAACCCCTCACATTTGATAATTTGCTAGAATGACTCACAGAACTCAGGAAAGGGCTATACTTCTGATTTTAATTTTATTATAAAGGCTGAAAGTCAGGACCCATCAAATGAAGAGATACATAGACCTGGGAGGGTTCTGAATGCAGGTCTTTTGTGCCCTCTCTCTAGGAATCAGACCACGTCACCCTTCTGGTACATCAATGTGTTCACCAACCAGAGAGCTCTACCAAGCATCGGTGTCCAGAGTTTTTATTGGGGTTTCATCATGTAGGCATGCTTGATTGAATCGTCAGCCAAGTGATTAAACACAATCTCTAGCGCCCCTCTTCTCCCCAGAGGTTGGGCTGGCTCATAGCTCCAACCTTCTAATCACACAATCGATCCTTCTGGTGACCAGCACCCATCCTCAGTCATCCCATCTTTTAGCTTAAACTCAGGTGTGATCCAAGAGTCTCATGAATAACAAAGACACCCCTGTTACATGGGGAGTTCCAAGGACTTAGAGTCTCTCTCCCAGGAACCAGGGACAAAGGCAAGTCAAATTCTTTACTATCCAATAGATGAGTTATCTACACAAAGGTGTTTTTTTTGGTCATTAGAGTTGGGTAAATTAGAGTCTTTTGGTTTTCTATTTAATCACATGAATTAATGCCAAGAAATGAAACTAGGGGTTAGAATGAGGATATTACCATTGGAAAGTTGTCAGTGGAGTTAAGACACTGTTTTCTATCAGAGAATGAGATGTTCTAATGAAACTAGAACATGTTCTCTTATGTGAACACGAACGCTTCCCCCAAAGCAGTCTTCCGTCTAAGTAGGAGTACCATGTGAGCATTTTGATTTTCATAAGGGAAAGTGAATTCTACCACTCACCCACGTGG